>NC_089518.1:9327010-9688993 GCF_963924715.1 Thunnus thynnus
GTCCTTTCCACCTCCTGACCCCTGCTGATTTGACCCCTCCTGTCTTGCCCCTGGATTTGCCTTGAGCTTGTATGTAAATGCCCTCCCCTCCTATCTTTTGTTCACCATTTGTTGGTCACTACTTTGATCCTTATTGTATCTTTTGTTCACCGTTTGTGCTTTGATCCTTACTGTATAAAGTCTTTCCATTTCTTCTGCTCTGGGTCAGTCTACTGTATCAGAGCTCTGTGTCAGTATGCTTACTGCATTTCCGGAATGCTATTAAACCACTTCCACCACAGCAAACTTTGAACAAGGATTCTAGTGAATTTTCTTCAACACACGCGGCTCTTTATACCGTCCATATCATAAATTCAGCACATGGGCTAGGACTGCTCGATTAATCAAATTTTATTTTCAATTGCGATTTTGGCTTCCAATGATGATGAAAACAAGATAATCAAGATACGTTAGTGGTGCCGAATTCTGTTTCTCAATGATTCTCTGGTTTTGTCTGGTGTTGTAAATCCAGCGCATCATGTGTTGGAACAGCCAGACAGCGCAGTGAGAGACAGAGAGAGCAGAGTCTTCCTCACAGCATGAATGTGTTTGAATTGAACAGTCAAATGTCCAGTGGTGGAAACCGACTTATTGAGACATCTACAGGCTACTTTGTTTTAGTTTCAGTCAGACTTTGGATTCTATTTAGATGTGAGGATGTTTCGCTCCGTGTAATGATCTCTCCTTTGATCCAGCAGGGTTTACATTAGCTGGTATCACATGTTGTCCGGCAGATGAAAACATCAACGGCCAAAATGTCTGGTGGGAAATAATTCAATATAAATTCATTAATAGCATATTAAATTACCTAATATTGTGTGACCTATAAGATATGTTGCCAAACGACTTAAATGTAAAAGTTAGGTTTTGCCTCCACTGTGAAGACATTGAGAGATTCACTGAGTGTTTGGTCAGATGTGACTAAATGTGTCATGAGATTGAAAAGCTGGTGCACACTCCAGCAATGGTCCTGAGTTTTGGCTCAACAGCAATTAACATGTAATTGATCAGAAGGTCTGATTTTTCAACCGGCCCTGGTGAGGATGGGAGAAACGTGTTAACATTTAGAAAAGACAATGGTGACTGAGGGAATTTAGACAAACATTTAACTCATCGCAGGATGCATGAGAGTTATAGCACCTTACAGGGCTCGAAACTAACTTTTTCCATCACCTTCCCAAAATTGTCCTGCATATTTTTGTATGTTTGGTTCCTGCATGGATCAATCTGCAGATGCGGAGCGGGATACATGATACAGCCGGTTTCATTTCTTCGTACAGCCCCGGTGAGAGGCGGGTTGAGGGAGACCACGGCAGGTGGAGGTGATGGCGGAGCTGCAGCTGCAGGCTGCCCACATGGCTGCATTAAATTAAAAACAGCAAGGCTATTTGTTCACAAAGTCCACAATAAAATGATATGATATCAATGAGTAATCGTGTGAAGTTATCATGATCTCAATATTGACCGAAGTAATCATGATTACGATTTTTGCCACAGTCGAGCAGCCCTAACATGGACCATAGACCATCGTCAGCAGTGATATCTCAGAAATGTAGTCAGTGATTAGTTTGTAACATTCATATCTAAACCAACTTTACAAGATGTAACACAACTAAGGATAAAATAAAAAGAATATTAAGAGCAAAATAAAATGTTGACTACTATGTAAATTAAAAGAATGATAAAATTAAACAAAAGTAATCAATGTTAACTTAAAAAAAAAAAAAAAACAATCAGTGCAGCTGGTTATCAACCTAACATTGTCATGTATGCATGGTTTTTGTGCGTACATATCATTTTATGCATCTGGCCCCTGGACCATCCCAGGTCTGCTCAAGGTGGGACAGATGTTAAGTCGGTCCAGCCCAAAATAGTATAGTCATGTGAAAAAGATAGGACACCCCATAAAAACATTAAACATTTGATCTTAAACATTTGATCTTCATTTAAATATTGAGAGATATAGTTAATATAACTACACAAATTTTTTAAAAAAAAGAAAAAAAAAATGTCTCGTAAAAAATGTTTTGTAAAATGCAATTAATATAAATGCAATTTTCTTGTGAGGAAAAGTTAGGACACTCCCACATTTATTTCTACTTTAAATGGCTAAAATTAGAACGAAGTGCACCGCATCAGGTGCAAATGATTAGATCATCATAAGAGAGGATTGTGTGGATTGCAGCCTGTCTAATTTAAACCTCAGTCATTTAGTTTTTTTGGTCTTGATTGTTATCACCATGGCGAGATCAAAAGAACTCTGTGAGGCCTTCAGAAAGAAGACTGTAGATGTGTATGAGTCTGAGAAGGGATCTAAAAAGATCTCCAAACAAATAGAAATCAGCCATTCCACTGTCTGGAAAATAATTTACAAGTGGAGAACATTTAAAAAAAACGACTGCCAACATGTCCAGCTGAGGCCGTCTTAGCAAGTTCACCCCGAGAGCAGACTGTAAGATGCTTCAGCAAGTCTCCAACAATCCTAAAATGCCATCACGGGACCTACAGCTAGCTCTTGCCAAAGATGACGTCAAAGTACATGCATCTACCTGCACAAGTTTGATTTTCTTGGAAGGTGTGCAAGGAGGAAACCCTTGCTGTAAAAAAAAAAAAAAAATTAAATAAATCAGGGCAAGAATAAAGTTTGCCAGAGCACACCTAGACAAAGACCAGGACTTCTGGAACAATGTGCTTTGGACAGATGAATCCAATGTTGAATTATTTGGGCAGAGTGACAGAAGACACGTTTGGTGCAAACCAAAGACAGCAATTGAGCAAAAGAACCTAATACCAACTGTGAAGCATGGGATTGGAAATGTCCTGGTTTGGGGCTGCTTTGCTGCAGCAGGGCCTGGCCAGTGCACCATCACAGAATCCACTGTGGATTCTTTTTTGTATCAGAGGGTGCTTGGGGAGAAAGTGAGACCATCAGTCCAAAAGTTGAAGCTGAAAGTGGATGTGGACCATGCAACATCACAATGACAAAAAAAAAATATTCCAGTAAATCTACCAAGGAATGGCTCAAAAGAAAGAAATGGAGAGTTCTCAAATGGCTAAGTCAAAGCCCAGATCTTAATCCTATTGAGATGCTGTGGGATGATTTCAAACGGGCAGAAATCCCTCAAACATCACGCTCTGCAAAAATGCAAGGAGGAGCGGGAAAAACTTTCTCCCAGTCAATGTCTGTGTGTGTGTGTGTGAGTGAGTGAGTGAGTGAAAGAGCTGAAAGAGAGAAACAGCTGTTTACACGTAGTTTACCTGAAACCAGGTGATTTCAGCTTTTACGGAAAAGTCCGATATTAATATTTTATGTGCCTCTTCTGTTCATACTGCTGCTATTTTTGTTTGCATTTAAATTTAACCTCTTTCTCATTATCTGATAAACTGCCATGACTCCTGCTGTGTGAAAAACATAAAATGGTACATTTGAATTAATAGTCAGAGTTTATTTGCCCCACTGTTAAATGTTTTATCAGTATTTTACTTTGAGTTGACATCAATGAACTTAATAGCTCATCTTGTACTTTGAAAACCAAATATTGTGTTCATGTTTTGTGTTTTATAATTAGCAATGTTGTATCATGAACATACAATTGAAAATGTATTCAAAAATGTGAATGTTGCAATTATAGTTCTTAGAAAGAGGAAAATCAGGATTGGCCAAAATCTGAATCAGCAGGTCAGACTTTTTAAAAAAAACAAAAAAAAAAAACAGAATTGAATTGGCCAAGAAAAATGCATCTCTAGTAGCAATCTTAAAAAAAAAAAAAAAAAAAAAAAAAAGCTAGTGGTGCACCTGGTAGTTCTGTGAGGTGACCGGTGGTGGTGGTGGAGGGACTTCAGGCTGACGCTGAGGGTATCCATAGTCAGTGGTAGCATGGGTTGGCTGGTATCCTCCATATGCTGCAGCAGTAGCAGCTGCCACAGCGACAGGCGCAGGCCTAGCTACAGCAACTGTAGCTGCAGTGGGAGCATAGGCCGCTGCCACGGTGTGTGCTGCCACAGGTGCTTGATGAACTGTGTAACTGGCCACTGTGGTGGGATGTGTGTATGCTACCCCGGCAGCTGGCTGCTGACTGGTAGAACAACACAAAAAAGAGAAGAGGTAAAAAGTTAGAAGTCAAGTTGCAATTTCCCCAAAGGTTGTGCATGGATGTGAGTATGCTCTGCATGGGAACATGGTAGGGCTGGGCGAGCTCACCTGAAATTGATATCACGATTGTCACATTTACCTTGTACACTCACACACATAGATATATGTACACTCACATGTATTTAAGGTGAATGAATATTACATACAATTCCTCTTTAATTGGCAGTTACACTTCTTGACATTTTATGCCTATTAAATGAAAACCTTGAAGAACATGAATATGACATTGATGAGAAACTTGCTCAGAATAAAACTCTGGAGACTCAGCAGCCACACATTTCTCTGTTTAACGTCTGCAGGTTAGGCTACCCCACTGTTGCTAACTTTGGGGCTAACCCCCTTCACTTTTCCAGCAGTTGGGGAAACAACAGATATGACTTTTCTTGGTCTTGAGAAAGCTATAGCATTTATTAACTAACACACTGTAGCCTGTACTGTACATTTACTGCCAGATTGACAACTTACTGCTAACCTTTTCCTCTGCTCCGCTCACAGTCACTGTCACTTTTCCGCCCCTCACTCTCTCACGTAACCTCTCACATGCCATGCGCACAAAATACACACTGCCCTATTCCTTAAAAGCAGCTATGCTACCAATAGTTTCCCAGGCAACTACACAGAGTTTGTCAACTGACTAGTTGTGGGTTATTAATTATTGTGTTATACAGTTATAACTATTAGTAAGAATGGTATGTAGGTAATGGGGTGCAGCTTGCCCCGACAGTAGTGCTTTTTACGGCGAACAATATTATATATTTTGCTGCCTTTTCAGGAGTTACAGCTACGCAGCGGTATGTATATGTATGAGTATATTATATATATGAATTTTATTATTTTTTTAAATGTACAATCTGTTATCCAAATTAATGGACAGCTCCACAAACAAAATTCAAAACACAAGACTGAGACCTGCTATGAAATGATTGACATCTTTTAGTGCACCGACTAAAACCACACAAATATATTTGTATTCTTGAGCTGTTACTTAATCCCCCATTGGTTGTTGTTCTATGTTCTATTTCCAAATATGGATCTTTATAGAGGACCATATAGACGGTGTGTCAAACGAGATTTTTAACGACGTTTTAAGACAGTGACTGATCCATCTATCAATCCATAAGGCCTTCGCTACGATAGACAATAGAGTAGCTGAGGTAAGGTAAGGTTTACCTAAGCTTTTATTTACAACCACTTATTTACAACTATTAGGTATGCAAAAACTGATATCGCCACGCGGGCAGGGGGGCATTATAATATTATAGACCCCTATGTGGTGCTTCGGCGTCTGAACCCCTTTAAGTCATGAATGAGACTGGACTTCCTGTGTTATATTTCATTCTCTCATCTGTACCTGTATGGTAAAAACGCAAGGGGCATCAACGCACCCTCTTGAGTAATGCCTTTTTCAGTCTGAACGCCCGATTACGTCCAACTGCAACAGCAGAGGGATAAACGCCCCCTCCCCCAGCTTGAACAATGGCAGCAGTGAGAAATATAAAGTCTGCACAGACGTATGACATACACGATATACAGAATCCGCTAACGTTACCGTTAGAGCTAAAAAAAAAAAAAAAAAAAAAAAAAACATTGCGCAGCGTATTGAAAATCCGAGTGTTGAAGGTCGCCTTACCTGTACTGAGCGGCAGCGCCATGGGTAAAACCGAAGTAATTGCCGGTAGCCATTTTGGCATCTTCACCAAGCCGGCTGGGCACTGCGGAGGACAGACATACAGGACAAAGCTAAGCTAACTGTTAGCAGCAGGCTGAAATGAGCGCTCCAGCGAATACCCACCAACGTCACTATCTTAACATTGCTTCTCAGCTTATAAAGTTACTTACGCCTTTCTAGCAAACTGTACAGTAATCTCCGCATGTTTGGAACCGTACTTACCATAGGTGAAGGATACTACTGGACATATGGGAATCATTGGTTTCGTATGTTCTACCGTCGTCCGAGCACACCAGCCTATTTATACTGCATGTCGTACCCGGAAATGCCGTCTTGGCGCCTGCGCGGAGGGAACGGGCGATGGACATCATACAATTGATGTTAATAGTTATCTTAAAATAATAAGCCTAATTGCTTTTTTTCCTCTACCGGGAATGTTTTTAATTAGGGCCTGAGCACGAAAGAGCCAGGAGCCCAACAGTCCCTGGCACTGAAAGTGCGAGGAACCTATTGTTTTTTGAAGCGTTTATTATTATTATTATCATTATTATTATTATTATTATTATTATTATTATTATTATTATTATTATTATTATTATTATTAGGGCCCGAGCCAAAAGTGCCCGGGACACTTCAAATTTGGTAGGTTACACCTAAAGGACTTTTAAACGCTAAATTGCAAAGCTTTTTATATTACATGGAACGCCCTTGGTGTGGCATGCCAGTGAATCTTGCCCAAAACATGTTTGGGGCATTAAACAGGAAGTTGCTGTAACTCCACTTTACATTGTTCAATCTGCCCCAGTATTGTCATGCTTGATAAGAGTCCTGGGCCTGAACACATCTACATGTCAATATTGAGTCATAGTCATAGCGCCACCTACTGACAACAGGAAGTCAGCCTTATATGACAAATATCATCCGATATTCATGGAATATACATGGTGCGGTCTACACATGATATACAATAACATGACTTATAATTAGTGGGTGTTCTCTATCACCACATAGTGGATGCAGGAAGTGATATTTAACTCCTTTGTGCATTGTCCGATATTCATGAAAATGCATATGCCCTTAAATCGACCTCCACTAAATACGTTGTTGCATTAATGACTCTCTTGCGTTGCACCGCATACTGGCAACAAAACATTCAGTCTTGTTTGACAAAAATCATCCGATTCATGTGAAAATTTGCAGGGTGTGGTCTGCACTTGATATATAGCAACATGAAGTATAATTAGTGGGTGTTGTGTAGTGGCACATAGAGCACACAGAAAGTAATATTTAACTTGTTCGTGCAACCTCTGGTAAGAGCCCGGTCCTGAAAACATCTGCATGCCCACTGTAAAGCCCTTTGACTGCAGCGCACCTCAACGTGCGCAAACATACAAGAGACTGATCATCGCTGCTTGCAGCTTTAATTAGGGCCCGAGCACCTGGTGGTGCAAAGGCCCTATTATATCTGAATGAATTATTAGGGCCCGAGCACCGAACAGTGCGAAGGCCCTATTGTAACTCAAGGAATTATTATTCTTCTCCATGAAGATAGGCATTTTTTAGGGGCTAAAGGTGCTCGAAAACGTATAAAATTTTGCACATTTGTCATAAGTGGTGAAAAATTTAATATTTGATGGTTCGTGGGCATGGGCGTGGCAAAATGGCTCGATGGCGCCCCCTATAATAATTCAACGACGCAACCCCCGCACCACGTTAAACCTACATGTATGAAAATCAGTACACACATATTATGCCAGGGCGCACAAAAAAGTATCTATATCCATATCTTAAACTCAACAGGAAGTTGTCCATTTCGAATTTACTGTTCTGTTTTTGTGATTTCAGTGCCTTATACTTTAACAAACTCCTACGGAATTCATCATCACGACTTCAAAATCAGTGTGTGTCATCTAGACTAGTTTGTGATCAAAAGTTATAAAAAGATTTAGCTATTGTTGAAGCATGTTGCTGTGGCGTGGCGTTGAGTTTTGATGTTTCGCCAAGACAGTGGAAATTGTTATAACTTTAGTGTAAATGCTCCAGTCTGCACCAAACTTTACATGGTTGATAAGAGTCCCGGCCTGAACACGTCTACATGACAATATTCCATCAGTGATGCAAACTGGCTGAATAACGCCCCCTACAAAATTTCAACAAAGCAGCCCCAGCAGTAGGCAAAATCATGAACAATGAGAGTGATGTTTATCTTCTTCTTGCACTGTCTGAAAACAGCCCGGGTCTGAGGACATTTACATTCCCATGACAGAAGCCCTTCGACTGCACCACGCCCCGTCGTGCGCAAGGGTGCGAGGGCCCAATCATCGCTGCTTGCAGCTTTAATTAGCTGGCTGTGCTTCCCTCCGGTCATGCTGTGGCTAACGCTCCGTTAGCCTCCCAGCTAACGTTAGCCTCGTCTCTCCAGCTGGATCCAACCGGAGCACTGAGCCCCGGTAAGTTATTCAGGTTAAAGTGGGAAGAAGCAGCGGGTCTGTCGGGCAGCTGAGTGAAGTGGAGCCTGCAGAGGATACACCGGGACTGTCGGTGTGAAACAGTCCGCGGAGGAGCTTCTGTGTTCAGCTGCACAGACAGGAAACACTTTGGCTGCCAGGATGTACCACTATGTTTGGAAAAAAAATTTCGTCTTTGGTTTATGCCGGTCAATGGCAACCAGCGTATTAGGTGCATTACCACCACTTCCTGCTCCGGACTGTGGACCAGAGATTAAATCCTACACATTAATCCTGTCTGTCTAATAAACTCAAAGAAAACTCTACTGGTCCTCCAACTTGGCAGGTTCATTAAAGTTTTAATGCTGAGCTACTGAACTCCAGTCTTCCTAAGTTCTTCCTTCATATATTGTCTTTCTTGATCATAGTATAATCTGTGTTTGTACGCATAATAGTCTCCTCAGCCAGCTGGTAAAAATATGTGCATATATCGGTATTGGCATCGGCAATCGGCCACAATGAGTTGGAAATATCGGCATATCGGATATCGGCAAAAAATCCAATATTGTACATCCCTAGTTAAAAATCTTTAATTTTCTAAAAATGAACTTGATGAAAATTAGGAAATTAATTTATTTTACACACAAACTCATCAAGACTTTTCAATTTACTAATTGAAATTCAAGTGAATGGGTGCAAAACTTGCATGATTTGATGACACAAGTGTGAGGTCACCCTGCAGAAAATTCTCATCCTCACACTGTTGAGATTTGATATTTCGCCATGACAGAGGAAGTTGCTATAACTTTATTGTAAATGCTCCAGTCTGCACCAAACTTTACATGTTTGATAAGACTCCCGGCCTGAGCATGTGTACATGACAGTATTCCATCAGTGATGAAAACTGGCTGAATAGCGTCCCCTATGAAATTTCAGCGAAGCAGCCCCAACAGCAGGCAAAACAGTGGACAAAGGAAGTGATGTTTATCTCCTTCTTGCACTGTCTGAAAACAGCCCAGGTCTGAAGACATCTACATGCCCATGACAGAAGCCCTTTGACTGCACCGCGGCCCAACGTGCGTGGAGGTGCGAAGGCCTGTTAACGGTGGTTGTAGCTTTAATTATCATGTATTTTACAATAATTATAGATCTTATATGTATCATTCAGTAGTGGGGATGACCTATGAGGGGAAGGGAAAAAATGGAGTGAGAGTGACAGTTTAGTGATAAAGGCCTTTGTTAGGGCCTGAGCACCTAGCGGTTCGCTCAAACTCTCCATTCAAATATATGAGTATTTTTCTGTGTCCAGCTGCAGTTACTTATTGTCTCTACACACCTGACAGTACACATTTCAATCAAACTTTGACCAGGTCATGTGGGTCAAAAGTCTTTTCTTTTCTAAAAATAGATGATGAATATTAGGAAATTAATTTGTTTTAAACACAAACTCCTCAGGAGTTTTAACTTTACTAACTGAAATTCAAGTGAATGGGCCTAAAACTTGCATAATTTTGATGACACAGGTGTGAGCAACACAGACGGAAGGAAGTGATGTTTATCTCCTTGCACTGTCTGAAAACAGCCCGGGTCTGAAGACATCAACATGCCCGTGACAGAGGCCCTTCGATTGCTTTGCGGCCTGATGTGCACGGAGGCACGAGGGCCCGTTCAACACTGCTTGCAGCTTCAATTCAATCTTTTAGTGCCTGAGCCCCAAAGGGGCGAAGACCCTTTTGTATCTGTTGTGTTTCTTTCTTTCTTTATTATCTCGCCACTTCAGACCTAAATTTGACCCCCTAAACATGCTCAAAAACTCACCAAATTTGGCATGCACATCAGGTCTGGTGAAAAATTTGATGAAATGTAAAAATTAACCCCCAAAGTGCCAAAATGAGCTATCTGGCGCCAACTATGTATCTAAAATGGCCGCTACGGCCCGTAGGAATGTCATGGAGAGATGGAACAAAAACTCAATTGTTCGTCTCATCAAGACCTACAAATCATATGCTGACACCCCTGACCTAAATCCAAGAGGAAGTCCACAATTAGTCTGTCAATATAATTTTGGCCCCTGAACAAACGCTATCTTCTCCGAGAGCGTTAACGGTATCGACTTCAAACTTTGATACATGACTTACGACACTGTGCTGAAAAAAGTTGTTGAAAACTTTGTAATAACTCAAACAGTTTGGATTTGATAAGCCCCGAAATTTGCAGTGCAACATCACCCTTACAATGTAAAGTAATGGGGAGGCATGACCTTTGTGTCAAACAGAGGCTTCTGACATCTTAACTATAAGTCTGACCACTTTCAAACCTGTATCAATGGCTTCGCAACGAAATTTCCTAGAAATTAAAGCTGCAAGCAGCATTGAACAGGCCTTGGCGCCATTGTGCACGTCGGGCCGCAGCACAATCGAAGGGCTTCTTTGATGGTAAATTGAAAACCCTTGATGAGTTTGTGTGTAAAACAAATTAATTTCCTAATTTTCATCAATTCTATTTTGAGGAATGTAAAGACTTTTAACTAAGGATGCACGACATTGGATTTTTGCCGATATCCGATATGCTGATATTTCCAACTCATTGTGGCCCATTGCTGATGCCGATATGTACACATATTTTTATCAGCTGGCTGAGGAGGCTATTATGCATGCAAGCAAAGATTATACTATGATCAAGAAAGACAATGTATGAAGGAAGAACTTAGGAAGACTGGAGTTCAGTAGCTCATCATTCAAGTTCTTCCCTCATATAGGCTATAGTCTTTCTTGATCATTAGTACAATATATGATTTCATGTATAATAGTCTCCTCAGCCAAGTGGAAAATATATGTGCATATATCAACATCGGCAACTGGCAAAAATGACAGTCAAAAAGTGATCATGTTAAATAATCATGATCTCAATACTGAACAAAAATAATCATAATTATGATTTTTGCCATAATCAAGCACCCCTAAAAACAACATAAATTGTGATTTACATACACACACACACACACACACACACACACACACACACACACACAAAGAGTTTAAATATGTATGTGATAAATTGTAAATATGTATGTAATTAATTGTTTTTTTAAGAAACTGTTACTTGAGCATTTTTCAGTGTGCTCCTAAAGTTATATGTGGGCTCCTAATTAGGAGCACATGTACTCCTTGAAAAAAAAGTAAGGATTGAACACTGCTGTCGGATGTGTAGAAACACTAAGTAACTGGAGTGTGGCGCAGTCCAAGGGCTTCTGTCACAGGCATGTAGATGTTTTCAGACCTGGGCTGACAGGTCTTACTTTACCCATCCCCCCTCCCATTCTCTCTCTCTCCCTCTCAGCTAGAGAAGGATTTCAGAGTACTCTTCTTGTCAAATATCCTCACAAATCCGATGACTTTGGCCAAATCCTACATAAAAATCACATTTTTAGGGTCTGAGCCCAAAGGGCAAAGACCCTAAAAATGTGTTTGTTTCTTTCTTATTAGGGCCCGAGCGCTGACCAGCGCGAAGCCCTCTTGTTTCCAAAGGAATTATTAGGGCCTGAGCCCAAAGGGCAAAGACCCTATTGTTTTTCGTGTGTTTGTTTCTTTCTTATTAGGGCCTGAGCCCAAAGGGCGAAGACCCTATTGTTTTTCGTGTGTTTGTTTCTTTCTTATTATTATTATTAGGGCCTGAGCCCAAAGGGCGAAGACCCTATTGTTTTTTGTGTGTTTGTTTCTTTCTTCTTTCTTGTTACGCCACTTTAACTCTAAATTTGACCCCCTAAACATGCTCAAAAACTCACCAAATTTGGCACGCACATCAGGAATGGTGAAAAATTTGATAAAATGTAAAAATTAAACCCCAAAGTGCCAAAATGTGCTCTCTAGCGCCACCTATGTATCTAAAACGGCCGCCACGGCCCGTAGGAATGTCGTAGAGAGATCGAACCAAAACTCAATTATTTGTCTCATCAAGACCTACAAATCATACGCTGACACCCCTGACCTAAATCCAACAGGAAATCTGCAATGTCAATTTCAAAATACCATTTTTTGCCAATTTTGGACCTTGAATAAACGCTATCTCCTCCTAGGGCGTTAATGGTATCGGCTTCAAACTTGAATACATGACTTATCACACTGTGTTGAGCAAAAGTTATTAAAAACTTTGTAATAACTCGAACGGTTTAGATTTAGTAAGCCCTGAAAGTTGGAGTGCGACATTACACCTTATAATGTAAACCAATGGGGAGGCAAATTCTGGACATGGACCTGTATCAATGGATTCGCGACGAAAATTCCTACAAAAAATGTGATTTTTATGTAGGATTTGGCCAAAGTTATGGGATTTATGAGGATATTTCACAAGAAGATCACTTTGAAATCTGTCCTTCCAACTGAGAGGGAGAGAGAGAATGGGAGGGGGGGGATGGGTAAAGTAAACATCTACTGCCTGTGACAGAAGCCCTTGGACTGCACCACACTCCAGTTACTCAGTGCTTCTACATATCTGACAGCAGTGTTCAATCCTTATTTTTTTTCAAGGAGTACATGTTCTCCTAAATGACAGAAATTAGGAGCATACATGTAACTTTAGGAGCACACTGAAAATGTTCAAGTAACAGTTTCTTAAAGAAAACAATTCATTATAACATATTTACAATTGATCACATACATATTTAAACTCTGTGTGTGTGTGTGTGTGTGTGTATGTAAATCACAATTTGCTGTTTTTAGGGGTGCTTGATTATGGCAAAAATTATAATCACAATCATTTTTGTTCAATATTGAGATCATGATTATTTAACATGATTACTTTTTGCCTGTCATCTTCTCCAATTGCTGTTGTTCATACATGCACATATTTTTTCTAACTTGGCTGAGGAGACTATTACATATGTAATCATATATTGTAGTAATGATTAAGAAAAACTATAGCCTATATGAGGGAAAAACTCAGGAAGGCTGGAGTTCCGGAGCTCCGTATTAAAACTGTAATGGACCTGCCATGAGGGTGGAGCAAACTCCATTTCCAAGGATGCTTTGCGATTTTCACACCTCAGCAGGGAGCAGTCAACATCGGTCCCTCATTGGCGGAGACGCTCCTGCACAGCGGAGCGTCCTGAGGACGCAGCCATGACATCACCACCCCTTTATAAGCGAGCACGCCCAAACTACACGTCTTTCCCATGTCACTGAGCTAGGGTTAACTCCTGTTCCCCTGTGAGTCAGCTTGACTACCCCACGAACATGTTTTCCCCTCATCGAAGACTCCCCTCGTCGGACGAGACGAGACTTTGCCCGTGTTCACCCGAACACATTCCTGGACCCGAGAGAGACCGCTGCTGCAACCAGCGTCCTCAAATTCCCCCGAGAAAGAGGAAATGAAGTTACTTCGGGATAACGTGGACCGGCTCTGCCCTGCGCGTCTTCGCCGAGTCGTCTTTGCTGTTCTCTCCGCCACTCCACTTAGAGCCAGCTGCCGTGTTTTCGCCGACGTGCGAGAACGGCACCGTCTGCCTCCGAGCCAAGAACAAAGATGGACATTAAGACGGACTACACACACACACACAACCTGCGCACTTTCTGAAGCGACCAAGTAAGAGGCATAAGTCTGGGCATAGGCAGTGTTAGTTGTGTGTTCTTTTCAGCATCAGTTGCTGTTGTTTAGCATTTAGCCTTTTTAGCTTTATTGCTATT
This sequence comes from Thunnus thynnus, assembly GCF_963924715.1. NCBI lineage: Eukaryota > Metazoa > Chordata > Actinopteri > Scombriformes > Scombridae > Thunnus > Thunnus thynnus. Next base: position 9,341,000 of record NC_089518.1, read on the forward strand.
GTTCTTGTTGTGTGAGTTGACGGACCGCCGAGTCCATTTTTCTCTGCTTTACTCTGAGGAGTATTTTAAGTTTGCTGCCTGTTAGTTGTGTTCACCACGCTAGACTATTTTGTGTTTTTCCCAGTCGGGACTACTGCTACTTTTGTGCCACCGTGAGTGAGAAAGTAAATTGATTTGTCGATCAGAAACCAGACAACGTACGTTACAGACTGCCGTCCGTACGTGCGCTCTCTGTGGACAAAAGAGCCGCTTCTCTCCCTCTCACGATCGCTTTCCCTCCATCCTCTCTTGCTACTAACACACACACACACACACACACACACACACACACATATATATACATATATACATACATACATACACGCATTCCCCTGCAAGTGTCCAACTCTGTGCAAAGCTGTTTGTGTTTTGTTTGGTAGAATTACATTTTAAAATAGCTGTTTATTGAATGAAGTATTTGTTAACTATTAATTTTGCTAAGTTTAATAAACAATGTTATATCTTTAAAGAGAAGTTCTTTTGTCATTATTGTGTGTAACATATTGTGAGAAGTGGCTGATTGAAGGAGTCAGAGCTTGAATTCAACCCTTCTTTGTTCACCCTTGAATGTTGATATCTCGCAGATATTAACATTCTAGGTGAAGTCCCATTTATGAGATTACCTTGTTCGGTTATTGGTCCTGGTTTCCGGGTGGTGCTCCGTGTTTTTTGGTTCATATTAATAATTCTATTAATTATTATAATTAGTTAATTATCTTAGATAATTGATAATTATGGCAAATAATCAACTGTGTTCCTCACAGATCCTACAGTTGGTGCCTGAATTATTGATTAAGGTTAACAATATTTTGATTTCATAATCCATAATTATCTGTGATAAACAGAGGGGTGCGCTCACGGAGAGAAAGTAGTTAGTATTGTGTGTCAAAAGACTCTCACACTGATCATCTCCAAACGTTTTCTTGGTTCCCAGAAGCTTAGCTGACTTAGCCGCGGCCCGCTGTGCGCAAGGGCGCAAAGGCCCGTTCAACGCTGCTTGCAGCTTTAATTAGGGCCTGAGCCCAAAGGGCGAAGACCCTATTGTTTTTCGTGTGTTTCTTTCTTTCTTCTTTATTATTACGCCACTTTAACTCTAAATTTGACCCCCTAAACATGCTCAAAAACTCACCAAATTTGGCACGCACATCAGGTCTGGTGAAAAATTTGATAAAATGTAAAAATTAACCCCCAAAGTGCCAAAATTTGCTCGAGAGCGCCACCTATGTATCTAAAACGGCCGCCACGGCCCGTAGGAATGTCGTAGAGAGATCGAACCAAAACTCAATTATTCGTCTCATCAAGACCTACAAATCATACGCTGACACCCCTGACCTAAATCCAACAGGAAATCTGCAATGTCAATTTCAAAATACCATTTTTTGCCAATTTTGGACCTTGAATAAATGCTATCTCCTCCTAGGGCGTTAATGGTATCGGCTTCAAACTTGAATACATGACTTATCACACTGTGTTGAGCAAAAGTTATTAAAAACTTTGTAATAACTCGAACGGTTTAGATTTAGTAAGCCCTGAAAGTTGGAGTGCGACATTACACCTTACAATGTAAACCAATGGGGAGGCAATCTCTGGGCATGGACTTTGTGCCAAACTGGGGCATCTGGCGTCTAAACTATAAGTCCGACCACTTTCAAACCTGTATCAATGGATTTGCGACGAAAATTCCTACAAAAAAATGTGATTTTTTTATGAAGGATTTGGCCAAAGTTATGGGATTTATGAGGATATTTCACAAGAAGATCACTTTGAAATCTTTCCTTCCAGCTGAGAGGGAGAGAGAGAATGGGAGGGGGGGGATGGGTAAAGTAAACATCTACTGCCTGTGACAGAAGCCCTTGGACTGCACCACACTCCAGTTACTTAATGCTTCTACATATCTGACAGCAGTGTTCAATCCTTACTTTTTTTCAAGGAGTACATGTGCTCCTAAATGACAGAAATTAGGAGCATACATATAACTTTAGGAGCACACTGAAAAATGTTCAAGTAAGAGTTTCTTAAAGAAAACAATTCATTACATACATATTTACAATTTATCACATACATATTTAAACTCTGTGTGTGTGTGTGTGTATGTTAATCACAATTTGCTGTTTTTAGGGGTGCTTGATTATGGCAAAAATTATAATCACGATCATTTTTAATTGATAACTATAGCAAATAATTAACTGTGTTCTTCGCAGATCCTACAGTTGGTACCTGAATTATTGATTAAGGTTAACAATATTTTGATTTCATAATTCATAATTGTCTGTGAACAGAGGGGTGGGCTCACAGAGAGACACTGGTTAGTATTGTGTGTAAAAGACTCTCACACTGATCATCTCCAAACGTTTTCTTGGTTCCCACAAGCTCAACTGACTGCGCCGCGTCCCGACGTGCGCAAGGGCGCGAAGGCCCGTTCAACGCTGCTTGCAGCTTTAATTAGGGCCTGAGCCCAAAGGGCGAAGACCCTCTTGTTTTTCGTGTGTTTGTTTGTTTCTTATTATTATTATTATTATTATTATTATTATTCTTTATTATTACGCCACTTTAACTCTAAATTTGACCCCCTAAACATGCTCAAAAACTCACCAAATTTGGCACGCACATCAGGAATGGTGAAAAATTTGATAAAATGTAAAAATTAAACCCCAAAGTGCCAAAATGTGCTCTCTAGCGCCACCTATGTATCTAAAACGGCCACCACGGCCCGTAGGAATGTCGTAGAGAGATCGAACCAAAACCCAATTATTCGTCTCATCAAGACCTACAAATCATACGCTGACACCCCTGACCTAAATCCAACAGGAAATCTGCAATGTCAATTTCAAAGTATGATTTTTTGCCAATTTTGGACCTTGAATAAACGCTATCTCCTCCTAGGGCGTTAATGGTATCGGCTTCAAACTTGAATACATGACTTATCACACTGTGTTGAGCAAAAGTTATTAAAAACTTTGTAATAACTCGAACGGTTTAGATTTAGTAAGCCCTGAAAGTTGGAGTGCGACATTACACCTTACAATGTAAACCAATGGGGAGGCAAATTCTGGGCATGGACTTTGTGCCAAACTGGGGCATCTGGCGTCTAAACTATAAGTCCCACCACTTTCAAACCTGTATCAATGGATTCGCGACGAAAATTCCTACAAAAAAATGATATTTTTATGTAGGATTTGGCCAAATTTATGGGATTTATGAGGATTTTTCACAAGAAGATCACTTTGAAATCTTTCCTTCCAACTGTGAGGGAGAGAGAGAGAATGGGAGGGGGGGGGATGGGTAAAGTAAACATCTACTGCCTGTGACAGAAGCCCTTGGACTGCAGCAGTGACAGCAGTGTTCAATCATTACTTTTTTTCAAGGAGTACATGTGCTCCTAAATGACAGAAATTAGGAGCATACATATAACTTTAGGAGCACACTGAAAAATGTTCAAGTAAGAGTTTCTTAAAGAAAACAATTCATTACATACATATTTACAATTTATCACATACATATTTAAACTTTGTGTGTGTGTATGTGTGTACGTAAATCACAATTTGCTGTTTTTAGGGGTGCTTGATTATGGCAAAAATTATAATCACAATCATTTTTGTTCAATATTGAGATCATGATTATTTAACATGATTACTTTTTGCCTGTCATCTTCTCCAATTGCTGTTGTTCATACATGCACATATTTTTTCTAACTTGGCTGAGGAGACTATTACATATGTAATCATATATTGTAGTAATGATTAAGAAAAACTATAGCCTATATGAGGGAAAAACTCAGGAAGGCTGGAGTTCCGGAGCTCCGTATTAAAACTGTAATGGACCTGCCATGAGGGTGGAGCAAACTCCATTTCCAAGGATGCTTTGCGATTTTCACACCTCAGCAGGGAGCAGTCAACATCGGTCCCTCATTGGCGGAGACGCTCCTGCACAGCGGAGCGTCCTGAGGACGCAGCCATGACATCACCACCCCTTTATAAGCGAGCACGCCCAAACTACACGTCTTTCCCATGTCACTGAGCTAGGGGTAACTCCTGTTTCCCTGTGAGTTAGCTTGACTACCCCACGAACATGTTTTCCCCTCATCGAAGACTCCCCTCGTCGGACGAGACGAGACTTTGCCCGTGTTCACCCGAACACATTCCTGGACCCGAGAGAGACCGCTGCTGCAACCAGCGTCCTCAAATTCCCCCGAGAAAGAGGAAATGAAGTTACTTCGGGATAACGTGGACCGGCTCTGCCCTGCGCGTCTTCGCCGAGTCGTCTCTGCTGTTCTATCCGCCACTCCACTCAGAGCCAGCTGCCTTGTTTTCGACGACGTGCGAGAACGGCACCGTCTGCCTCCGAGCCAAGAACAAAGATGGACATTAAGACGGACTACACACACACACAACCTGCGCACTTTCTGAAGCGACCAAGTAAGAGGCATAAGTCTGGGCATAGGCAGTGTTAGTTGTGTGTTCTTTTCAGCATCAGTTGCTGTTGTTTAGCATTTAGCCTTTTTAGCTTTATCGCTATTGTTCTTGTTGTGTGAGTTGACGGACCGCCGAGTCCATTTTTCTCTGCTTTACTCTGAGGAGTATTTTAAGTTTGCTTCCTGTTAGTTGTGTTCACCACGCTAGACTATTTTGTGTTTTTCCCGGTCGGGACAACTGCTACTTCTGTGCCACCGTGAGTGAGAAAGTAAACTGATTTGTCGATCAGAAACCAGACAACGTACGTTACAGACTGCCGTCCGTACGTGCGCTCTCTGTGGACAAAAGAGCCGCTTCTCTCCCTCTCACGATCGCTTTCCCTCCTTCCTCTCTTGCTACTAACACACACACACACACACATACACACACACACACACACACACACACACACACACACACATACATACATACACGCATTCCCCTGCAAGTGTCCAACTCTGTGCAAAGCTGTTTGTGTTTTGTTTGGTAGAATTAGATTTTAGAATAGCTGTTTATTGAATGAAGTATTTGTTAACTTTGTTAATTTTGCTAAGTTTAATAAACAATGTTATATCTTTAAAGAGAAGTTCTTTTGTCATTATTGTGTGTAACATATTGTGAGAAGTGGCTGATTGAAGGAGTCAGAGCTTGAATTCAACCCTTCTTTGTTCACCCTTGAATGTTGATATCTCGCAGATATTAACATTCTAGGTGAAATCCCATTTATGAGATTACCTTGTTCGGTTATTGGTCCTGGTTTCCGGGTGGTGCTCCGTGCTTGTTAGTTCATATTAATAATTCTATTAATTATTATAATTAGTTAATTTATCTTAGATAATTGATAATTATGGCAAATAATCAACTGTGTTCCTCATATATGCTACAGTTGGTGCCTGAATTATTGATTAAGGTTAACAATATTTTAATTTCATAAGCCATAATTATCTGTGATAAACAGAGGGGTGCGCTCACGGAGAGAAAGTAGTTAGTATTGTGTGTCAAAAGACTCTCACACTGATCATCTCCAAACGTTTTCTTGGTTCCCACAAGCTCAACTGACTGCGCCGCGGCCCGACGTGCGCAAGGGCGCGAAGGCCCGTCCAACGCTGCTTGCAGCTTTAATTATTATTACAACTCTTTGACCTCAAATAACGTCTACAAACGTGTACCAAAACTCACCAAAATTGGCGTGCGCGTCAGTTCTGGTGAAAATCGCAGATTTTATGCGTCTCGCAAAAAATGCGGGGAAAAATGGCTCGACAGCGCCACCTAGAAAATTAAGAAAAGCGTGCCCCACAATACAGATCGTCGTAGAACAATGAAATTTGGTGTGCTTATATATCATGACCAGACGCACCAAAAAGTCTCTTGGAGCCATACCCTAAATCCAACAGGAAGTCGGCCATTTTGGTTCAAATTTGCGATTTTCAGGCCAATTTTGCCGTTTTTAGCCCGCGTACTTTAACGAACTCCTCCTAGGGATTTGACCTGAGCAACTTGAAATTCGGTCAGTATCATCTACAGACCTGGGAGATGAAAAGTTATCAAAACGGTGAGTTTTCGACATTGCTGAGGGGGTGTGGTCGGGCGGCGAATTTCGATCCTTCGCCGTGAAAATTCAAACGGCCATAACTCCGGCATGCACGATCCTAAGAGACCCAAACCTTTTGTGCTTGGACAGAGTCCCGTCCTGAACACATCCATGTGTCAATATTGGATGTAAGTCATAGCGCCACCTGCTGGCAACAGGAAGTTACATGTTTTACACTTTGACGCTCTGTGGGTGGCACGGTGATGGGATCCACCTCAAATTTACTCAGAATAGCCTAAAGACCTTGGAGATGGTATATTATGAAGTTGGTGACTTTTCGTCGAAAGGTGTTGCCATGACGACGCGGCGAATTTCGATGTCTCGCCATGAAATTTCAAAGCCTTATAACTTGACTCCACATGGTCTGATCTTTTCCAAATTTCATATTCTTGTTAAGAGTCCCGGTCTGAACACATTTTCAGGCCCATATTTAGTGAGAGTCATAGCGCCACCTACTGGCAACAGGAAGTATCATGCGTCGTTCTTTGTTGTATTACTCCTAGGAAATTTGGCCGATGCATCTGAAATTGACTCAGCTAAGATGTAAGACCTTGGTGATGCTACATTTAGCAGGTCATGACCCATGACCAAACGCTGTTGCCATGGCGACACATCCTTCGCCATGAAATACGATGCTGTATTTTAGGGACAATGGATGGGTCTACAGTCACAAAACTTGGCACACATGTCTGGAGCGACACCAGTTAAAATCCTGGATAGGTCATTTGCAAAGATGTGACAATATGGCTAAACAGCGCCCCCTTGAAAATTTCAAAATTGTAGCCCTGCCTTCCAGATTAACCTAGGAAAATGAAATTTGGGAGGTGTATGTATCATGTCGAGACGCACAAAAAAGCCTCTTGGAGCCGTATCGTAAGTCCTACAGGAAGTCGGCCATCTTGATAAAAGTGGTCATTTTTCGCGTTTTTTTGACCATTTGGCATACCTTGTATTTTAACGAACTCCTCCTACAGAATTCATGGTAACGACTTCAAAATCAGTGTGTGTCATCTACACTAGTGTGTGATGAAAAGTTATCAAAAGATTTAGTTGCGTTAGTAGCGTGTGGCCGTGGCGTGGCGTTGAGTTTTGATGTTTTGCCATGACAGGCGAAATTGCTATAACTTTAGTATAAATGCTCGAGTCTACACCAAACTTTACATGTTTGATAAGACTCCCAGCCTGAACACGTCTAAATATCAATATTCAGTCAGTGATGAAAACTGGCTCCATAGCGCCCCCTACGACATTTCAATGCAGCAGCCCCTGCAGCAGGCAGAGTAGGTGATTGAGGATGTGACGTTAATCTCCCCTTGCACTGTCTGAAAACAGCCCAGGTCTGGGGACATCTATATGCCCCTGACAGAAGCTCTTCACCAGCGCCGAGCCCCGACATACGCAAGGACGCGAGGGCCCGATCATCGCTGCTTGCAGCTGTAATTAGGGCCCGAGCACCTACCGGTGCGAAGCCCTATTGTAATTCAAGGAATTCTTCTCTATTATTAGGGCCCGAGCACCTACCGGTGCGAAGCCTTATTGTAATTCAAGGAATTCTTCTCTATTATTATTATTCTTCCGAAACAAACGCATTTTTGAGGGCCTAAACGTGCACGAAAAGGTGTTAAACTTTGCACATACATCAGAAGTGGTGAAAAATTTGATATTTTATGGGTCTCGCAAAAAGGCGGGGCAAAATGGCTCGATAGCGCCCCCTAGGAAATTAGGAAAATTGAGCCCCTCGATACAGATTGTCGTAGGAGAACGAAATTCAGTATGCATATGTATCATGACCAGTCGCACCAAAAAGTCTCTTGGACACATACCCTAACGCCAACAGGAAGTCGGCCATTTTGTGTCAAAGTTGCGATTTTGACACCGATTTGGTCATTTCCAGCCTGCATACTTTAACGAACTCCTCCTAGAGATTTGACCTCAGCCACTTGGAATTCGGTCTGTATCATCTACAGACATAGGAGATTAAAAGTTATCAAAACGGTGAGTTTTCGTCATTGCCAAGGGGGCGTGGCTGGGGGGTGAAATTCGATCCTTCGCCATGAAATTTGAAACGGCCATAACTCCGGCATACATGATCCCAAGAGACCCAAACCTTTTGTGATTGATTAAGAGTCCTGCCCTGAACACATCCATGTGACAATATTGGATCTGAGTCATAGTGCCACCTACTGGCAACAGGAAGTTACATGTTTTACGCTCCGACGCCCTGTGGGTAGCACAGTGATTGGATCCACCTCAAATTTACTCAGAATAGCCTCAAGACCTTGGAGTTCGTACATTATGAAGTTGGTGACTTTTCGCTGAAAGATGTTGCCATGGCGACGCGGCGAATTTCGATGTCTCGCCATGAAATTTCAAAGCCTTATATCTTGACTCCACGTGGTCTGAGCTTTTCCAAATTTCATATGCTTGTTAAGAGTCCCGGTCTGAACACATGCTCAGTCTCATATTTAGCGAAAGTCATATCGCCACCTACTGGCAACAGGAAGTAACATGCGTCGTACTTTGTGTAATTACTCCTAGGAAATTTGACTGATGCACCTGAAATTAAGTCAGCTAATAAACAAGACCTTGGTGATGCTATATTTGGCAGGTCATGACCCAAAACCAAACGCTGTTACCATGGCGACAAATCCTTCGCCAAGAAATACGATACTGTTTTTCAGGGACAAGGGATGGCTCTACAGTCACGAAACTTGACACACATGTCTAGAGTGATGTTAGCTAAAATCCTATGTAGATAATTTTAATAGGCGTGGCAACATGGCTCAACAGCGCCACCTTGAAAATTTCAAAATTGTAGCCCCGCCTTTCAGATTAACGTACAAAACTGAAATTCGGGAGATATATGTATCATGTCAAGACGCACCAAAAAGCCTCTTGGAGCCATATTGTAAGTCCTACAGGAAGTCGGCCATCTTGATAAAAGTGGTCATTTTTCGCGTTTTTTTGGCCATTTCGCATACCTTGTATTTTAACGAACTCCTCCTACAGAATTCATCGTAATGACTTCAAAATCAGTGTGTGTCATCTACACTAGTGTGTGATCAAAAGTTATCAAAAGATTTAGTTATCATTGAAGCGTGTGGCCGTGGCGTGGCGTTGAGTTTTGATGTTTCGCCATGACAGGCGAAATTGCTATAACTTTAGTGTAAATGCTCGAGTCTTCACCAAACTTTACATGTTTGATAAGACTCCCAGCCTGAACACGTCTAAATAGCAATATTCAGTCAGTGATGAAAACTGGCTCCATAGCGCCCCCTACGACATTTCAATGCAGCAGCCCCTGCAGCAGGCAGAGTAGGTGATTGAGGATGTGACGTTAATCTCCCCTTGCACTGTCTGAAAACAGCCCAGGTCTGGGGACATCTACATGCCCCTGACAGAAGCCCTTCACCAGCGCCGAGCCCCGACATACTCAAGGACGCAAGGGCCCGATCATCGCTGCTTGCAGCTTTAATTATTATTATTCCGGCATTTTGATCGTGAATAACTCGAATGCGTATATCCCAAAACTCACGAAAATTGGCATGCGCATCAGTTCTGGTGAAAACTTTTGATTTTATGGGTCTCCCAAAAAATGCAGGGAAAAATGGCTCGACAGCGCCACCTAGAAAATTAAGAAAAATTCGGTCAGTATCATCTACAGACCTGGGAGATGAAAAGTTATCAAAACGGTGAGTTTTCGACATTGCCGAGGGGGTGTGGTCGGGCGGCGAATTTCGATCCTTCGCCGTGAAAATTCAAACGGCCATAACTCCGGCATGCACGATCCTAAGAGACCCAAACCTTTTGTGCTTGGAAAGAGTCCCGTCCTGAACACATTCCTGTGTCAATATTGGATGTAAGTCATAGCGCCACCTACTGGCAACAGGAAGTTACATGTTTTACACTTTGACGCTCTGTGGGTGGCACGGTGATGGGATCCACCTCAAATTTACTCAGAATAGCCTAAAGACCTTGGAGATGGTATATTATGAAGTTGCTGACTTTTCGTCGAAAGGTGTTACCATGACGACGCGGCGAATTTCGATGTCTCGCCATGAAATTTCAAAGCCTTATAACTTGACTCAACATGGTCTGATCTTTTCCAAATTTCATATTCTTGTTAAGAGTCCCGGTCTGAACACATTGTCAGGCCCATATTTAGTGAGAGTCGTAGCGCCACCTACTGGCAACAGGCAACAGGAAGTTGGCCGATGCACCTGAAATTGACTCAGCTAAGATGTAAGACCTTGGTGATGCTACATTGAGCAGGTCATGACCCATATCAAAACGTAGTTGCCATGGCGACACATCCTTCGCCATGAAATACGATGCTGTATTTTAGGGACAAGGGATGGGTTTACAGTCACGAAACTTGGCACACATGTCTGGAGTGACACCATTTCAAATCCTGGATAGGTCATTTGCATAGATGTGGCAATATGGCACAACAGCACCCCCTTGAAAATTTCAAAATTGTAGCGCCACCTTCCAGATTAACGTAGAAAAATGAAATTCACAAGGCTTATGTATCATGTCAAGACGCACAAAAAAGCCTCTTGGAGCCATATTGTAAGTCCTACAGGAAGTTGGCCATCTTGAAAAAAGTGGTCATTTTTTCGCGTTTTTTTGGCCATTTCGCATACCTTGTATTTTAACGAACTCCTCCTACGGAATTCATCGTAACAATGTCGAAATCAGTGTGTTTCATCTACACTAGTGTGTGATCAAAATTTATCAAAAGATTTAGCTAGCGTTGAAGCGTGTGGTTGTGGCATGGCGTTGAATGTTGATGTTTTGTCATGACATAGGAAATTGGTATAACTGTAATGTATATGCTTCACTGGCACCAAACTTTGCTAGTTTGATAAGAGTCCTGGCCTGATGATGTGTACATGACAATAATTTGATGTCTTTGTTATATTGACAGCAACCTTTTACTTCATGGTGAATTAAACAGCAAGGGATATGTGACTGAAGTTTTAGGTCATGAGAGTTACTAATTACAGGAGTGGGCTGGTATGTTGGACAAATAGAAAGTCTTTGTAAGAAACTTACACACAGCCAAATATTTTACAAAAACAACAACATTTTTTTCAGAGTGCACTTAAGAAAAAAAAAATAGAAAAAAAAAAAAGTACTAGGATAAGTGTAATATGGCATTATGGTTGTTATGAGATGTCATCAGGGTGAGGCTTCAGTTGATATGTCTTGCACATCTACAAAAGATAAGAAATCACAAAATCACTCTTATTAGTTAGTACACTTCAAGTACATGCATATTTATATATGGGTACTTAAAAGTAGCACACTAGCATATGAAGCTAACTTTTTGAGAACATCAAAGGTTCCATGGCAGTCTCAGTTTCTTCAACTGATACAATCAGGTCTGCATCACTGACATCTGCAAAGAACAATCATATTTATGATGTATATATGAATGTCTTGGTTTTCCATCCCACTAATCTTACATGTGGAATATTGATCATTTACATATCAAGTCTACTTACCATTTGTAACAGTACAAGAGTGTTGCCTGGCATCATTCAGGCTGCTTGTTAGCTCGGCGATCGTGGTCTTTTGCTTACACACCACGCGACGTAACATGTCTGCCTCTTGTTTTGCTGCTTTGTACTTGCGCATGAGTCGCACCACCATATTCATCGTTCTGTCTGCTGTTTCTGTGCATTGTTGGTAGTGTTCTTGTTTTGTAACTGCACTGTCCAAGCAGGAATACTGCAAAATACACAACACACAAACCATGATAAGATAATAGTCACATCAACAACGATATACAAGGAGAAAAATTACGTGACCACAGTATTACCACATATATCAGGAAGTACTCACAGACAATACTTGGAGGGCAAGACGCATCTCCTTGACATCAGGATCGTCAATGGTAGCACATTTGGCGGGTGATTTGCAAGCCATTTTCTATAGACAAACAGAACACATTCAGAAGTCATTATATATCACTCAGACAATGCAGTAACAACATAAAAGTATTATGTCATACATAACTGAGCAGTTTAGCTTTAACGCAGTCATCTACATGACACATAACATAAATTACACAATTAGTACGTACAGTGGTGTGAAAAGTTGTAGGCAACCTAGATGTTCAGATTCTTATCTATTATGCAATACTGTCAGGGAGGTGTGTGATTTGTCCCTAAATGATTCATTACATTACAATGAGGTGAGCATACAGCTAGAGTCAGAAAGAATTATTTTCAGCAACAAGAAGAATGATGAATCCTGAAACAGATGGTTTGGCCTCGTCAGAGCCCTGATGTGAACATCATGGAGTGATTATGGGATTACATGAAGGAGCACCTAAAATGGCCTAAGTAACAAATCCACCGAAGAACAGTCTTGCTCTATATGGTTATAATGATTTATATGCAAGATACCATGGAAAAAATATTGATGTCATATAATTGTTTTGTTCGCTCAATTTTGTAAGAAGTGAATTGATAAAGTAAAAGAATTTATAACAATATTTTTGTAAGTATTTTCTGTGTACTTTTAGTACGTGAAATGTGTACACAGTACTTTCATATATACCACAATGAGATACATGTGAAGATAACATTTAAGGGTAGACTTAAACAAGTTTAAAGGTACTCACCTTTTTCTCTGAAGATTAAGGAATAAGCACTCAAGTGGTGTTTTCTCAGGGGAACCCCAGCTGCATTGAGCATACAACCTTCACCACACACTGTCTTAAAGTCAAGTTTGTGGGTGTGGCTAATACTTGTAGGGGTAGGAACAAATATGCTATACCTTTCAAAGGACAATCATGAAAGGGTGGGAACAAATGTGCTGGACCAATGACATGACAAGTCTTGCATGTAACCTGTATGACATTATTTTCATAGTAATTGTGAATGCAGTGTGTACTATATTGATTTGTAATGGCAAAACATGCATTTTGGTGTGGGCACAGGATTGGGAAAAATTGACCCTTATGACTTGTTTATGAGAATTTTAAGTATGTATTTTGAAACATGTAGTGTACACACAAAAAGACATACACTGAAATTGCCAGATGTTATCATGGAATTCTTCTGACAACCACATATTTTACATTTACTTATGAACTTGAATAAAGAGTCAAATATGACATACAATATAATGACCATTGTAAATGTATGTATCGTAGTTAATGAACACATGAGTTCTTATATGTACACCTTTGTAATAAATTGAATCAGCAGGTTCACAACAACAATTTTAGCACTCTGGCTCAATGTGTTTTTATAATACTTAACAGCAGCCTTAGGAATTGTACAAATAAGTGCACTGCATTTTGGAGAATATTTTTACAAGATATAAGACATGTGAATTATCTGACATTACAGACAACCATGTAATTGAAACATGTCATTTATATAGCATTGATACAAAGATTTTTGCTATGAGGTTATAAAAGGTATTTATGATATTTCTTTCTGTGGTAGTGCATTACAGGAGAAAACATGTTGTATTTGCAGTGAGGTTTCTATGGGAAATTGTTTCATTTTGGGGAATGCAGCAGTAGCAAATTGTGTTAACATGGTTTTAGCATAGTGTTGCAAACATTAGAGGAGACATAATTTTTTTTTTTTAAAAAAAGGCATGTTATAGCGAAATGTGGTGATGATAGTGATATTGAAATCAACAGCTGGTTTGTCTGTAATATTATATTAATGAAGATGATATCAGTGAAGCACATATTATGGACAGAATGTATTTTTATTGAAAGTGATATATAAGCTATTGTGTGTTATGTATTGTAGCGGGAGCAAAGGTGACATATTTTCAAAAGTATCACATTTTTTCTAAGGGCTTGTTTTGATAAGAGCTGGTGGAGTAGGTTTAAAGGAGTTACACAGAATGAAATGGTGGTGTGTTTTGCAGTAATTGATGACTTTGAAAAGAGACGCAGCGGAGTCAGACTTTGTAAGCCATGTCTTGTTTTGCAGGAATTGTCTTTTGTCTTTAAACAGCCTGGCCTTGCTCTATAGGTGTGCTAATGAGCATTCATGGTGAGTGGTTGATGGGCCATTGTGATGGAATGTTGAGGACAATAGCGGAGCATTAACAATGGGGGTGGGTTTTAGAGGTATGTTGTGGCATGATATACAAGCAGTTTTTAGTGAAATAATTTGTCCAGCAACTCTTATTGGAAAACTAGGGCTTTAATGTATCAGTTGAAGAGGTGACATTTTATCTCCAAACTATCACAATTTTCTAAAGGGTTGTTTTGATAAGAACAGGGGCTTGTTACAGAAAGCAGATGCAGCCAACTCTGAGTGTAACATTGAACTACAAGTTGATGCACCTTATGATGGGAGAGTGTACAGTTTCAGAACAGCTGATCAGAGTCAGCTTTATCAATTTTGAGTATGTCACTTTGAGTAATGCTTGTGCGTGATTAATAAAACAAGCCATTATCAGTGGAACTTTGATATTACAAGTTATTATGGCAGCAGGTAAATAAAAGGCAGAGCCTAGACATAGAAATATAAATGTATGTGCATGCGGATCTTGCACATTTTTTATCTGTAAAGGAGAGCCTGAGTGAAAGCAGAGAAAGTGTTGATAAGTTAACACAATAATGTTTTATTGAGTGTTGTACATTAATGCATCATTTAGCTGATTAACATTTTCTAAATGATGGTCACGTTGAATTTATTGTGTATCATGATGCAGGTCAGTACATTTTACATATATTTGTTCAGCCCTAATCTGACAGACAAAACACAGGAAGCAGGAACTTAAAATGAAAAATATAGTCAATAATTTAAAGCATTTACAGATCAAAAACACAGATACATGACTGTAAGCTCATAGTCTGATCTAGTAATGAAGTGCTGGTAATTTGTACTAGAGAAGTTTTCAAGTTAAAAACACAGAGTAAATCAAATTGTAAATAGTGTAAATTTATATATATTTATAGATTACAAGTCTATTTGTATCTCAGATCAACAGCAGTCAGTGAGGTCATTCTGCTACTTTAACAAATGTAGTAAATTTAACAGTGTCACGGAAATGCAGCGAAAACATGTTAAGATCATGCTCCCTATGTAATACTCTCACTTTCAAACTATATTTTGCAGCTTTACAACATTTGTGCTCACTCAGCATATTGACATATAATCTACAATATTATAGAAATGATGTGTCATCAGTGCGACCAATCACATCATGAGTGATTATTATTGAGAATTATTATTGATTCCACATGTCTAAAGCTTCTTTATGACATTTTGAATCTACACATATTATGTGTATCAAAGATTCAGTTCATGAGTTAGTGTTACAAGCTAGCAACTTTATTCTGAGTTGACACTGATTTTACATTGTGTAGTATTTGAATGGGAGAGGGAAAAAAATGCAGTTCTGAGAAAAGTCTAATGCACATAAAAGTGGTAACCTTAGGAAGTTGTGAGTAACTACATTAATATCTAACCAGGATTGCAATGCTTACAGATAGCAAGCCTTCGTTAAAGAATACTTTGATAAGAACGAAATGAATGGGGATATGAAACATTGGTTTGGCTTTGTTAAAATAAAGGAGACAGAGACAAAACAGGGTTTATTGAAGGAAACCTTTCAGGGATCAGGTTAGGTTCACAGAGCTTGTTAATCTGGTAACTGACCCCAAGTTTAAGTTAACTGTTTTTCTGAACCTGAAAATCCAGCGTGTCCCTCATCTCTTGGTGAACAAACTCAGATCTTCACTAAACTTGCTTTCTGAAACAGGCCCTTGGTAGATCAATATTTGAAGGAGTTCCATAGAATGGAATGGTGGTTTGTTTTGCAGTTATTGATGACTAAGAAAAGAGAGGTAGGGGAATCAGAATTTGTAAGCCAAGATCTTGTTTTTCAGGGATGTGTTTTGTTTTTAAACAGACAGACTATGCTCTACAGGTGTGCTAATGAGCATTTAGGTTGAATGGTTGATGGGCCATTTTGATTGTATGTGGAGGACAATAACAGAGAATGTAGGATGAAGGTGGGCTGTAGAGGTGTGTTGTGGCGTGATTGGTTGTTTTGACATGGCTACACCCACACACAAGAAAGCTATATATATAGCATAGTAGGTGAAGGTGTACCAATTACTTGGTTTTGCTGAGTTTGTTGGTTTAACTTGCAGTTTCTTCAGTGAAGTATACCCATTCACCAATTTCCAAGGTAAACTGTAGGTCTATATTTATAAAATATATTTCATGGATAAGTCACAGGATATCATAACATAGTGCTGTAGTTTAAAGGTTGATATATAACGATGTGTTATTATGCTATGATTGTTATATGAGCGTTTTAGATAGTGAGTGGTGAATGGTAATGTTTAAAATGTGCAGATGTCATTGTTAAAGTATATGTTGTTGGAAACATATGTGTATATGGTATTGGGAATGTAATGCTTGAATGTCAATGTCACAGTTGGTTTAAAAAGTGTTTAGTTTGTTGAAGTGTCTTTTTGATATAGTTTTATCTTGTGGGATCCAGCAGCTGCAATTTCTAAGAATAGTGTAAATGGGACAATTTTGTGTGAAGAACCATGTTTTTATAATTATAAAAGGAAGTGATTTGTCATGTTATATGAATTGTGTTACTGAACTTGGTTTTGTGTTTCTTGTTGTGTAGGGCATATTAATAACATAGCAAATGTGTTTTGGTTAATTACAACAGTGTTCAGCTATATGCATGCAAAAAGTTTTTAACATTGTGTTAGGTTCAAAATATTCTTAGGAATAGTAGCACTTATGAGGTAATGAGTTGTAAATGGTAATGTTTAATATTTACAGATTTATGCTTAAGTATATATTGTTATACACATATGCAAACATGTTATTGTGTTTGTGATGCTTACAATCAATGTCACAGTTGGTTTTAAACTGTTATGCAGAGTATGCAATTATAAGTAACACAATTTCTTGCATATTATCAGATGCCTCGTGGAAAGTCCTTCAAGCGTTCCCAGGCTGCTAAGCGGAGGATGGTGGAGCGTCGTCCTCTGGTGTTTGAACCTCAACGTCCTGCCAACGTTACTTCTGCCTGTATGTATCTAATTGTTTGTCCATACAAATCTTGTAAGTGTAGTCTGGTTGTATTATTACAAAAATGGTTTGTGTTGTATGTTGTTGAGACTGTGTGTTTGTTGTATTAATGTGATGTGTGGTTTGTATAGGCTTATTAATAGGTATTGTTTGTTCTTGTCTGTTTATAATAGGTTGTGGAACTGGTTGGAGGCATCGTGTCAACGAATGGCCAATCTCTCCTTTCACTGGGCGTTCCCACAAGATGGTCATTCCAACGATGTCTCCTAATAAAAAGGTATGAATTCAACTGAAAGTGTGAACATAATGTTGCTTGAGAGAAAATCAGTGATGTTAATTTTATAGCTATTTTTTGTGTTGTTTCAGTTTGTGCTGGTTGTTGGTGACTCCCATCTGCGAGGCTTTGTGGATGGCATAGTTGAGTTCCCAGAAGGTCCTGTCGCCTTTGGTTTCATGTCGACACCAGGGGGCAGTGCAGCTGACCTGAGGATCGAAGTCCAGCATGCGGTTGTGCCTTTGGTCCCTGATGCCGTTTGTGTCCTTGCTCCAAGCAACAACCTGACAGTGAGCAGGACCATCTTTGAGGCAGGAGAGGATTTTGGCATGCTCCTTGCCAGTGTCTGCAGCCTTTGGCCCAAGGTAGGCCTTTGTTACCTATATTTAGTCTTAAATATTTATACACATATTTTGACTATATATATATATATATATATATATATATATATATATATATGGCCAATCTATCTATCTCTCTCTCTCTCTCTCTCTCTCTCTCTCTCTCTCTCTCTCTCTCTCTCTCTCTCTCTCTCTCTATATATATATATATATATATATATATATATATATATATATATGTTTTGGTGGTAGTATAGATTATTTTGTTTGTATGATTAGTAGCATATTGGTAATGGTGTTTTTCATTAATGAATACATTGCAGAAGATAGTTTTGTAAGTATTATTTATGATGTTTTGTAGGTCTTTGTTGTGGACTTTCCTCGTCGTCTGAACATTGACCTGAGGTTGCAGGAGGACCTGTGTGAAGTTTACAGGTGTCAGGCTCATACTTGGGGTTAGTGAGTAATAGTGAAATCTGTGATATGTTGATCAACTTAATTTGTTGTGGACAATTTGACTGAAAGGAACAATATAACTACAATGAAATTGCTTTCTATTTTATATCAACAAGTTAACGTAGTTGTCATAGTGGTTTTGTCATTGTGTACTTGCAACATATCTATGAACAATGTCTTTAATATGTTTTTTTCCTTTCTTAGGAGTGAAGTTCTATGATACTGCTGCATACTACCCTATGAGTCGTCGTGACATATGGAGCAGAGATGGTGTATGTACATTCATTGTTGCTGAGATACAAACATGTAGAGGGAATTATACTACATCATATCACAAGTTATGTCATGACAGATGACATTGACAGACAGCTTTTTTAAGCCTGTTGCAATGTGTTATCTTTACAGGTCCACCTGAGTGACAATGAGGGGATGCCGAGACTCCAGGAGCTGCTTAGTTATTTTGCTGCTCTGGAGTTGCTGGCACCTGCACCTAAGGCACAGGTGTCTCCCAGACCTTCAGCACCCACTAAACCTGTCTGTCCAATAGTGGTGGTGACAGGGGAAGTGAAGGTGACATGTCCACGAGATCCTTCTGAGTGGAAGGTTGTTGGACGCAGCAAAAAGGTACATTGTGTATAGTAATTCTTTAAGTTGATCTTGAGGAATTAAAGACATGTGTTTTTGTAACTGATAATGACATTATGCAGTTGTTGATTCACATGCACGCAATGCTAGTGGCATGGTTGATGGAAATGGTAACAGTGTTGTTGTGTATTTGGTTTCTGTTGACGATGTCTGTAATCACATTTGCAGTTTGGCTAGAGGGCTCAGTAATAATGCGAAGCCTTTTGAGATAGCTGGTGTTCATGTCACTTGTGCAGCTATAGGTAAAACCCACTTGCCTGTAAGTCCTCCAGTCACATTTGGTGATATTGGACACATGCTAACCATTGACAACTTGTGTTTGCAATCTTCAAAAGCTGCAGCAGAAAGTCTTAATATTAGACATCATGTTGTTGGAGTAACTGCAAGTTGTCAAGATTTGACTAAGACTGTGGAGACCAGTGAGCTGAAATGTAGTTCAACACATGTAGACAGAAAGCGTAAAGCTTCAATGGGTTCATTTACATCTAAGAAAGTAAAAAGACATGACTATTCAGAAGGTGATAAAGAAGTTATATTCATTGCTGATGGAGTAGATCAGAAACTGTACTTTACCACTTTGTGATTTTGTATGTCAATCTTTATGCTCACATCTAAATGTGTAGTTTGATAAACATTGTGTACCAGCGTCTGCACGTATAGGTTTGATAGGAGTTCCATGTAAAAATGATAGTAAATATCGCAACATTTTGAGGAGCGGCTATTCTTCAGTAGCAGACTACATTAACAAATCCAAAATGCGTAATGTTAACAGTTAGGCTACAGAAGTTGAAATACAGACAGCAGGAGATTACTTAGGTGTCAATGTATTTACTTTTTATGATGGTCGTTGGTTGAAATATAACTGTAACAACAAGCTCTTGTCAAAACACAGTATCTACTTAGAAAACTGTAATGGACACCACTATGAGACTGTAATTTGTGTTCATGAGCCTGGAAATCATAGATGTTATGGCTTTTGTAAAAGCACAATACCCTGTTCCAAGGGTTACAATATGAGATCACAAAATACTGCGGTTGTTGAAAATCACTTGCATTCAATGAGTAATCAACAGTATAATACTTCATCAAATGCAATGCAGAATAACACATGCTGTGCTTCAATAATAGATTTAGAAGGTGATGTTGAAGTAGTTAATGACTCTTGTGTTAACACTGTGGCTGCTACTAGCAAAACCACAATCCCATTTTGTCCTATTTCAAATGACATAGCAAAAGCCTTGTGCATCAAATGTAAATTGGAATATGAGAAGCAGGACACACAAGTTTCAACTGTGTGTGGTACATGTGGGGTTGTATGTAAAACAGATGAGATTGTGCATGATAGTAACAGTTATTTTAGATCGGTAGCTAAAGTGATCTCTGGTTCTCAGAAGGGTCATTGCATGATAAGATCTACTGTAGTTAAGTACATGGAGGATCACAATGCAAAGTACATGACATGTGTAGGAAAAGCTTATGATTCTATATCTGACTATATAAAACGCACTAATATGAGGTATGTTGGTAATAGTGCCACAGAAATAGAAATACAAGCAACTGCTGATGCATTAGGGGTGAACATATTTGTATACAGTGCTGAAACGTGGGTCAAATACAGTACTAGTAGTACAATGTCAGTGCTTGAAGGAATATATCTGAATCACAGTAAGAATGATCATTTTGAACCACTGCTTTGTGTTAAACGTGATGAACAAGTTTGCTGTGACTTGTGCAAATTACCCAATTCTTCAAATACACAATACATGTATAGAAGGGGTTCCAATATACAATCACATAGTCCTGCTAAACCAGAAGCTTGTTTTTCAAAATACATGAAATGTAAGAGGAAATTGCTTTCCAAAAATCTCTACCACATAAATATTGCGCAAAAAGAGACACTTAAGGCAAATAGTATAAAAAAATATCAGGATCACATTTTGCATAGGCAAAAAGTAAAGGCACGAAGTATCTACAAATATAAGACTGATGTTTTGCATAACATAAGAGCTATGGCTATGAGCATAGGCAAATATCACCATAATATTTTGCACAGGGACAGACTTAAAGCAATGAGTATTAATAAATATAAAGATGATGATTTACATAGGACAAAAGTAAAAAAGAATGAGTATTAAAAAACATAAGGATGATGTTTTGCATAGGGCCAGAGTTAAAATAATGACTATCAATAAATATAAGCATGATGTTTTGCATAAAGAAAGAATAAAAAAAGGAGTATCACCAAATATAAGGATGATGTTTTGCATAAAGAAAGAATAAAAAAAATGAGTATCAATAAATATAAGGATGGTGTTTTGCATAGGAACAAAGTAAAAGCAATGAGTATAAATAAATATAAGGATGATAATTTGCCTAGGCAAAGAGTTAAAAAAAGGAGTATCAATAAATATAAGGGTGATGTTTTGCATAGGGAAACACTTAAGACATTAAGTATTAATAAATATAAGGATGATGTTTTGCATAGGGACAGAGTAAAGGCAATGAGTATAAATAAATATAAAAATGATAATTTGTATAGGGAAAGAGTTAAAAAATGAGTATCAACAAATATAAGGATGATGTTTTGTATAGGAACAAAGTTAAGGCACTAAGTGTAAACAAATATCACAACAACATATTGCATAGGAATAAAGTTCGTTCAACAAGTATAAGCAAATATCATAATAATATGTTGCATCGGCAAAATGTTAAGGCAAAAAGTAAGCACAAATACAAACATAATCTCATTCACAGACAGACTGTTAAAGCAATGAGCATAAAGAAGTATCACACAAACATAACGCATAAATTGCATGTTCCAGCAGCTAACAAATTGGAGAGGATACAAATGAGACAAATGGCAGAACAGTTTAATGATGTTATGGAGCAATTTCTTGCTACTGTAAAAGACGGTCCAGATTATATCTGCTGTGTTTGCCATAGGTTGTTATTCAGACACCTGGTGCTAATTTGTAAAAAAGATAATTACAACAACACTAAGGCAATACTTTCACTCGCAGATAAATGTCTGACCTCAAATTATTTACACACATGTACAGAAAACTGTTCAGTACCATGTCACATAGTGGAAACTGCTAGAGGGCAAATGTGGATTTGTTACAATTGTCACTCTAAGATAAGTAAAGGTAAAATGCCACCAGAGAGTGCATTAAATAATCTTAGTGTTGATCCAATTCCACCACAGTTGACATCTCATCTCTACATATCCCCTTCATGAAATTGTTAGCTTTACCGAAAGGTGCACAAAATGGAGTACATGGTCCAGTAACATGTGTTTCTGCAAATATTGTATAAACTACCACACTACTGCCATGTTCAAATATGGAAGGCTCTCTGTTACGCGTGAAACTGAAACGTAAACTAACCCACAAAGGCCACTATGAATATAAATTCGTGGACACAATGCATATACGACAAGCATTGTCATACTTAAAAGCCACAAATATGCATTATCAAGATGTACAATTTAATGAGTCTTGGATTAATTAATTTTATAGAGAACAAAATTATGAAATGGATCACAGTTCTAATGGTGATGTTGGTGATAATGAAATTGATGATATTTACATGATAGGCAGCAACACTGTATGTTCCAACACACATGTCTCATGCCAGTAGATATTGGTCAAGAAGCACTAGATCACTACTTTGATGACACATTGAATTTGGCTCCAGCAGAAGGGAATAGCCCAGTAAAATTGCTTGCAGATCATGCAAATGAAGCCAACTGCTTCCCAGTCCTGTTTCCACGTGGGTGTAATACCTACCATGATAGTAGACCGCATCGATTGACTTTGTCACGATACTTTAATAATAGGATTTTACATGCTGATGGCAGATTTGCCCACAATGTAGAGTATATATTTTTTGCACAGTATATGTCAGAACTCGAACAAGTTCTGTCAAATGTATCAATTGCATTACGGAAAGGACAAAATTGTACATCGAAGAACATCAGTGCTGATCTGTTGAATAATGATGACTCTTTGAGAGAATTGTTCCAATTCGATAATGGGTATCGTTTTCTCAAACCTATTAGAGGTACCCCAGCATTCTGGCAGGTGCACAACGAGATCTACTAGCATGTGTCCGGCAACTTGGAATACCTACTTGGTTTTGTTCATTTTCATCGGCAGATATGAGATGGAAAAATCTTCTCTACAGTATTTTACAACAGGAAGGAAGAACAGAGACAGTCGAACAATTAGCTTGGGAAGACAAATGTGATCTTTTACTTCGCAATCCTGTCACAGCAGCTAGGATGTTCGACTTTCGTTGGCATAGTTTTTTAAAGGGGGTCCTTATGTCCCCATCAAATCCTATTGGCAAAATAAAAGATTATTTTTACCATGTGGAATTTCAACAACGTGGTTCGCCTCATGTGCATTGTCTATTTTGGATAGAGAATGTGCCACAGATAGATAAAAATACTGATGAGGAAGTCACTGACTTTATAGATAAATACATCACATGTGAATTGCCTTCACAAGACAGCACAATGTTAGACATTGTATCTTCTGTGCAGCAACATTCACGACGTCACTCAAAAACGTGTAAAAAAAAGAACACTACTTGTAGTTTTAATTTTCCTAAGCCAGTATCTGCTAGAACCTTTATATGTCGTGGCAAAAGTACTGTAGAGACCCATAACACATGCAACTGTAACCTACATAACACAGCTAATGTATCAGACTATGCATGTGTACATCAAGAGTCTTATAAAATGAAAAAAAAACATGCTGAACAAATTATGACTGCAATTAAGAAAGCTCTTGCCGATGAAAACAGTAACTATGTAAGTGTTGAACATTTGTTTACTAGTTTAGGTACTATTAAAAAAACATGTTGTACTGAAACGTCAGGTTAATGAAGTTTGGATCAACCAATATAGCAAGCCATTGTTAAAATGTTGGAATGCTAATATTGACATCCAATATGTTGTCGATGCATATGCCTGTGTAGTTTATATAATTTCTTACATTAGTAAGGCAGAAAAGGAAATGGGCTTGTTGTTACAAAATGCACATAGAGAAGCAACCCAACAAAATAATGTTAATGCCAAAGAAGCTCTAAAAAATCTAGGCAGTGTGTACTTACACAACAGAGATGTGTGTGCACAAGAGGCTGTGTATAGATTGACAGACATGCACCTAAAAGAATGTTCAAGAAGGGTTGATTTTGTGCCTACAGGTGAAAACATAATTAAATTGAGTAAGCCTTTAAAACAACTCAAAATAAGGGCAGTATCAAATAATGTTACAAATGAAAACATGTGGATGACAAGTAGAATAGATCGTTATAAAAATAGGCCCATACACGCCATTTTCAATGACATGTGTGTTGCACAATTTGTCTCTGAATACCTTGATCAGTACAAAAATGAAAATTCTCCTAATAAGATTACATTGAACAACAATATTGGTTTTGTTGTAAAACGAACACGCACACAGCCTGCTGTTGTTCGATATGCGCGATTCTCTGTAACAAAGAAACCTGAACTATTCTATCAACCACAATTACAGTTGTTCCTGCCACATCATCACGATCATGACCTCAAACCTGCCAATTTTGTGTCTTTTGAACAGTTTTACAAAACTGGCCATGTGAAATTAAGTGATGGTTTGCAGCATTTGGTCAACTCAGTTGTCAACAGAAATAGAAACATGTTTGAAATAAATGCTGATGAATTAGATAATATACAAAATTCTATTGATAATAACGGCGTGATGGAAGATGCCTGGAGTGAACTGTGCCCATAACAAGAACTGGAACGTTTAGAATGTCAGCAAGAATGGAAAGATAAAGAACATGATGTGGATGAACATACAGAGCATATTCCTGACTTAGCTATTACCAGTAAACAAATTGCACATTTGGAGAAAAATAATAACATCTTGTCCAGAGCTGATGGAATAGCTCTAATTAGAACACTGAATGACACACAGCTGTCAATTTTTTATCAGATCAGACAATGGTGCCTTGACAAACTCGCAGGGAAAAAGCCAGATCCATTGCAAATTTTCATTACAGGTGGTGCAGGGACAGGGAAGAGCCATTTAATCAAAACCATTCAATATGAAGCTGTGAGATTATTATCAACTATGTATAACCATCCAGATGAGATTTGTGTCTTGTTAACGGCTCCAACTGGAATAGCTGCATACAATTTACATGCAGCCACTATTCATCACACATTTTGCATTGGGAAAGATATCCGTTTACCATACACACCTTTGGGTGAGGAAAAACTGAATTCTTTGCGTGCAAAATATGGCAATCTACAAATTTTGATCATAGATGAAATATCCATGGTAGATCATAAACTCTTAGCATACATACATGGTAGATTACGACAAATAAAACAAACTGGTAACTTCTGCCCATTTGGAAATGTCACTGTTATTGCTGTTGGAGATTTCTATCAGTTGCCCCCAGTGAAAGGTAAACCCCTATATGTAGATGAAATAGGTGGTAACTTATGGTCAAACTTATTTAAAGTTGTAGAGATGCAAAAAATTGTCAGGCAAAAGGATGCTGTGTTTGCACAGTTGTTAAACCGGATAAGATCACATTCCAAAGGGACACACATGTTAGATAATGATATTCAAATATTGAAGCAGTGTGAAACTGGGGAAGACAGCACAGCTTTACATATATTTCCTACCAATAAACAGGTAACTGAGCATAATATACAACAGCTACTTAAGACTTGCCCTGACTACATAGAAATACATGCCCAAGACTTTGTACCTAGTCACAAAACAGGGAAATTAGAACTGAAAAATGGTCACCACACCAAAACTTACAACACATGTTTAGCTGAAAAGCTGCTTTTAGGAGAAAATGCTTGTGTCATGTTATGTAAAAATGTAGATGTTGACGATGGACTAGTTAATGGAGTGTGTGGCACAGTAACTCATATCGCTATTTCTAACAAAAACAACTTACCTCACACAGTGTACATTCAATTTGATGATAACCAAGTTGGAGCACAGACAAGGAAAAAAACTGCATATCCCTCTAAACAATTAATGAATTCAACCGCAATCAAACCAGAAGAAGGAAAAAGTCACTAATAAGGGTGGTTTGCGCCGTCAATTCCCTCTTAAACTTGCATGGGCTTGTACAGTGCATAAAGTGCAGGGTATCACTGTTGACAAAGCTGTTGTGTCCATGAAGAAAATATTTGTATCTGGACAGGCCTATGTAGCACTCAGTCGCGTTAAGAGTTTGTCCGGTTTAATTATCAAAGACTTCACAGAAAAAGCAATTTATTGTAATGACAGCATTAAAGACGCAATTAAAAGTATGCAACCCTTCTTAACTGAAAATATTACACACAACATAGTCACTCCATATACTTTTAATGTGTTTTTGATTAATATCCAAAAACTGACGCCACATGTTTCAGATTTGGCATCCACAACACCTTAGCTGTATTGCTGTAACAGAAACATGGCTAACTGATCACTCCACCAATGACATTGTTAGCATTGATGGCTTCACATTTCACAATTCTCCAAGGAGATTTGCATACAGTAGCAACAACCCTACCTTAATGTCCTTGCAAAGTAAACAACATGGGGGAGTTGGCATATACACTGCAAACAATGTGGCATATGAATTGATTGCACTACCACACACCAACTTATAACATATTACTAGCTGTCATATATAGGCCACCATGTTATCCTTTGTCATTGTTTACAGAACATCTGGGTAAACTACTTAATTGGCTGGACTCAAAATGTAATACTATTGCTGTCATGGGCGACTTCAATGACGACATCTTTAAGTCATCAAACATCTGCAAATTTATAACCAAGAAAGGATATGTGCAGCATGTAACAACAGCAACCACTGAAAGAGGCACATTAATAGACCATGTGTGTGTCAAAACAACACACTATGACATAAAAGCAGTTGTATTACTAACTCATTTCAGTGACCATGAGGGAATACTCTGTTCATTTACATGTACAAATAGCATGTCATAATCACTTCTGACAGTAACTGCTAACACATTAACAGCTCTGCTTTTTGATAAAAACAACTCACAACAAAGTATTCTATCCTTTCCTAATGGCATAGCAAAGCCTTTCACTAATTGTTTCATCACATATTAACACTATTACTATATTCTCATTTCACATTCTTCTCTGCAAACCATAACAACACTACATAAGTTGAATCACTACCTTTTACCTATTCGCCGTGACACTGATACAGGTTTCTTTTACTGCATTATACAGCATATATAAGTATGATATACAAAAATTACATATGTAATAAATACTACAAATATTATGTATACACTTAACAGCTCACATCAATGAATTACCAACGCAGCACTTATTATAAAATGCGTCATTAAATATTAGTGCACAAGTACATGAATGCCATATTATGAATAGATGCGCTCATGTACAACAATGGCACACGCTAAACTATCTTAAAAAGTCATATTTAAACATAACACTGACAAATAGCACTTCTGCTTTTAATTTACATATAGATTCAATGACAAATTGTGACAACTTATGCTGTTGATAATGCAGGTTTTCTTTTACCTTCAATATAGCACGAAAAAACAACAAAAGACACTGGTAATGGTACTCCTGATAAACCAGGATGGGCTTCAATTCCCTGCAGTGTCATGCTGATTGTTTTGCAATGCTATGATACCACAACATGTCAAATTCCTTTGCTTTCTTTACTATTTGTCAATAACTAAAATAAAACAGCCTCCAACTACCGAATGTGCTTCACAAAATTTCACTAAGATAACATTACTTTTTCTGTCATGCACTACAACACTAACAAGAACTGCAACATTTTCTCAACTTCTGGTTTGAATTTGCCATCATACCACAAAAATCAAAACATCATAAGTGACTTATGCACAATTCTCAAAATCACATTACTATGCCACATGCTGTTTCACATTTACTGTGTACAATATGTAGCACCAGTAAATACCCTATGATCATATGTTACACTGCACTTTCTGCAAGGGAAAGACCCTGTACATTGCATGTAAATCACATGAACTATATCATACAATGCTGTCTTCCTGTATCTAATACACAAAACTATGCCTAAAACACTATGTGAACACATACAGGGGATCAAATTGAACTTCTGCACTATCTAAACATGCCTCTGAAGACATCTACATGCCCCTGACAGAAACAATTCACCTGAGCACAACACAATGTACGCAAGGACGCGAGGGCCCGATCATCGCTGCTTGCAGCTTTAATTATTAGGGCCCGAGCGCTGACCAGCGCGAAGCCCTCTTGTTTCCGAAGGGGTTATTATTAGGGCCCGAGCGCTGACCAGCGCAAAGCCCTATTGTTTCCAAAGGAATTATTATTATTATTATTATTATTATTATTATTATTATTATTATTATTACGACACTTTGATCGTGAATAACTCGAACGCGCATATCCCAAAACTCACGAAAATTGGCATGCGCATCAGTTCTGGTGAAAATTTCAGATTTTATGGGTCTCACAAAAAATGCGGGGAAAAATGACTTGACAGCACCACCTAGAAAATTAAGAAAAGCGAGCCCCACGATACAGATCGTCGTAGAATAATGAAATTTGGTGTTCATATATATCATGATGATTTGATGCCAAAGGAGAGGGCACAGTATATTTTGCAAAATGTTACGACAGCTGTTAAGAGAGCTCAGGAAGAAGAAGTGAGATATGTGAGTGTAGAGCATTTGTTTCAGACTCTAGGCATCAATCAAGGCATCTTTGAAGAGGCTTATAGAGGAATGGAAAGAAAGAGCACGGTGGTTTATAGGAGAGGGGTGAACGAAGTTTGGGTAAATCAGTATGGTAAGCAGTTGTTAAAGTGCTGGAATGCAAATTTGGATATTAGCTTTGCCACCGACGCCTATGCGGTCGTCATCTATATCGACCGCATAGGCGGTCGATATAGATGACGACTCTCTGCTTTCGTAAAATGTCTTTACGAAAGCAGAGAGAGAAATTGGCCTATTATTGAGTAACGCCCAAAAAGAAGCAACAGAACAAGGAAATCTCTCTGCTAAAGAAGCATTAAAAAAGCTAGGCAGTGTATATTTACACAACAGGGACGTCTGTGCTCAGGAGGCGGTGTATAGGCTAACCAATATGCATCTGAAGGAGTGTTCCAGAAAGGTTGTGTTTGTGCCGACAGGGAACAACATAGTGAAGATGAGTTTACCCATCAGTGTTTTGAAACAGAGAACCGTTTGTACTGAGATTAAGACAGAGGACATGTGGATGCCTGGCATAGTGGAACAGGCCTGACAATGATGTCTTTGATAACATGTGCATGGCTACATTTGTGTCTGAGTATCGTGTTCTCTCCAAGAACGAGAAGTCTAATGACATGATTGAACTGAAAAATGATTTAGGCTTCATCTTGAGGAGAACACGCTCTCAGTTCGCAGTTGTTCGTTATATGCGTTTTGATATAGAGAAACGAGAGGAGGACCATTTTCAGAGTCTGATGCAAATGTTCCTTCCCTATAGAGCTGACTCAGACCTAAAACCTGAAGGCTTTGAGATGTTTAGTCAGTTCTATAAAGGTGGCGAGGTGACATTTAGTGATGGTTCTGTGCATTTGGTTAAGAGTGTGGTTGACGGGAACAGGGAAAAGTTTGAAGTAGATTGTCCTGATTTGGAGAGAGCTCAGGAGATTGTCAAGCAAAATGGGGTTGATGAAGACGTTTGGGGGGAGCTGTGTCCTGAACAGTAAGTGGAACGCCTTGAATGTGTAGAGGAAATGACACAGCAACAGGAAGGTGAGAAAGGAGATGAACAGTTAATGGAAGCAATGGAGAATGTTCCAGATTTGGCTGTTGATAACAGAAAATTAGCACATTTAGAGAGACCCAGGAACATTATGCCTAGAAGTGAGGGGTTAGCTTTGGTTAGGTCTCTGAATGAGACACGGATGGCTGTTTTTTATAAGGTCAGACAGTGGTGTTTGCAGAAGGTGATGGGTAAAAACCCAGAGCCTATGCATGTCTTTGTGACAGGTGGCGCAGGGACGGGGAAAAGTCATTTAATTAGAGCTATTCAGTACGAGGCAGGGAGGCTGTTGTCAACACTTTGTCATCAACCAGACGGTATTTGTGTTTTGTTAACTGCTTCTACAGGCATAGCTGCATACTCTTTAAACACAGCAACAATTCATCACACACTGAGTATTGGCACACACTCTAGTTTACCTTATACCCCTTTGGGTGAAGATAAACTAAACTCTCTAAGAGCAAAATTTAGTCAACTCCAAATTTTAATCATTGATGAAATCAGTATGGTTGATCACAATCTGTTGACCTATGTCCATGGCAGGTTGAGGCAAATTAAGCACACTGGCGACTTTTCTCCATTTGGTAATGTTAGTGTGATAGCTGTTAGTGACTTTTATCAGTTGCCTCCTGTTAAAGGGAAGCCTCTGCATAACAGTCAGGTTGGTGTGGACTTGTGGTGCCATTTCAGTGTAGTGGAGCTGAAAACAATAGTTAGGCAGAAGGATAGCTCATTTGCAGAGTTGTTGAACAGGTTGCAAGTGCGTTCCAAAAAAACCCCCATGTTAGAGAGCGACGTTGAGATGTTGAAATCACGTGAGACAGGGGAAGACAGCTCGGCCTTGCCTATTTTCCCAACAAATATGCAAGTAAATGAACACAATTTCAATAAGTTGTTTGCCATGTGTCCTGATTACATCAAAATTGAGGCTAAAGATTTCATAACAAACAAGAAAACAGGGAAATTGGAACGTGGTACTCATAATAATGCACTGGACACAAACTTTGTATTTGGCCAAGAATGCGCGTGTGATGTTATGTAAGAACATGGATGTTGAAGACGGTCTGGTGAATGGAGCATGTGGCACTGTCACTGACATGGATTTTGGTAAAGATAAAACATTTCCTCTAAAAATTTATGTTAAATTTGACGATGATAAAATTGGCTTACAGACGAGGAAGACATATGCCCATGCAGCAGTAGAATGCAGGCATTCTACTGCTATTGAACCAGAGAAGGAGAAGGCCACTAAACGGGGTTGTGTGCATTTACAGTTTCCTCTGAGGTTAGCGTGGGCTTGTACTGTTCACAAAGTTCAGGGCTTAACTGTAGATGAGGCTGTAGTGTCATTGAAGAAGGTGTTTGCACCTGGGCAGGCGTATGTAACTGAGTCGTGTTAGGGCTTTGTCTGGACTGATCATCAGGGATTTTCAAGAGAAGGTCATTTACTGCAAAGACACCATAACGAAGGCCATGGATAGCATGCCTCCGTTTTCAATTGAACAGCCAAAGCCTTCAATAAACGCACAAAGTTTCTCTATGTATTTAATGAACGTTCAGAGTTTAAGTCGCCACCTGTCAGATTTGGTGTCTTGCACACAGCATTTGCAGCCTCACTGTATTGCTGTCACAGAAACGTGGCTCACTGCACAAACCTCATTAAACAGTGTGCAAATCTGTGGTTACACTTTCCACAGTCGTCCTCGAGGTTTGTGTTACACCAGCAGTGACCCCAAATTGTCAGAACTACAAAATCTACAACATGGTGGAGTTGGTTTGTGCTGTTTAGACGATTTGGACTGTCAGATTCTGCAGGTACCAGACTTAAATCTGCAGTGTTTGGTGTGCCTGTGTAACAAATTAAACATATTGATGGCAGTAGTTTATTGTCCACCATCTTATCCAAATTCTTTATTTAAACATAATGTGGGGAAGTTACTTGACTGGTTAAATCCAATCAGTGACACAATTGTACTAATGGGAGACTTTAATGAAAACATTTAAAAGAATTATCAATTTGTAAATTCATGGGCCAAAAAGGATTTAAGCAGCATGTAACACAAGAAACTACAGAGAAGGGGACATTGATTGATCATGTTTATGTTAAAACAACACAGTATGATGAATGTGCAGTGATGCCTGCGTACTTCAGTGATCATGAAGGTATTCTGTGTAGTTTTGGTGTTAAAGATGATCAGGGACAGTTAGACGACATAGAAAGTTTGTTTGTGTTTGACTTTGAGGATGTGGAGGCAATTTTTAATGTGGATTTCAATTTAGATCAGGATTAAGTTAATTTGTCTGAGTCAATCAGCTACATTGCAGTGTCCCAGTGCAAGTGTTATCATGTTCATGTTGTAGTTGTACTTATCTGTTGGGTTTTAGAAACACACTGACCTGTGTGTTGTTCATGGTGTGTAGGCTGGCTTTCATTATGGATGTTGTCTTATTTAGTGTAGAGTCTGTCCCACTTCAACTGGTCAATCGTGTGTATAAATTTTAGATTTTGTTATGTATTGTGTGTAATATGTGAAAATGATCATGAAATGGAGATTTTAGATTTATTTATTATTAACTTATTTCTTTGACTGTGAAGCACTTTGTAACTGGTGTTTGTGAAGATGTCTTAGTCTCTGTTTGCCACATGATAGCTGTTGGTCTCTTTTACAACTTTTAATGTATATTCCTGCATGTTTCAATTCATGTAACCTTTATTCCTGATGTGTTAATATGCAACAGTTTTAATCTTTAGTGATTTTAATATGAAAAGGTCAATGTCAATTGAACAAATGTATCTCTAAAAGGACATGGGCAGGCTTCATGTTGTCTGTATCCCTTCTGTGTTTCACATCCTCATCAGTAGCTTAGACAAGATACAGCAATCCAATAACTACATGTTGCAATAAACATAACAGGAACAGGAAATTATTTTTATTTTATAACTGAGCTCTAATGCATTTGAGACATTTGTATTTTTGTCATTAGCATGTACTACATGAACTTCAACTTCAGTAGTTTAAATATGAATTCTTCCTGTTTATGTGCAGGAACTATTAGCAAATCTGTTCTGGCACCCCAAGGCACAGACTCTTTATTCTGCATCCCTGAGCTGCCAAACAGGACAGTTAAAAAAAAAAAAAAAAAAAAAAAAAAAAAACACACATTATTGTCATTGTTGTTATTTCTCCATGCTCTCACCTCCCCTTTGTGTTGTTATGTTTTCTCTCTCCATCCTTTTAAACCTCTACAGTTTCAAGTAAGGTTGCAGCAGGAGACTAGATCTGACCCCTTGTTTGCATAGTAAATCTGTCTGTAGAATCACTTAAGTTGACAAAGTAGTTTGGTTACCTTTCGTATTGAAACTCCAGTGTTTGTCTGAAATGAATTTTCTGGTTGAAGATATTACTGTGATAGAGTGTCCCCAACCTTCCCACTCCTCAAGTGATGATGACTTGTATCAAGAGGGGTTTTGGGATAAAAATCCATATGTATTTTTCTGTTACGCCAAAATGGTTCATATTAACTGTAGTTTTGCGTATTTCATGTCAGAATCAATATCTGTATCAAATAAACAATAAATGTCATACATTCAGATTACAGTTTGTCAGCAGATACAAAATTCAGGTCTGCAAATGTGTTCTTTTTCATACATCAATTGTAAATAAAAGAGTTTGCTAAATGTTTGTCTTGATTAACTTTTGTTTAAACCACATTTATAACAGAAAAATAAATTGCCATGTTCACAAAGAAATGTTGTCTGTCATTTACTGTCAACAATTAAGGTGTTCAACATTGAGTGTCAAAAAAAAAAAGTTCTTCTGGCTCACCATGTAACACATTATTGAATAACTACATGAAAGGTTATATGTATAAATATTCTTTACCTAACAACACATGTTTACATGAATAAAGATACGCTTATAACATGGGGACATTTAAAAAAAAAAAGAAAAAATTAAGAAAAACTGCTAAGGGATGATGAACTCAGTTTTGGAGTTTCACTCCCCTGGAATGAATACCTTAGTGCCAAAGTAATGGGATTATGACAATATTTC
Source organism: Thunnus thynnus (assembly GCF_963924715.1). Classification (NCBI taxonomy): domain Eukaryota; kingdom Metazoa; phylum Chordata; class Actinopteri; order Scombriformes; family Scombridae; genus Thunnus; species Thunnus thynnus. The sequence continues at coordinate 9,374,744 of NC_089518.1, forward strand.
ACAAGAAGAGTACTCTAAAATCCTCCTCTCCAACTGACAGGGAGAAAGAAGGAAGAAAAGGGGTGGAGGGGTTGGTAAAGTCAGACCTGTCAGCTCAGGTCTGAAAACATCTACATGCTTGTCGTAACCCCCTCGACTGCGTCTTGCTCCAACGTTAGGAGGGTGCGAAGGCCCGTTCAACACTGCTTGCAGCTTTAATTTAAATCTCAAGTCTACTAAATTCCCTTGAATTATTAAATCCTTCAGATTATTAAATTAAGCCCTCAAATTACTCAAATGACTCACCTACATTGCTACTACAAGTCAACATCATCTGAATAGAGTTTGATTCTCTCTAGCCACATCACACCAACACTATTGCCTTTAATCTATTTATCAGTATATTTCAGCCAGAATATGACTTAACAGCTCTTACAAACCTCCTTTAGAAAATTGGGCATGTACATGATTCACAGATTATTGCTTAATTCACCTGTAAACTCAATTACACACCACATTGTTGAGACGTCTAGTCTCAGTTGGAGAGACTGTGCAGCCTTATGTACGTTGTTTCTTCATTATCATGTAGTTGGGAATATTTTATAAGTAACTCAGTGGGTGAAGATAATCAAACATACATCCAGTAAGTGAGGTCATTAGAAATCATGAAATAACCTGCACACTTTTATTGTGTAAACAATGTTTTGATCCCAAAAGGGATCTCTGTCAGGTCTCAAAGATATCGGGCACAAAACAACCCCTATACAGTATATAAGATCAGGACACACACCTGATCTGATCTGATCTGATCAATGCAGTGTTTGTCTATATCTAAGAACCTATGTTTTATGACAACTTCTGCTCTATTCTGTTTGTTGTAAAGCACACTGGCACAAACCTGCCTTGTTTTTTAAAGCACTCTATAAATAAATTTGACCTTGACCATGACCTTGTTAACTTATCACATTACAGGAACATTTTATAAGAAATGTTCTGTCATCTCAGGCCTCAATAAAATCCTCACAGAGATGCATTAAGAACGTTCTTCCTTTGTTAATATGTAATATTGTGGGATTTTATAAAGCAACAGGAAGGTTTTAAACAAACATACTATAATCCATTATCTCATATATTGTGCTTTCTTCCATCAACCAGAGGCACCACTGGAGGCATGCCCCCCCCCAGCAAAGGTGGACAGAGCGCAAAAGTTTGTGAACAATGTGATGGCTACCTTTGTTTTGTGTGTTAATGGTATGTTTGTACATCATCCGCACATTGTGTTTGACAAGCCTGAGCTATTTTTAAGGGACAATGTTCATTTAACCTCTAAGGGAAATTATATATTTTTTGGTGATATTGCCCAGGGTCTTAAAGACCTTGTCCTGCAGGGTTGATGCTGGATGTTTTTTTCAGACGACAAGTTTAGGTGCCAAAAAATAGGAAAGGCTTTCCTATCCTATACTGTGTTTGATGTCAAATATTTATATTTTCTTTTCTACAACTGTCAGCCAAAGGACTTGGAGAGAGGCATTACGCTACTATACACAGTATAAGTAATTAATTTAAGTCAAGTTTTCAATGAAAGCTGTAACATGGGGCTGTCTGAAGCCCACTCTCACACTCTGTGTCCCTATCTGGTCAGCAATGTTAATTTAGTACAGAAGAAATAATTTATTTTAACTTGATGGTTGCTGATGGTTCCCAGACTAAGGGACCAAATTAAGAAGTTAGTTTATATGTACAGTAACACTTATGAAGTCCTTTCAGTACATCTGCGCAGGGTCTGCATGAAGAACAGTACAGCAGAGGCCATTGAAGCAGAGGTGGAGAAGACAAAGAGGGATGTTCATGAACTTCTGGCATCTGGCAGGGTGTTTAGTTACGTGCTCCTTCGCCAAATTATGGACGATGCTGATCCACTCAGCAGGTTGGTGGAAGTCTTTTTTCAAACATCACTTCTTGTTTACTCTCTGAAATGTATTACTTTTTTTTTTAACATTGTCTAAATTATGTTTTCTTTTTTAATTGAAAGGCTGATTGAGGAGCTGCAGCGTCGTCACATGGCGGTGACCGATGTCCCTCCACCACTGCCTAACGCCAACATTACAGCAAGACCTTCCACCAGAACAACCACACAGCCACCTGAGAGCGCGGCTCCTGAGACTGGCGAAAGTGTGCACTATTGTGAGGGCCAGTCAACTGCTGGCTAAGCTGGCTGGTGACTCAAGGTAAGCATGTTTTTATATTTGTCAACACAATGCCATGAAGTAGCAGGAATGGGTGGACTCAAATGCAGAGACCAGAAAGCACGGCTGTAGAAAACCGTCTTCATTTCAAGACTGGCAAGGCAAAAACAAAAGCAGTCTGAGCTAAGTAAACTGAATACAAAAAACAATTAAGCAGGCAGCATAGAAACTGTGTGAACAGGACACAACAGACTTGACTTGACAGAACAGAGGATGCAACAAGAGTGGCTGCAAACCAAGACTTATATAATAACTGAGCTAACAGACGATGGGGAACAGGTGGCAAGACACAAGGGCAAGCTGGGAGTGATTGGCTGGGAGGAGTAGGAGTAGGGCAGGACTGACAAGGCTGATACAGGACGGGTGTGGGGAAAACACAGAGCAGGGCAGGGCTAACGAAGTGAGAGGAGAAGCACATGAAGGGCCTTTTCCAAACTAGCCCCAGTGGTGGCTGGTGACTCAAAAAATTGGGGAGGACAGGAGGAAAACCAACATGGAATCTCACAACAAACCACATCATCGTCCCACCTGATGAAATTGGGGAGGTGGGGGGCAATTTTATATGCCAATAAATCAATTTGCTTTCAAAAACAAAAACCCCTGAGTGGTAAAAAGGCTGCTTCTTTAAAGACATCTAGCATATACATAATGTCTCTAAACAAAGAAGAGCTCATTTTAGCCATGGAGTGGTTCAAATGTGTCATTTTACCAGCAAAGTGAAATTCAAATTTAGAGTATTGTTCTATTGCGACAACAGATTTATGTTCTCATCAAAAACAGACAACATATCACATGATTTACATGTGTTTCCTATGTATTTTCTTAGTGTACAGAAATATATAAAGTAGCACAAAGTTTATAATCTGACACAGGTTCAGATCACTGCTGAGTACAAGAAAGACTGAACACTAAAAATCACAGATCTAAAAGTATAGGTTCACAAAAATGCATAATACATAATACAATTAATGCATGTATCAAATACATGACTTACATACTCTTATCTATGTGCACAACACAAATTATAGTCTACAAAGCTGACATGTTAACACTAGGGGTGCAACGGATCACAAAACTCACGGTTTGGATCGTATCACATCACGGATCGGATCATTTTCAGGATCAGCAAAAAAAAAAGGGGGGGGGGCAGACAAACAATGTCAACAAAAAATTTATTGAATAAGATTGTCTAAATTATGTTATGTTTTTTTTTAATTGAAAGGCTGATTGAGGAGCTGCAGTGTCGTCACATGGCGGTGACCGATGTCCCTCTACCACTGCCTAACGCCAACATTACGCCAAGATCTTCCACCAGAACAACCACACAGCCACCTGAGAGTGCGGCTCCTGAGACTGGTGAAAGTGTGCAGACTAATGACGCCTCTGTCAGCAGTGACGAGACCTTTCAATGGTGAGAATCTCAGTTTCACAACTTCATTGATGAGGTTTGTTTTTGATTGTGAGTCACATGAATCACAAATATGCACTATTATAACAAAACACTTTTCCCACATCGCAGTAACCCAGATGTGCAGAAGAACGCGGCCAGGAAGCTCATGGCAGAGAAAGGTCTTTATAAAAAGCACTCTCTGAACTGTCCATTGCTGAAGGATTTTGGCACATACCTGAATACAGACCTACAAATGAATTGAATTTATTAAAACCTTCTAAGAACAGCTTAACAGATGTAAGTAAAGATATGTTTTTCAGTTTTATATTCATATCTATAGAAATTCTTGAGGAAAAAAACTTTTTTTAATCTATCTTCTCATGTTACATTCCCAGCACAAACTACAGATATGCCAATTTGGCTTGCAACAGGTTTTGTTTTAGTTAATGGCCCTCTGTTGCTGCTGAGTGTGTGTGTGTGTGTGTGTGTGTGTGTGTGTGTGTGTGTGTGTGCGTGCGTGTGTGTGAGACCAGGCCTCTGCTTATCTTCTCACTGGATCATCATTTCACACTTCTTCTCTTCATCTTTCATCACAGGTAGATGTCTCTGAAGAAGAATACACATTTGGGTACAGACTTGATAATCAGTCGACGTCTGGGATCAACCCCTTGATCAACCATATGCCAGCTGCGTCTTTCCTGCCTCCTGGCCCCTGCTGACTTGACCTTTTTGATTTTGATTGAATGCAACACCCCCTCCTGACTCTGCCCCTTGAGTTCACCTACCTGAGAGTTCCCCCCCCCCTTACTATGCTGCCTGAGAGTCTCCCTTAAAATATTGACCCTTGATCTTGTATGCAAATGCCCTCCCTTCCTACCTTTGGTTTACCATTTGTCGATCACTGGCTTGATCTTACTGTATATAGTCTTTCCATTTCTTCTGCACTGGGTCAATCTACTGACTGAGACCAGCTCTGTGTCAGTAAGCTCACCGCATTTCCGTAATGCTATTAAATCACTTCCACCACAGCAAACTTTGAACAAGGACTAGAGTGATTTTCTTCAGCATCTCCAAGATGCAGAGGTATATCCAGCCCAGCAGGGATGAAGTCAGCATGTACTTCCTAGTACAAGAACATGATCTGGTTTGTGCAGTACTTTAAGACTCATCATAACTTGGCTGATATCCTGATTTGTGCTTTCAATAAAAATAGTTCAGACTTAAGAAAAATGAAAGAATTCAGAGTTGGGAGTGGGAGTGTCATCTTTTTAAAAATTATTTTTTTTCTCTTGTCTCAGCTGTATCAGACAGTGATCACGTGGACGATGCTCCCCATTATTATTACTCAGACTAACCACATGTGTATTTTGTTTCCTCTATCTTGCATGTCCTGCTGCCCACAACCACTCCAATCTGCATCTCCAACCTTCTGTTCCTCACACAAGGCAGACAACAATAAAGTGGAGGTGCTTTAACTGTCTCTGTGTGTATGGTCTTGTATGAAGCACAGGTATAATTTAAGTCTTCAATGAAAGCTGTGTTGTGGAAATTGTTTGAAAACACTTAACGCACATATGAAATAATACACAAAACACTGCTGGGTTGAATATTAAAAAATATTATTGTACAATAAGGAGACAGAACACACAAAGATTTGCATCAGTTCGTCTCACCAAACGAAGAGGAAATCTATTCTATTATAGTGAGAGTAAGAACAGAGAAATGATCTGTGATTGGTCAAATCATACAAACTTGTGGATTACAACCAATGGCAAACAGCCACAAGGTATACATTTACATGTCCATGTATGCTAGATAAGAACCACATCTCCCAAGGACACAGGAAGGCAAGAGCCCTAACCTCTGTGGCTTTTGACCCTTTAACCTGTCCTGTCTCCTCCCAGACCCAGGATGTTACCTTATCTGAGCCTAAACAAAAATGGAAAGAGAGGAGTGGGCCTCCTAAAACACATTCCTTCTCACAAGGACATGCACACATTAACAAAGCAAATGATCATCCTTGCACAACTCTGCACATTAAAATAATAAGCTAACCCTTTGATCTTCCATTACCTTTACAGCTGTAGCATGGATCTGTCTTAAACCTGAAAGCTGTAACATGGGGCTGTCTGAAACCTACTCTCACACTCTGTATCTATCTGGTCAGCTGTCTGTGCTAATTCAACTTCCCTAAATAAACTCTTAATTTTAATGTTATTCAACATTGTTATGACCCTCTACAAACAGCTCACCCACAGAAGGCCCAACATAATTAACAGTCAGGATTTCCCACAAAGATTGAACAACTTTATTAACAGAAACAACAACCAAGTAACAAAAGCTGGTGAGCTGGCCAAAATTAACAAAAAGAAGAGGAGACACCCAGACCAGCCCACAAAGGGCCGTAGGATCCTTTAACTAACCCTTGTGTCATGCATCTCTTAAAATGGAAGACCAGGCCAGTGAGAGACGTCAGAAATACTGCTGGCGCTGATCACTGTTAGCAGCAGGAGTAGACCTGGGCCACCATGTCACATTTTACCACAATTAAGTAAAGTAAGTAAAGTAATTAAAGTAAGTAAACATTTGATTTCTTAAATAAAACTGTCTTCATTTGTAGAGCAATGCATAGTATAGAACCCCGCATAGAATGTTATATAATGTTGGTATGGAAATTATTTTAAAAAATTATAATTGTTATTTATGCTGTATGAGATCAGATTATGCAGTGTTTTTATAACCGTATTTGTGAAGTTATGAGGTGGACCAAATATCAGAAACACCTCCTTATATAATACAGTCCATGGTCACACCACCACAAGAAAGTACAATTTGAAAAACTAAGATGTAACTTAGTCGACAAATAAACAACTAAAGTTATATCAACAAGAAACTGAACATTTATTATTAAGTAAAGTAACTTACTGCAGTTCTATTTGCATGGTGTAATATTGTGTTGACAAAGCACCAATAAAATTGATTTTAGTGGTTTATCTTAATTAAAACTCTCTGTAACAAAGTTCTGAGTGAATCATAGAAATATACTTTGAGTACTTTGGTTTGTTACCACATTAGAATATTAGAATTTGAGTTCAAATACATCATTGTGCTAACTAAACCTGGATTATATTGTCTTCTGGCTTCTGCTTCAGCTCAACTTTGTCCACTAGGATTTATATTTATACACGACTAATAGCATTTTGGTTCATGTTATTGAAATATGATGATTTCTGTTATGTTGATAAACATGTAAGTTAGTAAGTAAAGTTTATTTAGTATAGCACCTTTCACAGAGCAAGGTCACAAACTGCTTCACAAGGGTAAAACTGTCAAAAAATAAGACCCTAAAACAGTAAAACACAAACAAACAATAAAACATAAGCAACAAAAGACCTTAAAAACACACTTTTTCCATCTTCCTGTTTTCTTTCTGTCTTTGCTTTAACTGTTCTTCCTCCTCCCTCTTTGCACAAACACACAAAACAAGCTGCTGTTGATCAGGCTGGGAAGATGAGAGAGAGAGAATCCAAGCCCTTCGTTCCCTCTTTATAGGCCCTCCCCTTAATTATCCACTCAGGGCCACCTGGGAGAGAGAGCACAAACAAAAGGATCAGTAGCAGGACTATGCATATCCCATCCAGCAGGGGGGGAGTATGTAACAAACATCAACCCTTGATCATAAAGCCATGTTATGCCTTACTGTTGAGGTGTTTTGTCGTGGTAGTGGCGTCATCTTGGCAGGTCCAGCGTTTGTTGGTGCAGCATCACCAGCGTTGTTGCAGTGAAAGAGCCCGGATCAGGCCGTGGTCTGTGTGTATGTCTTCGTAAGCGCAAAGAATCAAGCCATTTCAGGCCACTCTGAAAGAGTCTTTAGGCCGGCTTATCTTCCAGTTTACAGTATTGCTCTCAGAGGAACCTTGAGGATTCAGGCTGTGGTTAACTTCAAGCAACTTGAGTTGAGTACCAAATAAAGTTTAGTCTGACTATGCTCAAATCTTCAGTGGCGTCTACTTAAAAATAAAATACTGTATGTGTTTTCTTCAAAATCAAATTATTATACGTAGCAATACAAGACTTAATATTACTAATAAAACAAAAACAAATAAACTTATTGCAATGAAAGATTAAATATGGATGTATTTAGATGAAAAAAAAATTAAGGAGATGTTTTAAGAATTTTCTCAAGTTCTTGGAGGCCAGCTCAAAGAGGAATCTCTTTGAGGCTTTTTTGTAAGTTAGGATAAAATAGGTTTGGGTTTGTACTAAAGGGTTTTGCGCCAAATTATTGATAGCTGTGCCTGATGGTTTGCAGCCTGCGTCTCCTGAATATAGAAATTTTGGGGAAGTCCAATTCTGAGGTTTTACATGCAAAAGCTCACACTTCAAGTCACTCTTGCCTATTATTTCACATTAAAGCTGTAAACATTATGTTCATAATGTTCAAGTCTTTCATGATATTTTCTGATTAATAACAGTCCTGCAGCTTGTATCATATTTGTAAAACCATTGGGAAACTTGATTCAATGAAGGATGTATGCTTAAACATCACGAAGCATTAATATGAAGGTCAATGTTTGTAATTAGAAGAATTGACTCATTATGAACCATACATAAACTTCTTGACTGTTTCTTTAAACTATTTACACATATCAAACCATCTACTGAAATAAAGTTTAATAGGATGAAAAGAAATAAAGTTAGGCAGGATGATTAGATTGATTGCTTTCAGAAACAAATGTCAATATGAGTTAAACATAAGCCTTGCTTCATAATATAAATGCATTCAATGTAAATATTGTTTAACAATGAAAGAAAACCTTAAAACCAAATCCTTCAAAAATTATGTCTTTACATTCCCACTACTTCAGAAAATGCATTCTTTCAACACAACTGCTTATCAAATTTAACTGTTAAAATATGGCCCTGAGGTTAATCGATCACAAGTTCAACACTTGGAAGACTTTAAAATACAAATACATGGCTACAAAACATTCATTGATTCTTTACATTGGGGAATTTCACTCTTGTCAATAGATGGCAGCATGGTTCCATGTAGGTGCATCAGCACATGCGCTGCAGCCTTCAGCACATGTGCTGCAAAGTAAAGTTGTGTCGAATAATACTGAAACTGATAGAAACATATGAAAAAGCATATACTGTGTGTGCCGTGACTCTGCTTGTACAGTCAAGCGTTTTGGATGAGTCTGGCTCAATTCTGATGAAAAGTGACTAGTTTGTGTCAAATAACACTGAAATTGATAGAAACATGTGAAAAAGCATATAGTATGTGCGCCGTGACTCTGCTAGTACAATAAAGCATTAGGTGTGAGTCTGGCTCAATTCTGATGAAAAGTGACTAATTTGTGTCGAATAACACTGAAACTGATAGAAACATATGAAAAAGCATAGACTGTGTGTGCCGTGACTCTGCTAGGACAGTTAAGCGTTTTGGATGAGTCTGGCTCAATTCTGATGAAAAGTGACTAGTTGTTTTCAAATAACACTGAAATTGATAGAAACATATGAAAAAGCATATATTGTGTGTGCCGTGACTCTGCTAGGACAGTCAAGCGTTTTGGATGAGTCTGGCTCAATTTTGATGAAAAGTGACTGGTTGTTGTCAAATAACACTGAAACTGATAGAAACATATGAAAAAGCATATAATGTGTGTGCCGTGACTCTGCTTGTACAGTTAAGCGTTTTGGATGAGTCTGGCTCAATTCTGATGAAAAGTGACTAGTTGTTGTCAAATTACACTGAAATTGATAGAAACATATGAAAAAGCATCTACTATGTGTGCCGTGACTCTGCTAGTACAATAAAGCATTAGAAGTGAGTCTGGCTCAATTCTGATGAAAAGTGACTAGTTTGTGTGAAATAACCCTGAAATTGATAGAAACATATGAAAAAGCATATACTTTGTGTGCTGTGACTCTGCTTGTGTACAGTCAAGCGTTTTGGATGAGTCTGGCTCAATTTTGATGAAAAGTGACTAGTTGTTTTCAAATAACACTGAAACTGATAGAAACATATGAAAAAGCATATACTGTGTGTGCCGTGACTCTGCTTGTACAGTCAAGCGTTTTGGATGAGTCTGGCTCAATTCTGATGAAAAGTGACTGGTTTGTGTCAAATAACACTGAAATTGATAGAAACATATGAAAAAGCATTTACTATGTGTGCCGTGACTCTGCTAGTACAATAAAGCATTAGGTGTGAGTCTGATTCAATTCTGATGAAAAGTGACTAGTTGTTGTCAAATTAAACTGAAATTGATAGAATCAATCAATCAATCAATCAATCAATCTTTATTTATATAGCGCCATATCACAACAGAAGTCATCTCAAGGCACTTTTCACATAGAGCAGGTCAAGACCGTACTCTTTAATTTACAGAGACCCAACAATTCCCCCATGAGCAAGCACTTGGCGACAGCGGTAAGGAAAAACTCCCCTTTAACGGGTAGAAACCTCAAGCAGACCCCGGCTCTTGGTGGGCGGCCATCTGCTTTGACCGGTTGGGTTGAGAGAGAGAAAGAGAGAGGGAAAGGGGGAGGGCGGACAGAAGAAAAACAATGACAACAACAAACAACAATCGAAGGTTCGGCCCGGGACTCAGGTTTTTCTGTGAGATGAGAAAGCACAAAAAACTCCGGGGAAGAAGCAAAGTTAGTGACATGCATTGATGTTACATGAATGCATACAGATGGAGAGGAGGAGGAGGAGAGAGGAGCTCAGTGCATCATGGGAAGTCCCCCAGTAGTCTAGGCCTATAGCAGCATAACTAAGGGCTGATCCAAGGCGAGCCTGGTCGGCCCTAACTATAAGCTTTATCAAAAAGGAAAGTTTTAAGCCTACTCTTAAACATAGAGAGGGTGTCTGCACCCCGGACTGAATCCGGTAGATGGTTCCATAGAAGAGGAGCCTGATAGCTGAAGGCTCTGCCTCCCATTCTACTTTTAAAGACTGTAGGGACCACCAGTAAGCCTGCATACTGGGAGCGCAGTGTTCTAGTGGGATAATACGGTATTATGAGCTCTTCAAGATATGATGGTGCCTGACCATTAAGGGCTTTGTAAGTTAGGAGAAGGATTTTAAATTCTATTCTAGATTTTACAGGAAGCCAATGTAGTGAAGCTAAAATGGGAGAAATGTGGTCTCTTTTTCTAGTTTTAGTCAATACACGTGCAGCTGCGTTCTGGACCAGCTGGAGAGTCTTTAGAGACTTGTTAGGGCAGCCTGATAATAAGGAATTGCAATAATCCAGCCTAGAAGTAACAAATGCGTGAACTAGTTTTTCTGCATCTTTTAGGGACAGGATGTGCCTGATTTTTGTGATATTACGTAAGTGAAAAAAGGCAGTCCTTGAAATTTGATTTATGTGGGAGTTAAAGGACATATCCTGATCAAAGATAACTCCCAGATTCCTTACGGTGGTGCTGGAGGCCAGGGTAATCCCATCCAGAGCAGCTTTATCATTAGATAATGTGTTTCTAAGGTGTTTAGGGCCAAGCACAATAACTTCAGTTTTATCTGAATTTAGTAGTAGAAAATTGCAGGTCATCCAGGTCTTTATGTCGTTAAGGCATGTTTGGAGTTTGTTTAACTGATTGGGTTCATCTGGCTTCATTGATAAATATAATTGGGTATCGTCTGCGTAACAATGAAAATTTATGGAGTGTTTCCTAATAATATTACCTAAAGGAAGCATATATAAGGTGAATAGAATTGGTCCAAGTACAGAACCTTGTGGAACTCCGTGTCTAACTTTTGCCTTCACGGAGGATTCATCATTCACATGTACAAACTGAAATCGGTCTGATAAATAGGACTTAAACCAGGTTAATGCAGTTCCTTTAATGCCAATTAAATGTTCCAGTCTCTGCAAAAGGATTTGATGGTCAATTGTGTCAAATGCAGCACTAAGATCTAACAGGACAAGTATAGAGACAAATCCTTTGTCTGATGCAGTTAGGAGGTCATTTGTGACTTTCACCAGTGCTGTTTCTGTGCTATGATGCGCTCTAAATCCTGACTGAAAATCCTCAAATAAACTATTGTTATGTAGAAAGTCACATAACTGATTAGAGACTGCTTTCTCAAGGATCTTGGATAGAAACATATGAAAAAGCATATACTATGTGTGGCGTGACTCTGCTAGTACAATAAAGCATTAGGTGTGAGTCTGGCTCAATTCTGATGAAAAGTGACTAATTTGTGTCGAATAACACTGAAACTTATAGAAACATGTGAAATAGCATATACTGTGTGTGCCGTGACTCTGCTTGTACAGTCAAGCGTTTTGGATGAGTCTGGCTCAATTTTGATGAAAAGTGACTAGTTGTTGTCAAATAACACTGAAATTGATAGAAACATATGAAAAAGCATATAATGTGTGTGCCGTGACTCTGCTTGTACAGTTAAGCGTTTTGGATGAGTCTGGCTCAATTCTGATGAAAAGTGACTAGTTGTTGTCAAATTACACTGAAATTGATAGAAACATATGAAAAAGCATCTACTATGTGTGCCGTGACTCTGCTAGTACAATAAAGCATTAGAAGTGAGTCTGGCTCAATTCTGATGAAAAGTGACTAGTTTGTGTGAAATAACCCTGAAATTGATAGAAACATATGAAAAAGCATATACTTTGTGTGCTGTGACTCTGCTTGTGTACAGTCAAGCGTTTTGGATGAGTCTGGCTCAATTTTGATGAAAAGTGACTAGTTGTTTTCAAATAACACTGAAACTGATAGAAACATATGAAAAAGCATATACTGTGTGTGCCGTGACTCTGCTTGTACAGTCAAGCGTTTTGGATGAGTCTGGCTCAATTCTGATGAAAAGTGACTGGTTTGTGTCAAATAACACTGAAATTGATAGAAACATATGAAAAAGCATTTACTATGTGTGCCGTGACTCTGCTAGTACAATAAAGCATTAGGTGTGAGTCTGATTCAATTCTGATGAAAAGTGACTAGTTGTTGTCAAATTAAACTGAAATTGATAGAATCAATCAATCAATCAATCAATCAATCTTTATTTATATAGCGCCATATCACAACAGAAGTCATCTCAAGGCACTTTTCACATAGAGCAGGTCAAGACCGTACTCTTTAATTTACAGAGACCCAACAATTCCCCCATGAGCAAGCACTTGGCGACAGCGGTAAGGAAAAACTCCCCTTTAACGGGTAGAAACCTCAAGCAGACCCCGGCTCTTGGTGGGCGGCCATCTGCTTTGACCGGTTGGGTTGAGAGAGAGAAAGAGAGAGGGAAAGGGGGAGGGCGGACAGAAGAAAAACAATGACAACAACAAACAACAATCGAAGGTTCGGCCCGGGACTCAGGTTTTTCTGTGAGATGAGAAAGCACAAAAAACTCCGGGGAAGAAGCAAAGTTAGTGACATGCATTGATGTTACATGAATGCATACAGATGGAGAGGAGGAGGAGGAGAGAGGAGCTCAGTGCATCATGGGAAGTCCCCCAGTAGTCTAGGCCTATAGCAGCATAACTAAGGGCTGATCCAAGGCGAGCCTGGTCGGCCCTAACTATAAGCTTTATCAAAAAGGAAAGTTTTAAGCCTACTCTTAAACATAGAGAGGGTGTCTGCACCCCGGACTGAATCCGGTAGATGGTTCCATAGAAGAGGAGCCTGATAGCTGAAGGCTCTGCCTCCCATTCTACTTTTAAAGACTGTAGGGACCACCAGTAAGCCTGCATACTGGGAGCGCAGTGTTCTAGTGGGATAATACGGTATTATGAGCTCTTCAAGATATGATGGTGCCTGACCATTAAGGGCTTTGTAAGTTAGGAGAAGGATTTTAAATTCTATTCTAGATTTTACAGGAAGCCAATGTAGTGAAGCTAAAATGGGAGAAATGTGGTCTCTTTTTCTAGTTTTAGTCAATACACGTGCAGCTGCGTTCTGGACCAGCTGGAGAGTCTTTAGAGACTTGTTAGGGCAGCCTGATAATAAGGAATTGCAATAATCCAGCCTAGAAGTAACAAATGCGTGAACTAGTTTTTCTGCATCTTTTAGGGACAGGATGTGCCTGATTTTTGTGATATTACGTAAGTGAAAAAAGGCAGTCCTTGAAATTTGATTTATGTGGGAGTTAAAGGACATATCCTGATCAAAGATAACTCCCAGATTCCTTACGGTGGTGCTGGAGGCCAGGGTAATCCCATCCAGAGCAGCTTTATCATTAGATAATGTGTTTCTAAGGTGTTTAGGGCCAAGCACAATAACTTCAGTTTTATCTGAATTTAGTAGTAGAAAATTGCAGGTCATCCAGGTCTTTATGTCGTTAAGGCATGTTTGGAGTTTGTTTAACTGATTGGGTTCATCTGGCTTCATTGATAAATATAATTGGGTATCGTCTGCGTAACAATGAAAATTTATGGAGTGTTTCCTAATAATATTACCTAAAGGAAGCATATATAAGGTGAATAGAATTGGTCCAAGTACAGAACCTTGTGGAACTCCGTGTCTAACTTTTGCCTTCACGGAGGATTCATCATTCACATGTACAAACTGAAATCGGTCTGATAAATAGGACTTAAACCAGGTTAATGCAGTTCCTTTAATGCCAATTAAATGTTCCAGTCTCTGCAAAAGGATTTGATGGTCAATTGTGTCAAATGCAGCACTAAGATCTAACAGGACAAGTATAGAGACAAATCCTTTGTCTGATGCAGTTAGGAGGTCATTTGTGACTTTCACCAGTGCTGTTTCTGTGCTATGATGCGCTCTAAATCCTGACTGAAAATCCTCAAATAAACTATTGTTATGTAGAAAGTCACATAACTGATTAGAGACTGCTTTCTCAAGGATCTTGGATAGAAACATATGAAAAAGCATATACTATGTGTGGCGTGACTCTGCTAGTACAATAAAGCATTAGGTGTGAGTCTGGCTCAATTCTGATGAAAAGTGACTAATTTGTGTCGAATAACACTGAAACTTATAGAAACATGTGAAATAGCATATACTGTGTGTGCCGTGACTCTGCTTGTACAGTCAAGCGTTTTGGATGAGTCTGGCTCAATTTTGATGAAAAGTGACTAGTTGTTGTCAAATAACACTGAAATTGATAGAAACATATGAAAAAGCATATATTGTGTGTGCCGTGACTCTGCTAGGACAGTCAAGCGTTTTGGATGAGTCTGGCTCAATTTTGATGAAAAGTGACTGGTTGTTGTCAAATAACACTGAAACTGATAGAAACATATGAAAAAGCATATAATGTGTGTGCCGTGACTCTGCTTGTACAGTTAAGCGTTTTGGATGAGTCTGGCTCAATTCTGATGAAAAGTGACTAGTTGTTGTCAAATTACACTGAAATTGATAGAAACATATGAAAAAGCATCTACTATGTGTGCCGTGACTCTGCTAGTACAATAAAGCATTAGAAGTGAGTCTGGCTCAATTCTGATGAAAAGTGACTAGTTTGTGTGAAATAACCCTGAAATTGATAGAAACATATGAAAAAGCATATACTTTGTGTGCTGTGACTCTGCTTGTGTACAGTCAAGCGTTTTGGATGAGTCTGGCTCAATTTTGATGAAAAGTGACTAGTTGTTTTCAAATAACACTGAAACTGATAGAAACATATGAAAAAGCATATACTGTGTGTGCCGTGACTCTGCTTGTACAGTCAAGCGTTTTGGATGAGTCTGGCTCAATTCTGATGAAAAGTGACTGGTTTGTGTCAAATAACACTGAAATTGATAGAAACATATGAAAAAGCATTTACTATGTGTGCCGTGACTCTGCTAGTACAATAAAGCATTAGGTGTGAGTCTGATTCAATTCTGATGAAAAGTGACTAGTTGTTGTCAAATTAAACTGAAATTGATAGAATCAATCAATCAATCAATCAATCAATCTTTATTTATATAGCGCCATATCACAACAGAAGTCATCTCAAGGCACTTTTCACATAGAGCAGGTCAAGACCGTACTCTTTAATTTACAGAGACCCAACAATTCCCCCATGAGCAAGCACTTGGCGACAGCGGTAAGGAAAAACTCCCCTTTAACGGGTAGAAACCTCAAGCAGACCCCGGCTCTTGGTGGGCGGCCATCTGCTTTGACCGGTTGGGTTGAGAGAGAGAAAGAGAGAGGGAAAGGGGGAGGGCGGACAGAAGAAAAACAATGACAACAACAAACAACAATCGAAGGTTCGGCCCGGGACTCAGGTTTTTCTGTGAGATGAGAAAGCACAAAAAACTCCGGGGAAGAAGCAAAGTTAGTGACATGCATTGATGTTACATGAATGCATACAGATGGAGAGGAGGAGGAGGAGAGAGGAGCTCAGTGCATCATGGGAAGTCCCCCAGTAGTCTAGGCCTATAGCAGCATAACTAAGGGCTGATCCAAGGCGAGCCTGGTCGGCCCTAACTATAAGCTTTATCAAAAAGGAAAGTTTTAAGCCTACTCTTAAACATAGAGAGGGTGTCTGCACCCCGGACTGAATCCGGTAGATGGTTCCATAGAAGAGGAGCCTGATAGCTGAAGGCTCTGCCTCCCATTCTACTTTTAAAGACTGTAGGGACCACCAGTAAGCCTGCATACTGGGAGCGCAGTGTTCTAGTGGGATAATACGGTATTATGAGCTCTTCAAGATATGATGGTGCCTGACCATTAAGGGCTTTGTAAGTTAGGAGAAGGATTTTAAATTCTATTCTAGATTTTACAGGAAGCCAATGTAGTGAAGCTAAAATGGGAGAAATGTGGTCTCTTTTTCTAGTTTTAGTCAATACACGTGCAGCTGCGTTCTGGACCAGCTGGAGAGTCTTTAGAGACTTGTTAGGGCAGCCTGATAATAAGGAATTGCAATAATCCAGCCTAGAAGTAACAAATGCGTGAACTAGTTTTTCTGCATCTTTTAGGGACAGGATGTGCCTGATTTTTGTGATATTACGTAAGTGAAAAAAGGCAGTCCTTGAAATTTGATTTATGTGGGAGTTAAAGGACATATCCTGATCAAAGATAACTCCCAGATTCCTTACGGTGGTGCTGGAGGCCAGGGTAATCCCATCCAGAGCAGCTTTATCATTAGATAATGTGTTTCTAAGGTGTTTAGGGCCAAGCACAATAACTTCAGTTTTATCTGAATTTAGTAGTAGAAAATTGCAGGTCATCCAGGTCTTTATGTCGTTAAGGCATGTTTGGAGTTTGTTTAACTGATTGGGTTCATCTGGCTTCATTGATAAATATAATTGGGTATCGTCTGCGTAACAATGAAAATTTATGGAGTGTTTCCTAATAATATTACCTAAAGGAAGCATATATAAGGTGAATAGAATTGGTCCAAGTACAGAACCTTGTGGAACTCCGTGTCTAACTTTTGCCTTCACGGAGGATTCATCATTCACATGTACAAACTGAAATCGGTCTGATAAATAGGACTTAAACCAGGTTAATGCAGTTCCTTTAATGCCAATTAAATGTTCCAGTCTCTGCAAAAGGATTTGATGGTCAATTGTGTCAAATGCAGCACTAAGATCTAACAGGACAAGTATAGAGACAAATCCTTTGTCTGATGCAGTTAGGAGGTCATTTGTGACTTTCACCAGTGCTGTTTCTGTGCTATGATGCGCTCTAAATCCTGACTGAAAATCCTCAAATAAACTATTGTTATGTAGAAAGTCACATAACTGATTAGAGACTGCTTTCTCAAGGATCTTGGATAGAAACATATGAAAAAGCATATACTATGTGTGGCGTGACTCTGCTAGTACAATAAAGCATTAGGTGTGAGTCTGGCTCAATTCTGATGAAAAGTGACTAATTTGTGTCGAATAACACTGAAACTTATAGAAACATGTGAAATAGCATATACTGTGTGTGCCGTGACTCTGCTTGTACAGTCAAGCGTTTTGGATGAGTCTGGCTCAATTTTGATGAAAAGTGACTAGTTGTTGTCAAATAACACTGAAATTGATAGAAACATATGAAAAAGCATATATTGTGTGTGCCGTGACTCTGCTAGGACAGTCAAGCGTTTTGGATGAGTCTGGCTCAATTTTGATGAAAAGTGACTGGTTGTTGTCAAATAACACTGAAACTGATAGAAACATATGAAAAAGCATATAATGTGTGTGCCGTGACTCTGCTTGTACAGTTAAGCGTTTTGGATGAGTCTGGCTCAATTCTGATGAAAAGTGACTAGTTGTTGTCAAATTACACTGAAATTGATAGAAACATATGAAAAAGCATCTACTATGTGTGCCGTGACTCTGCTAGTACAATAAAGCATTAGAAGTGAGTCTGGCTCAATTCTGATGAAAAGTGACTAGTTTGTGTGAAATAACCCTGAAATTGATAGAAACATATGAAAAAGCATATACTTTGTGTGCTGTGACTCTGCTTGTGTACAGTCAAGCGTTTTGGATGAGTCTGGCTCAATTTTGATGAAAAGTGACTAGTTGTTTTCAAATAACACTGAAACTGATAGAAACATATGAAAAAGCATATACTGTGTGTGCCTTGACTCTGTTCTTATGGTCAAGCGTTTTGGATGAGTCTGGCTCAATTCTGATGAAAAGTGACTAGTTTGTGGCGAATAAAACTGAAATTGATAGAAACATATGAAAAAGCATATGCTCTGTGTGCCGTGACGCTGCTAGTACAATAAAGCATTAGGTGTGAGTCTGGCTCAATTCTGATGAAAAGTGACTAGTTTGTGTCGAATAACACTGAAACTGATAGAAACATATGAAAAAGCATATACTGTGTGTGCCGTGACTCTGCCAGGACAGTCAAGCGTTTTGGATGAGTCTGGCTCAATTTTGATGAAAAGTGACTAGTTTGTGTCGAATAACACTGAAACTGATAGATACATGTGAAAAAGCATAGACTTTGTGTGCCGTGACTCTGCTTGTACAGTCAAGCGTTTTGGATGAGTCTGGCTCAATTCTGATGAAAAGTGACTAGTTGTTGTCAAATAACACTGAAACTGATAGAAACATATGAAAAAGCATATACTGTGTGTGCCGTCACTCTCCTTTTACAGTTAAGCATTTTGGATGAGTCTGGCTCAATTCTGATGAAAAGTGACTAGTTTGTGTCAAATAACACTGAAATTGATAGAAACATATGAAAAAGCATATACTATGTGTGTGCCGTGACTCTGCTATTACAATAAAGCATTACGTGTGAGTCTGGTTCAATTCTGATGAAAAGTGACTAGTTTGTGTCGAATAACACTGAAACTGATAGAAACATGTGAAAAAGCATAGACTTTGTGTGCCGTGACTCTGCTTGTACAGTCAAGCGTTTTGGATGAGTCTGGCTCAATTTTGATGAAAAGTGACTGGTTGTTGTCAAATAACACTGAAACTGATAGAAACATATGAAAAAGCATATAATGTGTGTGCCGTGACTCTGCTTGTACAGTTAAGCGTTTTGGATGAGTCTGGCTCAATTCTGATGAAAAGTGACTAGTTGTTGTCAAATTACACTGAAATTGATAGAAACATATGAAAAAGCATCTACTATGTGTGCCGTGACTCTGCTAGTACAATAAAGCATTAGAAGTGAGTCTGGCTCAATTCTGATGAAAAGTGACTAGTTTGTGTGAAATAACCCTGAAATTGATAGAAACATATGAAAAAGCATATACTTTGTGTGCTGTGACTCTGCTTGTGTACAGTCAAGCGTTTTGGATGAGTCTGGCTCAATTTTGATGAAAAGTGACTAGTTGTTTTCAAATAACACTGAAACTGATAGAAACATATGAAAAAGCATATACTGTGTGTGCCGTGACTCTGCTTGTACAGTCAAGCGTTTTGGATGAGTCTGGCTCAATTCTGATGAAAAGTGACTGGTTTGTGTCAAATAACACTGAAATTGATAGAAACATATGAAAAAGCATTTACTATGTGTGCCGTGACTCTGCTAGTACAATAAAGCATTAGGTGTGAGTCTGATTCAATTCTGATGAAAAGTGACTAGTTGTTGTCAAATTAAACTGAAATTGATAGAATCAATCAATCAATCAATCAATCAATCTTTATTTATATAGCGCCATATCACAACAGAAGTCATCTCAAGGCACTTTTCACATAGAGCAGGTCAAGACCGTACTCTTTAATTTACAGAGACCCAACAATTCCCCCATGAGCAAGCACTTGGCGACAGCGGTAAGGAAAAACTCCCCTTTAACGGGTAGAAACCTCAAGCAGACCCCGGCTCTTGGTGGGCGGCCATCTGCTTTGACCGGTTGGGTTGAGAGAGAGAAAGAGAGAGGGAAAGGGGGAGGGCGGACAGAAGAAAAACAATGACAACAACAAACAACAATCGAAGGTTCGGCCCGGGACTCAGGTTTTTCTGTGAGATGAGAAAGCACAAAAAACTCCGGGGAAGAAGCAAAGTTAGTGACATGCATTGATGTTACATGAATGCATACAGATGGAGAGGAGGAGGAGGAGAGAGGAGCTCAGTGCATCATGGGAAGTCCCCCAGTAGTCTAGGCCTATAGCAGCATAACTAAGGGCTGATCCAAGGCGAGCCTGGTCGGCCCTAACTATAAGCTTTATCAAAAAGGAAAGTTTTAAGCCTACTCTTAAACATAGAGAGGGTGTCTGCACCCCGGACTGAATCCGGTAGATGGTTCCATAGAAGAGGAGCCTGATAGCTGAAGGCTCTGCCTCCCATTCTACTTTTAAAGACTGTAGGGACCACCAGTAAGCCTGCATACTGGGAGCGCAGTGTTCTAGTGGGATAATACGGTATTATGAGCTCTTCAAGATATGATGGTGCCTGACCATTAAGGGCTTTGTAAGTTAGGAGAAGGATTTTAAATTCTATTCTAGATTTTACAGGAAGCCAATGTAGTGAAGCTAAAATGGGAGAAATGTGGTCTCTTTTTCTAGTTTTAGTCAATACACGTGCAGCTGCGTTCTGGACCAGCTGGAGAGTCTTTAGAGACTTGTTAGGGCAGCCTGATAATAAGGAATTGCAATAATCCAGCCTAGAAGTAACAAATGCGTGAACTAGTTTTTCTGCATCTTTTAGGGACAGGATGTGCCTGATTTTTGTGATATTACGTAAGTGAAAAAAGGCAGTCCTTGAAATTTGATTTATGTGGGAGTTAAAGGACATATCCTGATCAAAGATAACTCCCAGATTCCTTACGGTGGTGCTGGAGGCCAGGGTAATGCCATCCAGAGCAGCTTTATCATTAGATAATGTGTTTCTAAGGTGTTTAGGGCCAAGCACAATAACTTCAGTTTTATCTGAATTTAGTAGTAGAAAATTGCAGGTCATCCAGGTCTTTATGTCGTTAAGGCATGTTTGGAGTTTGTTTAACTGATTGGGTTCATCTGGCTTCATTGATAAATATAATTGGGTATCGTCTGCGTAACAATGAAAATTTATGGAGTGTTTCCTAATAATATTACCTAAAGGAAGCATATATAAGGTGAATAGAATTGGTCCAAGTACAGAACCTTGTGGAACTCCGTGTCTAACTTTTGCCTTCACGGAGGATTCATCATTCTCATGTACAAACTGAAATCGGTCTGATAAATAGGACTTAAACCAGGTTAATGCAGTTCCTTTAATGCCAATTAAATGTTCCAGTCTCTGCAAAAGGATTTGATGGTCAATTGTGTCAAATGCAGCACTAAGATCTAACAGGACAAGTATAGAGACAAATCCTTTGTCTGATGCAGTTAGGAGGTCATTTGTGACTTTCACCAGTGCTGTTTCTGTGCTATGATGCGCTCTAAATCCTGACTGAAAATCCTCAAATAAACTATTGTTATGTAGAAAGTCACATAACTGATTAGAGACTGCTTTCTCAAGGATCTTGGATAGAAACATATGAAAAAGCATATACTATGTGTGGCGTGACTCTGCTAGTACAATAAAGCATTAGGTGTGAGTCTGGCTCAATTCTGATGAAAAGTGACTAATTTGTGTCGAATAACACTGAAACTTATAGAAACATGTGAAATAGCATATACTGTGTGTGCCGTGACTCTGCTTGTACAGTCAAGCGTTTTGGATGAGTCTGGCTCAATTTTGATGAAAAGTGACTAGTTGTTGTCAAATAACACTGAAATTGATAGAAACATATGAAAAAGCATATATTGTGTGTGCCGTGACTCTGCTAGGACAGTCAAGCGTTTTGGATGAGTCTGGCTCAATTCTGATGAAAAGTGACTAGTTTTTGTCAAATAACACTGAAACTGATAGAAACATGTGAAAAAGCATATACTGTGTGTGCCTTGACTCTGTTCTTATGGTCAAGCGTTTTGGATGAGTCTGGCTCAATTCTGATGAAAAGTGACTAGTTTGTGGCGAATAAAACTGAAATTGATAGAAACATATGAAAAAGCATATGCTCTGTGTGCCGTGACGCTGCTAGTACAATAAAGCATTAGGTGTGAGTCTGGCTCAATTCTGATGAAAAGTGACTAGTTTGTGTCGAAAAACACTGAAACTGATAGAAACATATGAAAAAGCATATACTGTGTGTGCCGTGACTCTGCCAGGACAGTCAAGCGTTTTGGATGAGTCTGGCTCAATTCTGATGAAAAGTGACTAGTTTGTGTCGAATAACACTGAAACTGATAGAAACATGTGAAAAAGCATAGACTTTGTGTGCCGTGACTCTGCTTGTACAGTCAAGCGTTTTGGATGAGTCTGGCTCAATTCTGATGAAAAGTGACTAGTTGTTGTCAAATAACACTGAAACTGATAGAAACATATGAAAAAGCATATACTGTGTGTGCCGTCACTCTCCTTTTACAGTTAAGCATTTTGGATGAGTCTGGCTCAATTCTGATGAAAAGTGACTAGTTTGTGTCAAATAACACTGAAATTGATAGAAACATATGAAAAAGCATATACTATGTGTGTGCCGTGACTCTGCTATTACAATAAAGCATTACGTGTGAGTCTGGTTCAATTCTGATGAAAAGTGACTAGTTTGTGTCGAATAACACTGAAACTGATAGAAACATGTGAAAAAGCATAGACTTTGTGTGCCGTGACTCTGCTTGTACAGTCAAGCGTTTTGGATGAGTCTGGCTCAATTCTGATGAAAAGTGACTAGTTGTTGTCAAATAACACTGAAACTGATAGAAACATATGAAAAAGCATATACTGTGTGTGCCGTCACTCTCCTTTTACAGTTAAGCATTTTGGATGAGTCTGGCTCAATTCTGATGAAAAGTGACTAGTTTGTGTCAAATAACACTGAAACTGATAGAAACATATGAAAAAGCATATACTTTTGTGGCCGTGACTCTGCTTGTACAGTCAAGCGTTTTGGATGAGTCTGGCTCAATTTTGATGAAAAGTGACTAGTTTGTGTCAAATAACACTGAAATTGATAGAAACATGTGAAAAAGCATATAGTATGTGTGCCGTGACTCTGCTAGTACAATAAAGCATTAGGTGTGAGTCTGGCTCAATTCTGATGAAAAGTGACTAATTTGTGTCTAATAACACTGAAACTGATAGAAACATGTGAAAAAGCATATACTGTGTGTGCCTTGACTCTGTTCTTATGGTCAAGCGTTTTGGATGAGTCTGGCTCAATTCTGATGAAAAGTGACTAGTTTGTGGCGAATAAAACTGAAATTGATAGAAACATATGAAAAAGCATATGCTGTGTGTGCCGTGACGCTGCTAGTACAATAAAGCATTAGGTGTGAGTCTGGCTCAATTCTGATGAAAAGTGACTAGTTTGTGTCGAAAAACACTGAAACTGATAGAAACATATGAAAAAGCATATACTGTGTGTGCCATGACTCTGCCAGGACAGTCAAGCGTTTTGGATGAGTCTGGCTCAATTCTGATGAAAAGTGACTAGTTTGTGTCGAATAACACTGAAACTGATAGAAACATGTGAAAAAGCATAGACTTTGTGTGCCGTGACTCTGCTTGTACAGTCAAGCGTTTTGGATGAGTCTGGCTCAATTCTGATGAAAAGTGACTAGTTGTTGTCAAATAACACTGAAACTGATAGAAACATATGAAAAATCATATACTGTGTGTGCCGTCACTCTCCTTTTGCAGTTAAGCATTTTGGATGAGTCTGGCTCAATTCTGATGAAAAGTGACTAGTTTGTGTCAAATAACACTGAAATTGATAGAAACATATGAAAAAGCATATACTATGTGTGTGCCGTGACTCTGCTATTACAATAAAGCATTACGTGTGAGTCTGGTTCAATTCTGATGAAAAGTGACTAGTTTGTGTCGAATAACACTGAAACTGATAGAAACATGTGAAAAAGCATAGACTTTGTGTGCCGTGACTCTGCTTGTACAGTCAAGCGTTTTGGATGAGTCTGGCTCAATTCTGATGAAAAGTGACTAGTTGTTGTCAAATAACACTGAAACTGATAGAAACATATGAAAAAGCATATACTGTGTGTGCCGTCACTCTCCTTTTACAGTTAAGCATTTTGGATGAGTCTGGCTCAATTCTGATGAAAAGTGACTAGTTTGTGTCAAATAACACTGAAATTGATAGAAACATATGAAAAAGCATATACTATGTGTGTGCCGTGACTCTGCTATTACAATAAAGCATTACGTGTGAGTCTGGTTCAATTCTGATGAAAAGTGACTAGTTTGTGTCAAATAACACTGAAATTGATAGAAACATGTGAAAAAGCATATAGTATGTGTGCCGTGACTCTGCTAGTACAATAAAGCATTAGGTGTGAGTCTGGCTCAATTCTGATGAAAAGTGACTAATTTGTGTCTAATAACACTGAAATTGATAGAAACATATGAAAAAGCATATACTTTTGTGGCCGTGACTCTGCTTGTACAGTCAAGCGTTTTGGATGAGTCTGGCTCAATTTTGATGAAAAGTGACTAGTTTGTGTCTAATAACACTGAAGTTGATAGAAACATGTGAAAAAGCATATACTGTGTGTGCCGTGACTCTGCTTGAGTACAAGCAGAGCGTGTTGGATGAGTCTGCATCGATTCTGATGAAAAGTGAGTAGTTTGTGTCAAATAACACTGAAACTGATAGAAACATATGAAAAAGCATATACTGTGTGTGCCGTGACTCTGCTTGTGTACAAGCAGAGCGTGTTGGATGAGTCTGCATCGATTCTGATGAAAAGTGACTAGTTGTTGTCAAATAACACTGAAATTGATAGAAACATATGAAAAAGCATATACTATGTGTGCCGTGACTCTGCTAGTACAATAAAGCATTAGGTGTGAGTCTGGCTCAATTCTGATGAAAAGTGACTAGTTTGTGTCAAATAACACTGAAGTTGATAGAAACATGTGAAAAAGCATATACTGTGTGTGCCGTGACTCTGCTTGTACAGTCAAGCGTTTTGGATGAGTATGGCTCAATTTTGATGAAAAGTGACTAGTTGTTTTCAAATAACACTGAAACTGATAGAAACATATGAAAAAGCATATACTGTGTGTGCCGTGACTCTGCTTGTACAGTCAAGCGTTTTGGATGAGTCTGGCTCAATTCTGATGAAAAGTGACTAGTTTGTGTCAAATAACACTGAAACTGATAGAAACATGTGAAAAAGCATATACTATGTGTGCCGTGACTCTGCTAGTACAATAAAGCATTAGGTGTGAGTCTGGCTCAATTCTGATGAAAAGTGACTAGTTTGTGTCGAATAACACTGAAACTGATAGAAACATATGAAAAAGCATATACTGTGTGTGCCATGACTCTGCTTGTACAGTCAAGCGTTTTGGATGAGTCTGGCTCAATTCTGATGAAAAGTGACTAGTTGTTGTCAAATAACACTGAAACTGATACAAACATATGAAAAAGCATATACTGTGTGTGCCGTGACTCTCCTTTTACAGTCAAGCATTTTGGATGAGTCTGGCTCAATTCTGATGAAAAGTGACTAGTTTGTGTCAAATAACACTGAAGTTGATAGAAACATGTGAAAAAGTATATACTGTGTGTGCCGTGACTCTGCTTGTGTACAAGCAGAGCGTGTTGGATGAGTCTGCATCGATTCTGATGAAAAGTGACTAGTTGTTGTCAAATAACACTGAAATTGATAGAAACATATGAAAAAGCATATACTTTGTGTGCCGTGACTCTGCTAGTACAATAAAGCATTAGGTGTGAGTCTGGCTCAATTCTGATGAAAAGTGACTAGTTTGTGTCAAATAACACTGAAGTTGATAGAAACATGTGAAAAAGCATATACTGTGTGTGCCGTGACTCTACTTGAGTACAAGCAGAGCGTGTTGGATGAGTCTGCATCGATTCTGATGAAAAGTGAGTAGTTTGTGTCAAATAACACTGAAACTGATAGAAACATATGAAAAAGCATATACTGTGTGTGCCGTGACTCTGCTTGTGTACAAGCAGAGCGTGTTGGATGAGTCTGCATCGATTCTGATGAAAAGTGACTAGTTGTTGTCAAATAACACTGAAATTGATAGAAACATATGAAAAAGCATACACTATGTGTGCCGTGACTCTGCTAGTACAATAAAGCATTAGGTGTGAGTCTGGCTCAATTTTGATGAAAAGTGACTAGTTTGTGTCAAAAAACATTGAAACTGATAGAAACATTTGAAAAAGCATATACTATGTGTGCCGTGACTCTGGTAGTACAATAAAGCATTAGGTGTGAGTCTGGCTCAATTCTGATGAAAAGTGACTAGTTGTTGTCAAATAACACTGAAACTGATAGAAACATATGAAAAAGCATATACTGTGTGTGCCGTGACTCTGCTTGTACAGTCAAGCGTTTTGGATGAGTCTGGCTCAATTCTGATGAAAAGTGACTAGTTTTTGTCAAATAACACTGAAACTGATAGAAACATATGAAAAAGCATATACTGTGTGTGCCATGACTCTGCCTGTGTACAAGCAGAGCGTTTTGGATGAGTCTGGCTCAATTCTGATGAAAAGTGACCAGTTTGTGTCGAATAACTCTGAAATTGATAGAAACATATGAAAAAGCATATACTGTGTGTGCCGTGACTCTGCTCTTACAGACAAGCGTTTTGGATGAGTCTGGCTCAATTCTGATGACAAGTGACTAGTTTTTGTCAAATAACACTGAAACTGATAGAAACATATGAAATAGCATATACTGTGTGTGCCGTGACTCTGCTTGTACAGTCAAGCGTTTTGGATGAGACTGGCTCAATTTTGATGAAAAGTGACTAGTTTGTGTCAAAAAACATTGAAACTGATAGAAACATTTGAAAAAGCATATACTGTGTGTGCCGTCACTCTCCTTTTACAGTCAAGCATTTTGGATGAGTCTGGCTCAATTCTGATGAAAAGTGACTAGTTTGTGTCAAATAACACTGAAATTGATAGAAACATATGAAAAAGCATATACTATGTGTGCCGTGACTCTGCTAGTATAATAAAGCATTAGGTGTGAGTCTGGCTCAATTCTGATGAAAAGTGACTAGTTTGTGTCGAATAACACTGAAATTGATAGAAACATATGAAATAGCATATACTGTGTGTGCCGTGACTCTGCTTGTACAGTCAAGCGTTTTGGATGAGACTGCATCGATTCTGATGAAAAGTGAGTAGTTTGTGTCAAATAAGACTGAAATTGATAGAAACATATGAAAAAGCATATACTTTTGTGGCCGTGACTCTGCTTGTACAGTCAAGCGTTTTGGATGAGTCTGGCTCAATTCTGATGAAAAGTGACTAGTTGTTGTCAAATAACACTGAAACTGATAGAAACATTTGAAAAAGCATATACTGTGTGTGCCGTGACTCTGCTTGTACAGTCAAGCGTTTTGGATGAGTCTGGCTCAATTCTGATGAAAAGTGACTAGTTGTTGTCAAATAACACTGAAACTGTCACATAATATGCTTTGAAAAAGCATATTATGTGTGTGCCGTGACTCTGCTTGTACAGTCAAGCGTTTTGGATGAGTCTGGCTCAATTCTGATGAAAAGTGACCAGTTTGTGTCAAATAACACTGAAATTGATAGAAACATGTGAAAAAGCATATACTGTGTGTGCCGTGACTCTGCTTGTACAGTCAAGCGTTTTGGATGAGTCTGGCTCAATTCTGATGAAAAGTGACTAGTTGTTGTCGAATAACACTGAAACTGATAGAAACATATGAAAAAGCATATAATATGTGTGCCGTGACTCTGCTAGTACAATAAAGC
This sequence comes from Thunnus thynnus, assembly GCF_963924715.1. Taxonomy (NCBI): domain Eukaryota; kingdom Metazoa; phylum Chordata; class Actinopteri; order Scombriformes; family Scombridae; genus Thunnus; species Thunnus thynnus. Next base: position 9,402,495 of record NC_089518.1, read on the forward strand.
ATTAGGTGTGAGTCTGGTTCAATTCTGATGAAAAGTGACTAGTTTGTGTCGAATAACACTGAAATTGATAGAAACATATGAAATAGCATATACTTTTGTGGCCGTGACTCTGCTTGTACAGTCAAGCGTTTTGGATGAGTCTGGCTCAATTCTGATGAGAAGTGACTAGTTGTTGTCAAATAACACTGAAACTGATAGAAACCTTTGAAAAAGCATATCCTGTGTGTGACGTGACTCTGCTAGTACAACAAAGCATTAGGAGTGAGTTTGGCTGAATTCTGATGAAAAGTGACTAGTTTGTGTGAAAAAACTCTGAAATTGATAGAAACATATGAAAAAGCATATACTGTGTGTGCCGTGACTCTGCTTGTACAGTCAAGCGTTTTGGATGAGTCTGGCTCAATTTTGATGAAAAGTGACTAGTGTGTGTCAAATAACACTGAAACTGATAGAAACATATGAAAAAGCATATACTATGTGTGCCGTGACTCTGCTAGTATAATGAAGCGTTTTGGATTAGTCTGGCTCAATTCTGATGAAAAGTGACTAGTTTGTGTCAAATAACACTGAAACTGATAGAAACATATGAAAAAGCATATACTGTGTGTGCCATGACTCTGCCTGTGTACAAGCAGAGCGTTTTGGATGAGTCTGGCTCAATTCTGACGAAAAGTGACCAGTTTGTGTCGAATAACTCTGAAATTGATAGAAACATATGAAAAAGCATATACTATGTGTGCCGTGACTCTGCTAGTACAATAAAGCATTAGGTGTGAGTTTGACTCAATTCTGATGAAAAGTGACTAGTTTGTGTCAAATAACACTGAAACTGATAGAAACATATGAAAAGCATATACTATGTGTGCCGTGACTCTGCTAGTACAACAAAGCGTTTTGGATTAGTCTGGCTCAATTCTGATGAAAAGTGACTAGTTGTTGTCAAATAACACTGAAACTGATAGAAACATATGAAAAAGCATATACTGTGTGTGCCATGACTCTGCCTGTGTAGAAGCAGAGCGTTTTGGATGAGTCTGGCTCAATTCTGATGAAAAGTGACCAGTTTGTGTCGAATAACTCTGAAATTGATAGAAACATATGAAAAAGCATATACTGTGTGTGCCGTGACTCTGCTCTTACAGACAAGCGTTTTGGATGAGTCTGGCTCAATTCTGATGAAAAGTGACTAGTTTACGTCAAATAACACTGAAACTGATAGAAACATATGAAACAGCATATACTGTGTATGTCGTGACTCTGCTAGTATAATAAAGCATTAGGTGTGAGTCTGGCTCAATTCTGATGAAAAGTGACTAATTTGTGTCGAATAACACTGAAACTGATAGAAACATATGAAATAGCATATACTGTGTGTGCCGTGACTCTGCTTGTACAGTCAAGCGTTTTGGATGAGACTGGCTCAATTTTGATGAAAAGTGACTAGTTTGTGTCAAAAAACATTGAAACTGATAGAAACATTTGAAAAAGCATATACTATGTGTGCCGTGACTCTGGTAGTACAATAAAGCATTAGGTGTGAGTCTGGCTCAATTCTGATGAAAAGTGACTAGTTGTTGTCAAATAACACTGAAACTGATAGAAACATATGAAAAAGCATATACTGTGTGTGCCGTGACTCTGCTTGTACAGTCAAGCGTTTTGGATGAGTCTGGCTCAATTCTGATGAAAAGTGACTAGTTTTTGTCAAATAACACTGAAACTGATAGAAACATATGAAAAAGCATATACTGTGTGTGCCATGACTCTGCCTGTGTACAAGCAGAGCGTTTTGGATGAGTCTGGCTCAATTCTGATGAAAAGTGACCAGTTTGTGTCGAATAACTCTGAAATTGATAGAAACATATGAAAAAGCATATACTGTGTGTGCCGTGACTCTGCTCTTACAGACAAGCGTTTTGGATGAGTCTGGCTCAATTCTGATGACAAGTGACTAGTTTTTGTCAAATAACACTGAAACTGATAGAAACATATGAAATAGCATATACTGTGTGTGCCGTGACTCTGCTTGTACAGTCAAGCGTTTTGGATGAGACTGGCTCAATTTTGATGAAAAGTGACTAGTTTGTGTCAAAAAACATTGAAACTGATAGAAACATTTGAAAAAGCATATACTGTGTGTGCCGTCACTCTCCTTTTACAGTCAAGCATTTTGGATGAGTCTGGCTCAATTCTGATGAAAAGTGACTAGTTTGTGTCAAATAACACTGAAATTGATAGAAACATATGAAAAAGCATATACTATGTGTGCCGTGACTCTGCTAGTATAATAAAGCATTAGGTGTGAGTCTGGCTCAATTCTGATGAGAAGTGACTAGTTGTTGTCAAATAACACTGAAACTGATAGAAACCTTTGAAAAAGCATATCCTGTGTGTGACGTGACTCTGCTAGTACAACAAAGCATTAGGAGTGAGTTTGGCTGAATTCTGATGAAAAGTGACTAGTTTGTGTGAAAAAACTCTGAAATTGATAGAAACATATGAAAAAGCATATACTGTGTGTGCCGTGACTCTGCTTGTACAGTCAAGCGTTTTGGATGAGTCTGGCTCAATTTTGATGAAAAGTGACTAGTGTGTGTCAAATAACACTGAAACTGATAGAAACATATGAAAAAGCATATACTATGTGTGCCGTGACTCTGCTAGTATAATGAAGCGTTTTGGATTAGTCTGGCTCAATTCTGATGAAAAGTGACTAGTTTGTGTCAAATAACACTGAAACTGATAGAAACATATGAAAAAGCATATACTGTGTGTGCCATGACTCTGCCTGTGTACAAGCAGAGCGTTTTGGATGAGTCTGGCTCAATTCTGACGAAAAGTGACCAGTTTGTGTCGAATAACTCTGAAATTGATAGAAACATATGAAAAAGCATATACTATGTGTGCCGTGACTCTGCTAGTACAATAAAGCATTAGGTGTGAGTTTGACTCAATTCTGATGAAAAGTGACTAGTTTGTGTCAAATAACACTGAAACTGATAGAAACATATGAAAAGCATATACTATGTGTGCCGTGACTCTGCTAGTACAACAAAGCGTTTTGGATTAGTCTGGCTCAATTCTGATGAAAAGTGACTAGTTGTTGTCAAATAACACTGAAACTGATAGAAACATATGAAAAAGCATATACTGTGTGTGCCATGACTCTGCCTGTGTAGAAGCAGAGCGTTTTGGATGAGTCTGGCTCAATTCTGATGAAAAGTGACCAGTTTGTGTCGAATAACTCTGAAATTGATAGAAACATATGAAAAAGCATATACTGTGTGTGCCGTGACTCTGCTCTTACAGACAAGCGTTTTGGATGAGTCTGGCTCAATTCTGATGAAAAGTGACTAGTTTACGTCAAATAACACTGAAACTGATAGAAACATATGAAACAGCATATACTGTGTATGTCGTGACTCTGCTAGTATAATAAAGCATTAGGTGTGAGTCTGGCTCAATTCTGATGAAAAGTGACTAATTTGTGTCGAATAACACTGAAACTGATAGAAACATATGAAATAGCATATACTGTGTGTGCCGTGACTCTGCTTGTACAGTCAAGCGTTTTGGATGAGACTGGCTCAATTTTGATGAAAAGTGACCAGTTTGTGTCAAAAAACATTGAAACTGATAGAAACATTTGAAAAAGCATATACTGTGTGTGCCGTCACTCTCCTTTTACAGTCAAGCATTTTGGATGAGTCTGGCTCAATTCTGATGAAAAGTGACTAGTTTGTGTCAAATAACGCTGAAATTGATAGAAACATATGAAAAAGCATATACTATGTGTGCCGTGACTCTGCTAGTATAATAAAGCATTAGGTGTGAGTCTGGCTCAATTCTGATGAAAAGTGACTAGTTTGTGTCGAATAACACTGAAATTGATAGAAACATATGAAATAGCATATACTGTGTGTGCCGTGACTCTGCTTGTACAGTCAAGCGTTTTGGATGAGACTGCATCGATTCTGATGAAAAGTGAGTAGTTTGTGTCAAATAAGAATGAAATTGATAGAAACATATGAAAAAGCATATACTTTTGTGGCCGTGACTCTGCTTGTACAGTCAAGCGTTTTGGATGAGTCTGGCTCAATTCTGATGAAAAGTGACTAGTTGTTGTCAAATAACACTGAAATTGTTAGAAACATTTGAAAAAGCATATACTGTGTGTGCCGTGACTCTGCTTGTACAGTCAAGCGCTTTGGATGAGTCTGGCTCAATTCTGATGAAAAGTGACCAGTTTGTGTCAAATAACACTGAAATTGACAGAAACATGTGAAAAAGCATATACTGTGTGTGCCGTGACTCTGCTAGTACAATAAAGCATTAGGTGTGAGTCTGGCTCAATTCTGATGAAAAGTGACTAATTTGTGTCGAATAACACTGAAACTGATAGAAACATATGAAAAAGCATATACTGTGTGTGCCGTGACTCTGCTTGTACAGTCAAGCGTTTTGGATGAGTCTGGCTCAATTCTGATGAAAAGTGACTAGTTGTTGTCGAATAACACTGAAACTGATAGAAACATATGAAAAAGCATATAATATGTGTGCCGTGACTCTGCTAGTACAATAAAGCATTAGGTGTGAGTCTGGTTCAATTCTGATGAAAAGTGACTAGTTTGTGTCGAATAACACTGAAATTGATAGAAACATATGAAATAGCATATACTTTTGTGGCCGTGACTCTGCTTGTACAGTCAAGCGTTTTGGATGAGTCTGGCTCAATTCTGATGAGAAGTGACTAGTTGTTGTCAAATAACACTGAAACTGATAGAAACCTTTGAAAAAGCATATCCTGTGTGTGACGTGGCTCTGCTAGTACAACAAAGCATTAGGAGTGAGTCTGGCTGAATTCTGATGAAAAGTGACTAGTTTGTGTGAAATAACTCTGAAATTGATAGAAACATATGAAAAAGCATATACTGTGTGTGCCGTGACTCTGCTTGTACAGTCAAGCGTTTTGGATGAGTCTGGCTCAATTTTGATGAAAAGTGACTAGTTTGTGTCAAATAACACTGAAACTGATAGAAACATATGAAAAAGCATATACTATGTGTGCCGTGACTCTGCTAGTACAATAAAGCGTTTTGGAGTAGTCTGGCTCAATTCTGATGAAAAGTGACTAGTTTGTGTCAAATAACACTGAAACTGATAGAAACATATGAAAAAGCATATACTGTGTGTGCCATGACTCTGCCTGTGTACAAGCAGAGCGTTTTGGATGAGTCTGGCTCAATTCTGACGAAAAGTGACCAGTTTGTGTCGAATAACTCTGAAATTGATAGAAACATATGAAAAAGCATATACTATGTGTGCCGTGACTCTGCTAGTACAATAAAGCATTAGGTGTGAGTCTGGCTCAATTCTGATGAAAAGTGACTAGTTTGTGTCAAATAACACTGAAACTGATAGAAACATATGAAAAAGCATATACTATGTGTGCCGTGACTCTGCTAGTACAATAAAGCATTAGGTGTGAGTCTGGCTCAATTCTGATGAAAAGTGACTAGTTTGTGTCGAATAACACTGAAATTGATAGAAACATATGAAATAGCATATAATTTTGGCGCCGTGACTCTGCTTGTACAGTCAAGCGTTTTGGATGAGTCTGGCTCAATTCTGATGAAAAGTGACTAGTTGTTGTCAAATAACACTGAAACTGATAGAAACATTTGAAAAAGCATATACTGTGTGTGCCGTGACTCTGCTAGTACAGTCAAGCGTTTTGGATGAGTCTGGCTCAATTCTGATGAAAAGTGACTAGTTGTTGTCAAATAACACTGAAACTGATAGAAACCTTTGAAAAAGCATGTTCTGTTTGTGCTGTGACTCTGCTTGTACAGTCAAGCGTTTTGGATGAGTCTGGCTCAATTCTGATGAAAAGTGACCAGTTTGTGTCAAATAACACTGAAATTGATAGAAACATGTGAAAAAGCATATACTATGTGTGCCGTGACTCTGCTAGTACAATAAAGCATTAGGTGTGAGTCTGGCTCAATTCTGATGAAAAGTGACTAATTTGTGTCGAATAACACTGAAACTGATAGAAACATATGAAAAAGCATATACTGTGTGTGCCGTGACTCTGCTTGTACAGTCAAGCGTTTTGGATGAGTCTGGCTCAATTCTGATGAAAAGTGACTAGTTGTTGTCAAATAACACTGAAATTGATAGAAACATATGAAAAAGCATATACTATGTGTGCCGTGACTCTGCTAGTACAATAAAGCATTAGGTGTGAGTCTGGTTCAATTCTGATGAAAAGTGACTAGTTTGTGTCGAATAACACTGAAATTGATAGAAACATATGAAATAGCATATACTTTTGTGGCCGTGACTCTGCTTGTACAGTCAAGCGTTTTGGATGAGTCTGGCTCAATTCTGATGAGAAGTGACTAGTTGTTGTCAAATAACACTGAAACTGATAGAAACCTTTGAAAAAGCATATCCTGTGTGTGACGTGACTCTGCTAGTACAATAAAGCATTAGGAGTGAGTCTGGCTGAATTCTGATGAAAAGTGACTAGTTTGTGTGAAATAACTCTGAAATTGATAGAAACATATGAAAAAGCATATACTGTGTGTGCCGTGACTCTGCTTGTACAGTCAAGCGTTTTGGATGAGTCTGGCTCAATTTTGATGAAAAGTGACTAGTTTGTGTCAAATAACACTGAAATTGATAGAAACATATGAAAAAGCATATACTATGTGTGCCGTGACTCTGCTAGTACAATAAAGCGTTTTGGATTAGTCTGGCTCAATTCTGATGAAAAGTGACTAGTTTTTGTCAAATAACACTGAAACTGATAGAAACATATGAAAAAGCATATACTGTGTGTGCCATGACTCTGCCTTTGTACAAGCAGAGCGTTTTGGATGAGTCTGGCTCAATTCTGATGAAAAGTGACCAGTTTGTGTCGAATAACTCTGAAATTGATAGAAACATATGAAAAAGCATATACTGTGTGTGCCGTAACTCTGCTCTTACAGACAAGCGTTTTGGATGAGTCTGGCTCAATTCTGATGAAAAGTGACTAGTTTACGTCAAATAACACTGAAACTGATAGAAACATATGAAACAGCATATACTGTGTATGCCGTGACTCTGCTAGTATAATAAAGCATTAGGTGTGAGTCTGGCTCAATTCTGATGAAAAGTGACTAATTTGTGTCGAATAACACTGAAACTGATAGAAACATATGAAATAGCATATACTGTGTGTGCCGTGACTCTGCTTGTACAGTCAAGCGTTTTGGATGAGACTGGCTCAATTTTGATGAAAAGTGACTAGTTTGTGTCAAAAAACATTGAAACTGATAGAAACATTTGAAAAAGCATGTACTGTGTGTGCCGTCACTCTCCTTTTACAGTCAAGCATTTTGGATGAGTCTGGCTCAATTCTGATGAAAAGTGACTAGTTTGTGTCAAATAACACCGAAATTGATAGAAACATATGAAAAAGCATATACTATGTGTGCCGTGACTCTGCTAGTACAATAAAGCATTAGGTGTGAGTCTGGCTCAATTCTGATGAAAAGTGACTAGTTTGTGTCGAATAACACTGAAATTGATAGAAACATATGAAATAGCATATACTGTGTGTGCCGTGACTCTGCTTGAGTACAAGCAGAGCGTGTTGGATGAGTCTGCATCGATTCTGATGAAAAGTGAGTAGTTTGTGTCAAATAACACTGAAACTGATAGAAACATATGAAAAAGCATATACTGTGTGTGCCGTGACTCTGCTTGTGTACAAGCAGAGCGTGTTGGATGAGTCTGCATCGATTCTGATGAAAAGTGACTAGTTGTTGTCAAATAACACTGAAATTGATAGAAACATATGAAAAAGCATATACTATGTGTGCCGTGACTCTGCTAGTACAATAAAGCATTAGGTGTGAGTCTGGCTCAATTCTGATGAAAAGTGACTAGTTTGTGTCAAATAACACTGAAACTGATAGAAACATATGAAAAAGCATATACTATGTGTGCCGTGACTCTGCTAGTAAAATAAAGCATTAGGTGTGAGTCTGGTTCAATTCTGATGAAAAGTGACTAGTTTGTGTCGAATAACACTGAAATTGATAGAAACATATGAAATAGCATATACTTTTGTGGCCGTGACTCTGCTTGTACAGTCAAGCGTTTTGGATGAGTCTGGCTCAATTCTGATGAGAAGTGACTAGTTGTTGTCAAATAACACTGAAACTGATAGAAACCTTTGAAAAAGTATATCCTGTGTGTGACGTGACTCTGCTAGTACAATAAAGCATTAGGAGTGAGTCTGGCTGAATTCTGATGAAAAGTGACTAGTTTGTGTGAAATAGCTCTGAAATTGATAGAAACATATGAAAAAGCATATACTGTGTGTGCCGTGACTCTGCTTGTACAGTCAAGCGTTTTGGATGAGTCTGGCTCAATTTTGATGAAAAGTGACTAGTTGTTGTGAAATAACACTGAAACTGATAGAAACATTTGAAAAAGCATATACTGTGTGTGCCGTGACTCTGCTAGTACAATAAAGCATTAGGTGTGAGTCTGGCTCAATTCTGATGAAAAGTGACTAATTTGTGTCGAATAACACTGAAACTGATAGAAACATATGAAAAAGCATATACTGTGTGTGCTGTGACTCTGCTTGTACAGTCAAGCGTTTTGGATGAGTCTGGCTCAATTCTGATGAAAAGTGACCAGTTTGTGTCAAATAACACTGAAATTGATAGAAACATGTGAAAAAGCATATACTATGTGTGCCGTGACTCTGCTAGTACAATAAAGCATTAGGTGTGAGTCTGGCTCAATTCTGATGAAAAGTGACTAATTTGTGTCGAATAACACTGAAACTGATAGAAACATATGAAAAAGCATATACTGTGTGTGCCGTGACTCTGCTTGTACAGTCAAGCGTTTTGGATGAGTCTGGCTCAATTCTGATGAAAAGTGACTAGTTGTTGTCAAATAACACTGAAACTGATAGAAACATATGAAAAAGCATATACTATGTGTGCCGTGACTCTGCTAGTACAATAAAGCATTAGGTGTGAGTCTGGTTCAATTCTGATGAAAAGTGACTAGTTTGTGTCGAATAACACTGAAATTGATAGAAACATATGAAATAGCATATACTTTTGTGGCCGTGACTCTGCTTGTACAGTCAAGCGTTTTGGATGAGTCTGGCTCAATTCTGATGAGAAGTGACTAGTTGTTGTCAAATAACACTGAAACTGATAGAAACCTTTGAAAAAGCATATCCTGTGTGTGACGTGACTCTGCTAGTACAATAAAGCATTAGGAGTGAATCTGGCTCAATTCTGATGAAAAGTGACTAGTTTGTGTGAAATAACTCTGAAATTGATAGAAACATATGATAAAGCATATACTGTGTGTGCCGTGACTCTGCTTGTACAGTCAAGCGTTTTGGATGAGTCTGGCTCAATTCTGATGAAAAGTGACTACTTTGTGTCAAATAACACTGAAATTGATAGAAACATATGAAAAAGCATATACTATGTGTGCCGTGACTCTGCTAGTACAATAAAGCGTTTTGGATTAGTCTGGCTCAATTCTGATTAAAAGTGACTAGTTTTTGTCAAATAACACTGAAACTGATAGAAACATATGAAAAAGCATATACTGTGTGTGCCATGACTCTGCCTGTGTACAAGCAGAGCGTTTTGGATGAGTCTGGCTCAATTCTGATGAAAAGTGACTAGTTTACGTCAAATAACACTGAAACTGATAGAAACATATGAAGCAGCATATACTGTGTATGCCGTGACTCTGCTAGTATAATAAAGCATTAGGTGTGAGTCTGGCTCAATTCTGATGAAAAGTGACTAATTTGTGTCGAATAACACTGAAACTGATAGAAACATATGAAATAGCATATACTGTGTGTGCCGTGACTCTGCTTGTACAGTCAAGCATTTTGGATGATACTGGCTCAATTTTGATGAAAAGTGACGAGTTTGTGTCAAAAAACATTGAAACTGATAGAAACATTTGAAAAAGCATGTACTGTGTGTGCCGTCACTCTCCTTTTACAGTCAAGAATTTTGGATGAGTCTGGCTCAATTCTGATGAAAAGTGACTAGTTTGTGTCAAATAACACCGAAATTGATAGAAACATATGAAAAAGCATATACTATGTGTGCCGTGACTCTGCTAGTACAATAAAGCATTAGGTGTGAGTCTGGCTCAATTCTGATGAAAAGTGACTAGTTTGTGTCGAATAACACTGAAATTGATAGAAACATATGAAATAGCATATACTGTGTGTGCCGTGACTCTGCTTGTACAGTCAAGCGTTTTGGATGAGACTGCATCGATTCTGATGAAAAGTGAGTAGTTTGTGTCAAATAACACTGAAACTGATACAAACATATGAAAAAGCATATACTGTGTGTGCCGTGACTCTCCTTTTACAGTCAAGCATTTTGGATGAGTCTGGCTCAATTCTGATGAAAAGTGACTAGTTTGTGTCAAATAACACTGAAGTTGATAGAAACATGTGAAAAAGCATATACTGTGTGTGCCGTGACTCTGCTTGTGTACAAGCAGAGCGTGTTGGATGAGTCTGCATCGATTCTGATGAAAAGTGACTAGTTGTTGTCAAATAACACTGAAATTGATAGAAACATATGAAAAAGCATATACTATGTGTGCCGTGACTCTGCTAGTACAATAAAGCATTAGGTGTGAGTCTGGCTCAATTCTGATGAAAAGTAACTAGTTTGTGTCAAATAACACTGAAGTTGATAGAAACATGTGAAAAAGCATATACTGTGTGTCCCGTGACTCTGCTTGAGTACAAGCAGAGCGTGTTGGATGAGTCTGCATCGATTCTGATGAAAAGTGAGTAGTTTGTGTCAAATAACACTGAAACTGATAGAAACATATGAAAAAGCATATACTGTGTGTGCCGTGACTCTGCTTGTGTATAAGCAGAGCGTGTTGGATGAGTCTGCATCGATTCTGATGAAAAGTGACTAGTTGTTGTCAAATAACACTGAAATGATAGAAACATATGAAAAAGCATATACTGTGTGTGCCGTGACTCTGCTTGTACAGTCAAGCGTTTTGGATGAGACTGCATCGATTCTGATGAAAAGTGAGTAGTTTGTGTCAAATAACACTGAAACTGATACAAACATATGAAAAAGCATATACTGTGTGTGCCGTGACTCTCCTTTTACAGTCAAGCATTTTGGATGAGTCTGGCTCAATTCTGATGAAAAGTGACTAGTTTGTGTCAAATAACACTGAAGTTGATAGAAACATGTGAAAAAGCATATACTGTGTGTGCCGTGACTCTGCTTGTGTACAAGCAGAGCGTGTTGGATGAGTCTGCATCGATTCTGATGAAAAGTGACTAGTTGTTGTCAAATAACACTGAAATTGATAGAAACATATGAAAAAGCATATACTATGTGTGCCGTGACTCTGCTAGTACAATAAAGCATTAGGTGTGAGTCTGGCTCAATTCTGATGAAAAGTGACTAGTTTGTGTCAAATAACACTGAAGTTGATAGAAACATGTGAAAAAGCATATACTGTGTGTCCCGTGACTCTGCTTGAGTACAAGCAGAGCGTGTTGGATGAGTCTGCATCGATTCTGATGAAAAGTGAGTAGTTTGTGTCAAATAACACTGAAACTGATAGAAACATATGAAAAAGCATATACTGTGTGTGCCGTGACTCTGCTTGTGTATAAGCAGAGCGTGTTGGATGAGTCTGCATCGATTCTGATGAAAAGTGACTAGTTGTTGTCAAATAACACTGAAATGATAGAAACATATGAAAAAGCATATACTATGTGTGCCGTGACTCTGCTAGTACAATAAAGCATTAGGTGTGAGTCTGGCTCAATTCTGATGAAAAGTGACTAGTTTGTGTCAAATAACACTGAAACTGATAGAAACATATGAAAAAGCATATAGTATGTGTGCCGTGACTCTGCTAGTACAATAAAGCATTAGGTGTGAGTCTGGCTCAATTCTGATGAAAAGTGACTAGTTTGTGTCGAATAATACTGAAATTGATAGAAACATATGAAATAGCATATACTTTTGTGGCCGTGACTCTGCTTGTACAGTCAAGCGTTTTGGATGAGTCTGGCTCAATTCTGATGAAAAGTGACTAGTTGTTGTCAAATAACACTTAAACTGATAGAAACATTTGAAAAAGCATATACTGTGTGTGCCGTTACTCTGCTAGGACAGTCAAGCATTTTGGATGAGTCTGGCTCAATTTTGATGAAAAGTGACTAGTTGTTGTCAAATAACACTGAAACTGATAGAAACATATGAAAAAGCATATACTGTGTGTGCCATGACTCTGCTTGTACAGTCAAGCGTTTTGGATGAGTCTGGCTCAATTCTGATGAAAAGTGACTAGTTTGTGTCAAATAACACTGAAATTGATAGAAACATGTGAAAAAGCATATACTATGTGTGCCGTGACTCTGCTAGTATAATAAAGCATTAGGTGTGAGTCTGGCTCAATTCTGATGAAAAGTGACTAGTTTGTGTCGAATAACACTGAAATTGATAGAAACATATGAAAAAGCATATACTGTGTGTGTCGTGACTCTGCTTGTACAGTCAAGCGTTTTGGATGAGTCTGCATCGATTCTGATGAAAAGTGACTGGAGTTTGTCAAATAACACTGAAATTGATAGAAACATATGAAAAAGCATATACCGTGTGTGCTGTGAGTCTGCTCTTACAGTCAAGCGTTCTGGATGAGACTGGCTCAATTTTGATGAAAAGTGACTAGTTTGTGTCAAAAAACATTGAAACTGATAGAAACATTTGAAAAAGCATATACTATGTGTGCCGTGACTCTGGTAGTACAATAAAGCATTAGGTGTGAGTCTGGCTCAATTCTGATGAAAAGTGACTAGTTGTTGTCAAATAACACTGAAACTGATAGAAACATTTGAAAAAGCATATCCTGTGTGTGCTGTGACTCTGCTTGTACAGTCAAGCGTTTTGGATGAGTCTGGCTCAATTCTGATGAAAAGTGACCAGTTTGTGTCAAATAACACTGAAATTGATAGAAACCTTTGAAAAAGCATATCCTGTGTGTGACGTGACTCTGCTAGTACAATAAAGTATTAGGAGTGAGTCTGGCTGAATTCTGATGAAAAGTGACTAGTTTGTGTGAAATAGCTCTGAAATTGATAGAAACATATGAAAAAGCATATACTGTGTGTGCCGTGACTCTGCTTGTACAGTCAAGCGTTTTGGATGAGTCTGGCTCAATTTTGATGAAAAGTGACTAGTTGTTGTCAAATAACACTGAAACTGATAGAAACATTTGAAAAAGCATATACTGTGTGTGCCGTGACTCTGCTAGTACAATAAAGCATTAGGTGTGAGTCTGGCTCAATTCTGATGAAAAGTGACTAATTTGTGTCGAATAACACTGAAACTGATAGAAACATATGAAAAAGCATATACTGTGTGTGCCGTGACTCTGCTTGTACAGTCAAGCGTTTTGGATGAGTCTGGCTCAATTCTGATGAAAAGTGACTAGTTGTTGTCGAATAACACTGAAACTGATAGAAACATATGAAAAAGCATATACTATGTGTGCCGTGACTCTGCTAGTACAATAAAGCATTAGGTGTGAGTCTGGTTCAATTCTGATGAAAAGTGACTAGTTTGTGTCGAATAACACTGAAATTGATAGAAACATATGAAATAGCATATACTTTTGTGGCCGTGACTCTGCTTGTACAGTCAAGCGTTTTGGATGAGTCTGGCTCAATTCTGATGAGAAGTGACTAGTTGTTGTCAAATAACACTGAAACTGATAGAAACCTTTGAAAAAGCATATCCTGTGTGTGACGTGACTCTGCTAGTACAATAAAGCATTAGGAGTGAGTCTGGCTGAATTCTGATGAAAAGTGACTAGTTTGTGTGAAATAACTCTGAAATTGATAGAAACATATGAAAAAGCATATACTGTGTGTGCTGTGACTCTGCTTGTACAGTCAGAGCGTGTTGGATGAGTCTGGCTCAATTCTGATGAAAAGTGACCAGTTTGTGTCAAATAACACTGAAATTGATAGAAACATGTGAAAAAGCATATACTATGTGTGCCGTGACTCTGCTAGTACAATAAAGCATTAGGTGTGAGTCTGGCTCAATTCTGATGAAAAGTGACTAATTTGTGTCGAATAACACTGAAACTGATAGAAACATATGAAAAAGCATATACTGTGTGTGCCGTGACTCTGCTTGTACAGTCAAGCGTTTTGGATGAGTCTGGCTCAATTCTGATGAAAAGTGACTAGTTGTTGTCAAATAACACTGAAACTGATAGAAACATATGAAAAAGCATATACTATGTGTGCCGTGACTCTGCTAGTACAATAAAGCATTAGGTGTGAGTCTGGTTCAATTCTGATGAAAAGTGACTAGTTTGTGTCGAATAACAGTGAAATTGATAGAAACATATGAAATAGCATATACTTTTGTGGCCGTGACTCTGCTTGTACAGTCAAGCGTTTTGGATGAGTCTGGCTCAATTCTGATGAGAAGTGACTAGTTGTTGTCAAATAACACTGAAACTGATAGAAACCTTTGAAAAAGCATATCCTGTGTGTGACGTGACTCTGCTAGTACAATAAAGCATTAGGAGTGAGTCTGGCTGAATTCTGATGAAAAGTGACTAGTTTGTGTGAAATAGCTCTGAAATTGATAGAAACATATGAAAAAGCATATACTGTGTGTGCCGTGACTCTGCTTGTACAGTCAAGCGTTTTGGATGAGTCTGGCTCAATTTTGATGAAAAGTGACTAGTTGTTGTCAAATAACACTGAAACTGATAGAAACATTTGAAAAAGCATATACTGTGTGTGCCGTGACTCTGCTAGTACAATAAAGCATTAGGTGTGAGTCTGGCTCAATTCTGATGAAAAGTGACTAATTTGTGTCGAATAACACTGAAACTGATAGAAACATATGAAAAAGCATATACTGTGTGTGCCGTGACTCTGCTTGTACAGTCAAGCGTTTTGGATGAGTCTGGCTCAATTCTGATGAAAAGTGACTAGTTGTTGTCGAATAACACTGAAACTGATAGAAACATTTGAAAAAGCATATACTATGTGTGCCGTGACTCTGCTAGTACAATAAAGCATTAGGTGTGAGTCTGGTTCAATTCTGATGAAAAGTGACTAGTTTGTGTCGAATAACACTGAAATTATTAGAAACATATGAAATAGCATATACTTTTGTGGCCGTGACTCTGCTTGTACAGTCAAGCGTTTTGGATGAGTCTGGCTCAATTCTGATGAGAAGTGACTAGTTGTTGTCAAATAACACTGAAACTGATAGAAACCTTTGAAAAAGCATATCCTGTGTGTGACGTGACTCTGCTAGTACAATAAAGCATTAGGAGTGAGTCTGGCTGAATTCTGATGAAAAGTGACTAGTTTGTGTGAAATAACTCTGAAATTGATAGAAACATATGAAAAAGCATATACTGTGTGTGCCGTGACTCTGCTTGTACAGTCAAGCGTTTTGGATGAGTCTGGCTCAATTTTGATGAAAAGTGACTAGTTTGTGTCAAATAACACTGAAATTGATAGAAACATATGAAAAAGCATATACTATGTGTGCCGTGACTCTGCTAGTACAATAAAGCGTTTTGGATGAATCTGGCTCAATTCTGATGAAAAGTGACTAGTTTGTATCAAATAACACTGAAACTGATAGAAACATATGAAAAAGCATATACTGTGTGTGCCATGACTCTGCCTGTGTACAAGCAGAGCGTTTTGGATGAGTCTGGCTCAATTCTGACGAAAAGTGACTAGTTTGTGTCGAATAACTCTGAAATTGATAGAAACATATGAAAAAGCATATACTATGTGTGCCGTGACTCTGCTAGTACAATAAAGCATTAGGTGTGAGTCTGGCTCAATTCTGATGAAAAGTGACTAGTTGTTGTCAAATAACACTGAAACTGATAGAAACATATGAAAAAGCATATACTATGTGTGCCGTGACTCTGCTAGTACAATAAAGCATTAGGTGTGAGTCTGGCTCAATTCTGATGAAAAGTGACTAGTTTGTGTCGAATAACACTGAAATTGATAGAAACATATGAAATAGCATATACTTTTGTGGTCGTGACTCTGCTTGTACAGTCAAGCGTTTTGGATGAGTCTGGCTCAATTCTGATGAAAAGTGACTAGTTGTTGTCAAATAACACTGAAACTGATAGAAACATTTGAAAAAGCATATACTGTGTGTGCCGTGACTCTGCTTGTACAGTCAAGCGTTTTGGATGAGTCTGGCTCAATTCTGATGAAAAGTGACTAGTTGTTGTCAAATAACACTGAAACTGATAGAAACCTTTGAAAAAGCATATTCTGTGTGTGCTGTGACTCTGCTTGTACAGTCAAGCGTTTTGGATGAGTCTGGCTCAATTCTGATGAAAAGTGACCAGTTTGTGTCAAATAACACTGAAATTGATAGAAACATGTGAAAAAGCATATACTATGTGTGCCGTGACTCTGCTAGTACAATAAAGCATTAGGTGTGAGTCTGGCTCAATTCTGATGAAAAGTGACTAATTTGTGTCGAATAACACTGAAACTGATAGAAACATATGAAAAAGCATATACTGTGTGTGCCGTGACTCTGCTTGTACAGTCAAGCGTTTTGGATGAGTCTGGCTCAATTCTGATGTAAAGTGACTAGTTGTTGTCGAATAACACTGAAACTGATAGAAACATTTGAAAAAGCATATACTATGTGTGCCGTGACTCTGCTAGTACAATAAAGCATTAGGTGTGAGTCTGGTTCAATTCTGATGAAAAGTGACTAGTTTGTGTCGAATAACACTGAAATTATTAGAAACATATGAAATAGCATATACTTTTGTGGCCGTGACTCTGCTTGTACAGTCAAGCGTTTTGGATGAGTCTGGCTCAATTCTGATGAGAAGTGACTAGTTGTTGTCAAATAACACTGAAACTGATAGAAACCTTTGAAAAAGCATATCCTGTGTGTGACGTGACTCTGCTAGTACAATAAAGCATTAGGAGTGAGTCTGGCTGAATTCTGATGAAAAGTGACTAGTTTGTGTGAAATAACTCTGAAATTGATAGAAACATATGAAAAAGCATATACTGTGTGTGCCGTGACTCTGCTTGTACAGTCAAGCGTTTTGGATGAGTCTGGCTCAATTTTGATGAAAAGTGACTAGTTTGTGTCAAATAACACTGAAATTGATAGAAACATATGAAAAAGCATATACTATGTGTGCCGTGACTCTGCTAGTACAATAAAGCGTTTTGGATGAATCTGGCTCAATTCTGATGAAAAGTGACTAGTTTGTATCAAATAACACTGAAACTGATAGAAACATATGAAAAAGCATATACTGTGTGTGCCATGACTCTGCCTGTGTACAAGCAGAGCGTTTTGGATGAGTCTGGCTCAATTCTGACGAAAAGTGACCAGTTTGTGTCGAATAACTCTGAAATTGATAGAAACATATGAAAAAGCATATACTATGTGTGCCGTGACTCTGCTAGTACAATAAAGCATTAGGTGTGAGTCTGGCTCAATTCTGATGAAAAGTGACTAGTTGTTGTCAAATAACACTGAAACTGATAGAAACATATGAAAAAGCATATACTATGTGTGCCGTGACTCTGCTAGTACAATAAAGCATTAGGTGTGAGTCTGGCTCAATTCTGATGAAAAGTGACTAGTTTGTGTCGAATAACACTGAAATTGATAGAAACATATGAAATAGCATATACTTTTGTGGTCGTGACTCTGCTTGTACAGTCAAGCGTTTTGGATGAGTCTGGCTCAATTCTGATGAAAAGTGACTAGTTGTTGTCAAATAACACTGAAACTGATAGAAACATTTGAAAAAGCATATACTGTGTGTGCCGTGACTCTGCTTGTACAGTCAAGCGTTTTGGATGAGTCTGGCTCAATTCTGATGAAAAGTGACTCGTTGTTGTCAAATAACACTGAAACTGATAGAAACCTTTGAAAAAGCATATTCTGTGTGTGCTGTGACTCTGCTTGTACAGTCAAGCGTTTTGGATGAGTCTGGCTCAATTCTGATGAAAAGTGACCAGTTTGTGTCAAATAACACTGAAATTGATAGAAACATGTGAAAAAGCATATACTATGTGTGCCGTGACTCTGCTAGTACAATAAAGCATTAGGTGTGAGTCTGGCTCAATTCTGATGAAAAGTGACTAATTTGTGTCGAATAACACTGAAACTGATAGAAACATATGAAAAAGCATATACTGTGTGTGCCGTGACTCTGCTTGTACAGTCAAGCGTTTTGGATGAGTCTGGCTCAATTCTGATGAAAAGTGACTAGTTGTTGTCAAATAACACTGAAACTGATAGAAACATTTGAAAAAGCATATACTGTGTGTGCCGTTACTCTGCTAGGACAGTCAAGCATTTTGGATGAGTCTGGCTCAATTTTGATGAAAAGTGACTAGTTTGTGTCAAATAACACTGAAATTGATAGAAACATATGAAAAAGCATATACTATGTGTGCCGTGACTCTGCTAGTACAATAAAGCGTTTTGGATGAATCTGGCTCAATTCTGATGAAAAGTGACTAGTTTGTATCAAATAACACTGAAACTGATAGAAACATATGAAAAAGCATATACTGTGTGTGCCATGACTCTGCCTGTGTACAAGCAGAGCGTTTAGGGTGAGTCTGGCTCAATTCTGACGAAAAGTGACCAGTTTGTGTCGAATAACTCTGAAATTGATAGAAACATATGAAAAAGCATATACTATGTGTGCCGTGACTCTGCTAGTACAATAAAGCATTAGGTGTGAGTCTGGCTCAATTCTGATGAAAAGTGACTAGTTGTTGTCAAATAACACTGAAACTGATAGAAACATATGAAAAAGCATATACTATGTGTGCCGTGACTCTGCTAGTACAATAAAGCATTAGGTGTGAGTCTGGCTCAATTCTGATGAAAAGTGACTAGTTTGTGTCGAATAACACTGAAATTGATAGAAACATATGAAATAGCATATACTTTTGTGGTCGTGACTCTGCTTGTACAGTCAAGCGTTTTGGATGAGTCTGGCTCAATTCTGATGAAAAGTGACTAGTTGTTGTCAAATAACACTGAAACTGATAGAAACATTTGAAAAAGCATATACTGTGTGTGCCGTGACTCTGCTTGTACAGTCAAGCGTTTTGGATGAGTCTGGCTCAATTCTGATGAAAAGTGACTAGTTGTTGTCAAATAACACTGAAACTGATAGAAACCTTTGAAAAAGCATATTCTGTGTGTGCTGTGACTCTGCTTGTACAGTCAAGCGTTTTGGATGAGTCTGGCTCAATTCTGATGAAAAGTGACCAGTTTGTGTCAAATAACACTGAAATTGATAGAAACATGTGAAAAAGCATATACTATGTGTGCCGTGACTCTGCTAGTACAATAAAGCATTAGGTGTGAGTCTGGCTCAATTCTGATGAAAAGTGACTAATTTGTGTCGAATAACACTGAAACTGATAGAAACATATGAAAAAGCATATACTGTGTGTGCCGTGACTCTGCTTGTACAGTCAAGCGTTTTGGATGAGTCTGGCTCAATTCTGATGAAAAGTGACTAGTTGTTGTCAAATAACACTGAAACTGATAGAAACATTTGAAAAAGCATATACTGTGTGTGCCGTTACTCTGCTAGGACAGTCAAGCATTTTGGATGAGTCTGGCTCAATTTTGATGAAAAGTGACTAGTTGTTGTCAAATAACACTGAAACTGATAGAAACATATGAAAAAGCATATACTGTGTGTGCCATGACTCTGCTTGTACAGTCAAGCGTTTTGGATGAGTCTGGCTCAATTCTGATGAAAAGTGACTAGTTTGTGTCAAATAACACTGAAATTGATAGAAACATGTGAAAAAGCATATACTATGTGTGCCGTGACTCTGCTAGCATAATAAAGCATTAGGTGTGAGTCTGGCTCAATTCTGATGAAAAGTGACTAGTTTGTGTCGAATAACACTGAAATTGATAGAAACATATGAAAAAGCATATACTGTGTGTGCCGTGACTCTGCTTGTACAGTCAAGCGTTTTGGATGAGTCTGCATCGATTCTGATGAAAAGTGACTGGAGTTTGTCAAATAACACTGAAATTGATAGAAACATATGAAATAGCATACACTGTGTGTGACGTGAGTCTGCTCTTACAGTCAAGCGTTTTGGATGAGTCTGGCTCAATTCTGTTGAAAAGTGACTAGTTTGTGTCAAATAACACTGAAATTGATAGAAACATGTGAAAAAGCATATACTATGTGTGCCGTGACTCTGCTAGTATAATAAAGCATTAGGTGTGAGTCTGGCTCAATTCTGATGAAAAGTGACTAATTTGTGTCGAATAACACTGAAACTGATAGAAACATATGAAATAGCATATACTGTGTGTGCCGTGACTCTGCTTGTACAGTCAAGCGTTTTGGATGAGACTGGCTCAATTTTGATGAAAAGTGACTAGTTTGTGTCAAAAAACATTGAAACTGATAGAAACATTTGAAAAAGCATATATTATGTGTGCCGTGACTCTGGTAGTACAATAAAGCATTAGGTGTGAGTCTGGCTCAATTCTGATGAAAAGTGACTAGTTGTTGTCAAATAACACTGAAACTGATAGAAACATTTGAAAAAGCATATACTGTGTGTGCTGTGACTCTGCTTGTACAGTCAAGCGTTTTGGATGAGTCTGGCTCAATTCTGATGAAAAGTGACCAGTTTGTGTCAAATAACACTGAAATTGATAGAAACATGTGAAAAAGCATATACTATGTGTGCCGTGACTCTGCTAGTACAATAAAGCATTAGGTGTGAGTCTGGCTGAATTCTGATGAAAAGTGACTAATTTGTGTCGAATAACACTGAAACTGATAGAAACATATGAAAAAGCATATACTGTGTGTGTCGTGACTCTGCTTGTACAGTCAAGCGTTTTGGATGAGTCTGCATCGATTCTGATGAAAAGTGACTGGAGTTTGTCAAATAACACTGAAATTGATAGAAACATATGAAAAAGCATATACCGTGTGTGCTGTGAGTCTGCTCTTACAGTCAAGCGTTCTGGATGAGACTGGCTCAATTTTGATGAAAAGTGACTAGTTTGTGTCAAAAAACATTGAAACTGATAGAAACATTTGAAAAAGCATATACTATGTGTGCCGTGACTCTGGTAGTACAATAAAGCATTAGGTGTGAGTCTGGCTCAATTCTGATGAAAAGTGACTAGTTGTTGTCAAATAACACTGAAACTGATAGAAACATTTGAAAAAGCATATCCTGTGTGTGCTGTGACTCTGCTTGTACAGTCAAGCGTTTTGGATGAGTCTGGCTCAATTCTGATGAAAAGTGACCAGTTTGTGTCAAATAACACTGAAATTGATAGAAACCTTTGAAAAAGCATATCCTGTGTGTGACGTGACTCTGCTAGTACAATAAAGTATTAGGAGTGAGTCTGGCTGAATTCTGATGAAAAGTGACTAGTTTGTGTGAAATAGCTCTGAAATTGATAGAAACATATGAAAAAGCATATACTGTGTGTGCCGTGACTCTGCTTGTACAGTCAAGCGTTTTGGATGAGTCTGGCTCAATTTTGATGAAAAGTGACTAGTTGTTGTCAAATAACACTGAAACTGATAGAAACATTTGAAAAAGCATATACTGTGTGTGCCGTGACTCTGCTAGTACAATAAAGCATTAGGTGTGAGTCTGGCTCAATTCTGATGAAAAGTGACTAATTTGTGTCGAATAACACTGAAACTGATAGAAACATATGAAAAAGCATATACTGTGTGTGCCGTGACTCTGCTTGTACAGTCAAGCGTTTTGGATGAGTCTGGCTCAATTCTGATGAAAAGTGACTAGTTGTTGTCGAATAACACTGAAACTGATAGAAACATATGAAAAAGCATATACTATGTGTGCCGTGACTCTGCTAGTACAATAAAGCATTAGGTGTGAGTCTGGTTCAATTCTGATGAAAAGTGACTAGTTTGTGTCGAATAACACTGAAATTGATAGAAACATATGAAATAGCATATACTTTTGTGGCCGTGACTCTGCTTGTACAGTCAAGCGTTTTGGATGAGTCTGGCTCAATTCTGATGAGAAGTGACTAGTTGTTGTCAAATAACACTGAAACTGATAGAAACCTTTGAAAAAGCATATCCTGTGTGTGACGTGACTCTGCTAGTACAATAAAGCATTAGGAGTGAGTCTGGCTGAATTCTGATGAAAAGTGACTAGTTTGTGTGAAATAACTCTGAAATTGATAGAAACATATGAAAAAGCATATACTGTGTGTGCTGTGACTCTGCTTGTACAGTCAGAGCGTGTTGGATGAGTCTGGCTCAATTCTGATGAAAAGTGACCAGTTTGTGTCAAATAACACTGAAATTGATAGAAACATGTGAAAAAGCATATACTATGTGTGCCGTGACTCTGCTAGTACAATAAAGCATTAGGTGTGAGTCTGGCTCAATTCTGATGAAAAGTGACTAATTTGTGTCGAATAACACTGAAACTGATAGAAACATATGAAAAAGCATATACTGTGTGTGCCGTGACTCTGCTTGTACAGTCAAGCGTTTTGGATGAGTCTGGCTCAATTCTGATGAAAAGTGACTAGTTGTTGTCAAATAACACTGAAACTGATAGAAACATATGAAAAAGCATATACTATGTGTGCCGTGACTCTGCTAGTACAATAAAGCATTAGGTGTGAGTCTGGTTCAATTCTGATGAAAAGTGACTAGTTTGTGTCGAATAACAGTGAAATTGATAGAAACATATGAAATAGCATATACTTTTGTGGCCGTGACTCTGCTTGTACAGTCAAGCGTTTTGGATGAGTCTGGCTCAATTCTGATGAGAAGTGACTAGTTGTTGTCAAATAACACTGAAACTGATAGAAACCTTTGAAAAAGCATATCCTGTGTGTGACGTGACTCTGCTAGTACAATAAAGCATTAGGAGTGAGTCTGGCTGAATTCTGATGAAAAGTGACTAGTTTGTGTGAAATAGCTCTGAAATTGATAGAAACATATGAAAAAGCATATACTGTGTGTGCCGTGACTCTGCTTGTACAGTCAAGCGTTTTGGATGAGTCTGGCTCAATTTTGATGAAAAGTGACTAGTTGTTGTCAAATAACACTGAAACTGATAGAAACATTTGAAAAAGCATATACTGTGTGTGCCGTGACTCTGCTAGTACAATAAAGCATTAGGTGTGAGTCTGGCTCAATTCTGATGAAAAGTGACTAATTTGTGTCGAATAACACTGAAACTGATAGAAACATATGAAAAAGCATATACTGTGTGTGCCGTGACTCTGCTTGTACAGTCAAGCGTTTTGGATGAGTCTGGCTCAATTCTGATGAAAAGTGACTAGTTGTTGTCGAATAACACTGAAACTGATAGAAACATTTGAAAAAGCATATACTATGTGTGCCGTGACTCTGCTAGTACAATAAAGTATTAGGTGTGAGTCTGGTTCAATTCTGATGAAAAGTGACTAGTTTGTGTCGAATAACACTGAAATTATTAGAAACATATGAAATAGCATATACTTTTGTGGCCGTGACTCTGCTTGTACAGTCAAGCGTTTTGGATGAGTCTGGCTCAATTCTGATGAGAAGTGACTAGTTGTTGTCAAATAACACTGAAACTGATAGAAACCTTTGAAAAAGCATATCCTGTGTGTGACGTGACTCTGCTAGTACAATAAAGCATTAGGAGTGAGTCTGGCTGAATTCTGATGAAAAGTGACTAGTTTGTGTGAAATAACTCTGAAATTGATAGAAACATATGAAAAAGCATATACTGTGTGTGCCGTGACTCTGCTTGTACAGTCAAGCGTTTTGGATGAGTCTGGCTCAATTTTGATGAAAAGTGACTAGTTTGTGTCAAATAACACTGAAATTGATAGAAACATATGAAAAAGCATATACTATGTGTGCCGTGACTCTGCTAGTACAATAAAGCGTTTTGGATGAATCTGGCTCAATTCTGATGAAAAGTGACTAGTTTGTATCAAATAACACTGAAACTGATAGAAACATATGAAAAAGCATATACTGTGTGTGCCATGACTCTGCCTGTGTACAAGCAGAGCGTTTTGGATGAGTCTGGCTCAATTCTGACGAAAAGTGACTAGTTTGTGTCGAATAACTCTGAAATTGATAGAAACATATGAAAAAGCATATACTATGTGTGCCGTGACTCTGCTAGTACAATAAAGCATTAGGTGTGAGTCTGGCTCAATTCTGATGAAAAGTGACTAGTTGTTGTCAAATAACACTGAAACTGATAGAAACATATGAAAAAGCATATACTATGTGTGCCGTGACTCTGCTAGTACAATAAAGCATTAGGTGTGAGTCTGGCTCAATTCTGATGAAAAGTGACTAGTTTGTGTCGAATAACACTGAAATTGATAGAAACATATGAAATAGCATATACTTTTGTGGTCGTGACTCTGCTTGTACAGTCAAGCGTTTTGGATGAGTCTGGCTCAATTCTGATGAAAAGTGACTAGTTGTTGTCAAATAACACTGAAACTGATAGAAACATTTGAAAAAGCATATACTGTGTGTGCCGTGACTCTGCTTGTACAGTCAAGCGTTTTGGATGAGTCTGGCTCAATTCTGATGAAAAGTGACTAGTTGTTGTCAAATAACACTGAAACTGATAGAAACCTTTGAAAAAGCATATTCTGTGTGTGCTGTGACTCTGCTTGTACAGTCAAGCGTTTTGGATGAGTCTGGCTCAATTCTGATGAAAAGTGACCAGTTTGTGTCAAATAACACTGAAATTGATAGAAACATGTGAAAAAGCATATACTATGTGTGCCGTGACTCTGCTAGTACAATAAAGCATTAGGTGTGAGTCTGGCTCAATTCTGATGAAAAGTGACTAATTTGTGTCGAATAACACTGAAACTGATAGAAACATATGAAAAAGCATATACTGTGTGTGCCGTGACTCTGCTTGTACAGTCAAGCGTTTTGGATGAGTCTGGCTCAATTCTGATGTAAAGTGACTAGTTGTTGTCGAATAACACTGAAACTGATAGAAACATTTGAAAAAGCATATACTATGTGTGCCGTGACTCTGCTAGTACAATAAAGCATTAGGTGTGAGTCTGGTTCAATTCTGATGAAAAGTGACTAGTTTGTGTCGAATAACACTGAAATTATTAGAAACATATGAAATAGCATATACTTTTGTGGCCGTGACTCTGCTTGTACAGTCAAGCGTTTTGGATGAGTCTGGCTCAATTCTGATGAGAAGTGACTAGTTGTTGTCAAATAACACTGAAACTGATAGAAACCTTTGAAAAAGCATATCCTGTGTGTGACGTGACTCTGCTAGTACAATAAAGCATTAGGAGTGAGTCTGGCTGAATTCTGATGAAAAGTGACTAGTTTGTGTGAAATAACTCTGAAATTGATAGAAACATATGAAAAAGCATATACTGTGTGTGCCGTGACTCTGCTTGTACAGTCAAGCGTTTTGGATGAGTCTGGCTCAATTTTGATGAAAAGTGACTAGTTTGTGTCAAATAACACTGAAATTGATAGAAACATATGAAAAAGCATATACTATGTGTGCCGTGACTCTGCTAGTACAATAAAGCGTTTTGGATGAATCTGGCTCAATTCTGATGAAAAGTGACTAGTTTGTATCAAATAACACTGAAACTGATAGAAACATATGAAAAAGCATATACTGTGTGTGCCATGACTCTGCCTGTGTACAAGCAGAGCGTTTTGGATGAGTCTGGCTCAATTCTGACGAAAAGTGACCAGTTTGTGTCGAATAACTCTGAAATTGATAGAAACATATGAAAAAGCATATACTATGTGTGCCGTGACTCTGCTAGTACAATAAAGCATTAGGTGTGAGTCTGGCTCAATTCTGATGAAAAGTGACTAGTTGTTGTCAAATAACACTGAAACTGATAGAAACATATGAAAAAGCATATACTATGTGTGCCGTGACTCTGCTAGTACAATAAAGCATTAGGTGTGAGTCTGGCTCAATTCTGATGAAAAGTGACTAGTTTGTGTCGAATAACACTGAAATTGATAGAAACATATGAAATAGCATATACTTTTGTGGTCGTGACTCTGCTTGTACAGTCAAGCGTTTTGGATGAGTCTGGCTCAATTCTGATGAAAAGTGACTAGTTGTTGTCAAATAACACTGAAACTGATAGAAACATTTGAAAAAGCATATACTGTGTGTGCCGTGACTCTGCTTGTACAGTCAAGCGTTTTGGATGAGTCTGGCTCAATTCTGATGAAAAGTGACTCGTTGTTGTCAAATAACACTGAAACTGATAGAAACCTTTGAAAAAGCATATTCTGTGTGTGCTGTGACTCTGCTTGTACAGTCAAGCGTTTTGGATGAGTCTGGCTCAATTCTGATGAAAAGTGACCAGTTTGTGTCAAATAACACTGAAATTGATAGAAACATGTGAAAAAGCATATACTATGTGTGCCGTGACTCTGCTAGTACAATAAAGCATTAGGTGTGAGTCTGGCTCAATTCTGATGAAAAGTGACTAATTTGTGTCGAATAACACTGAAACTGATAGAAACATATGAAAAAGCATATACTGTGTGTGCCGTGACTCTGCTTGTACAGTCAAGCGTTTTGGATGAGTCTGGCTCAATTCTGATGAAAAGTGACTAGTTGTTGTCAAATAACACTGAAACTGATAGAAACATTTGAAAAAGCATATACTGTGTGTGCCGTTACTCTGCTAGGACAGTCAAGCATTTTGGATGAGTCTGGCTCAATTTTGATGAAAAGTGACTAGTTTGTGTCAAATAACACTGAAATTGATAGAAACATATGAAAAAGCATATACTATGTGTGCCGTGACTCTGCTAGTACAATAAAGCGTTTTGGATGAATCTGGCTCAATTCTGATGAAAAGTGACTAGTTTGTATCAAATAACACTGAAACTGATAGAAACATATGAAAAAGCATATACTGTGTGTGCCATGACTCTGCCTGTGTACAAGCAGAGCGTTTAGGGTGAGTCTGGCTCAATTCTGACGAAAAGTGACCAGTTTGTGTCGAATAACTCTGAAATTGATAGAAACATATGAAAAAGCATATACTATGTGTGCCGTGACTCTGCTAGTACAATAAAGCATTAGGTGTGAGTCTGGCTCAATTCTGATGAAAAGTGACTAGTTGTTGTCAAATAACACTGAAACTGATAGAAACATATGAAAAAGCATATACTATGTGTGCCGTGACTCTGCTAGTACAATAAAGCATTAGGTGTGAGTCTGGCTCAATTCTGATGAAAAGTGACTAGTTTGTGTCGAATAACACTGAAATTGATAGAAACATATGAAATAGCATATACTTTTGTGGTCGTGACTCTGCTTGTACAGTCAAGCGTTTTGGATGAGTCTGGCTCAATTCTGATGAAAAGTGACTAGTTGTTGTCAAATAACACTGAAACTGATAGAAACATTTGAAAAAGCATATACTGTGTGTGCCGTGACTCTGCTTGTACAGTCAAGCGTTTTGGATGAGTCTGGCTCAATTCTGATGAAAAGTGACTAGTTGTTGTCAAATAACACTGAAACTGATAGAAACCTTTGAAAAAGCATATTCTGTGTGTGCTGTGACTCTGCTTGTACAGTCAAGCGTTTTGGATGAGTCTGGCTCAATTCTGATGAAAAGTGACCAGTTTGTGTCAAATAACACTGAAATTGATAGAAACATGTGAAAAAGCATATACTATGTGTGCCGTGACTCTGCTAGTACAATAAAGCATTAGGTGTGAGTCTGGCTCAATTCTGATGAAAAGTGACTAATTTGTGTCGAATAACACTGAAACTGATAGAAACATATGAAAAAGCATATACTGTGTGTGCCGTGACTCTGCTTGTACAGTCAAGCGTTTTGGATGAGTCTGGCTCAATTCTGATGAAAAGTGACTAGTTGTTGTCAAATAACACTGAAACTGATAGAAACATTTGAAAAAGCATATACTGTGTGTGCCGTTACTCTGCTAGGACAGTCAAGCATTTTGGATGAGTCTGGCTCAATTTTGATGAAAAGTGACTAGTTTGTGTCAAATAACACTGAAATTGATAGAAACATATGAAAAAGCATATACTATGTGTGCCGTGACTCTGCTAGTACAATAAAGCGTTTTGGATGAATCTGGCTCAATTCTGATGAAAAGTGACTAGTTTGTATCAAATAACACTGAAACTGATAGAAACATATGAAAAAGCATATACTGTGTGTGCCATGACTCTGCCTGTGTACAAGCAGAGCGTTTAGGGTGAGTCTGGCTCAATTCTGACGAAAAGTGACCAGTTTGTGTCGAATAACTCTGAAATTGATAGAAACATATGAAAAAGCATATACTATGTGTGCCGTGACTCTGCTAGTACAATAAAGCATTAGGTGTGAGTCTGGCTCAATTCTGATGAAAAGTGACTAGTTGTTGTCAAATAACACTGAAACTGATAGAAACATATGAAAAAGCATATACTATGTGTGCCGTGACTCTGCTAGTACAATAAAGCATTAGGTGTGAGTCTGGCTCAATTCTGATGAAAAGTGACTAGTTTGTGTCGAATAACACTGAAATTGATAGAAACATATGAAATAGCATATACTTTTGTGGTCGTGACTCTGCTTGTACAGTCAAGCGTTTTGGATGAGTCTGGCTCAATTCTGATGAAAAGTGACTAGTTGTTGTCAAATAACACTGAAACTGATAGAAACATTTGAAAAAGCATATACTGTGTGTGCCGTGACTCTGCTTGTACAGTCAAGCGTTTTGGATGAGTCTGGCTCAATTCTGATGAAAAGTGACTAGTTGTTGTCAAATAACACTGAAACTGATAGAAACCTTTGAAAAAGCATATTCTGTGTGTGCTGTGACTCTGCTTGTACAGTCAAGCGTTTTGGATGAGTCTGGCTCAATTCTGATGAAAAGTGACTAGTTTGTGTCAAATAACACTGAAATTGATAGAAACATGTGAAAAAGCATATACTATGTGTGCCGTGACTCTGCTAGTATAATAAAGCATTAGGTGTGAGTCTGGCTCAATTCTGATGAAAAGTGACTAGTTTGTGTCGAATAACACTGAAATTGATAGAAACATATGAAAAAGCATATACTGTGTGTGCCGTGACTCTGCTTGTACAGTCAAGCGTTTTGGATGAGTCTGCATCGATTCTGATGAAAAGTGACTGGAGTTTGTCAAATAACACTGAAATTGATAGAAACATATGAAATAGCATACACTGTGTGTGACGTGAGTCTGCTCTTACAGTCAAGCGTTTTGGATGAGTCTGGCTCAATTCTGTTGAAAAGTGACTAGTTTGTGTCAAATAACACTGAAATTGATAGAAACATGTGAAAAAGCATATACTATGTGTGCCGTGACTCTGCTAGTATAATAAAGCATTAGGTGTGAGTCTGGCTCAATTCTGATGAAAAGTGACTAATTTGTGTCGAATAACACTGAAACTGATAGAAACATATGAAATAGCATATACTGTGTGTGCCGTGACTCTGCTTGTACAGTCAAGCGTTTTGGATGAGACTGGCTCAATTTTGATGAAAAGTGACTAGTTTGTGTCAAAAAACATTGAAACTGATAGAAACATTTGAAAAAGCATATATTATGTGTGCCGTGACTCTGGTAGTACAATAAAGCATTAGGTGTGAGTCTGGCTCAATTCTGATGAAAAGTGACTAGTTGTTGTCAAATAACACTGAAACTGATAGAAACATTTGAAAAAGCATATACTGTGTGTGCTGTGACTCTGCTTGTACAGTCAAGCGTTTTGGATGAGTCTGGCTCAATTCTGATGAAAAGTGACCAGTTTGTGTCAAATAACACTGAAATTGATAGAAACATGTGAAAAAGCATATACTATGTGTGCCGTGACTCTGCTAGTACAATAAAGCATTAGGTGTGAGTCTGGCTGAATTCTGATGAAAAGTGACTAATTTGTGTCGAATAACACTGAAACTGATAGAAACATATGAAAAAGCATATACTGTGTGTGCCGTGACTCTGCTTGTACAGTCAAGCGTTTTGGATGAGTCTGGCTCAATTCTGATGAAAAGTGACTAGTTGTTGTCAAATACCACTGAAACTGATGGAAACATATGAAAAAGCATATACTATGTGTGCCGTGACTCTGCTAGTACAATAAAGCATTAGGTGTGAGTCTGGTTCAATTCTGATGAAAAGTGACTAGTTTGTGTCGAATAACACTGAAATTGATAGAAACATATGAAAAAGCATATACTTTTGTGGCCGTGACTCTGCTTGTACAGTCAAGCGTTTTGGATGAGTCTGGCTCAATTCTGATGAAAAGTGACTAGTTGTTGTCAAATAACACTGAAACTGATAGAAACCTTTGAAAAAGCATATACTGTGTGTGCCGTTACTCTGCTAGGACAGTCAAGCATTTTGGATGAGTCTGGCTCAATTTTGATGAAAAGTGACTAGTTGTTGTCAAATAACACTGAAACTGATAGAAACATATGAAAAAGCATATACTGTGTGTGCCATGACTCTGCTTGTACAGTCAAGCGTTTTGGATGAGTCTGGCTCAATTTTGATGAAAAGTGACCAGTTTGTGTCAAATAACACTGAAATTGATAGAAACATGTGAAAAAGCATATACTATGTGTGCCGTGACTCTGCTAGTACAATAAAGCATTAGGTGTGAGTCTGGCTCAATTCTGATGAAAAGTGACTAATTTGTGTCGAATAACACTGAAACTGATAGAAACATATGAAAAAGCATATACTGTGTGTGCCGTGACTCTGCTTGTACAGTCAAGCGTTTTGGATGAGTCTGGCTCAATTCTGATGAAAAGTGACTAGTTGTTGTCAAATAACACTGAAACTGATAGAAACATTTGAAAAAGCATATACTGTGTGTGCCGTTACTCTGCTAGGACAGTCAAGCATTTTGGATGAGTCTGGCTCAATTTTGATGAAAAGTGACTAGTTGTTGTCAAATAACACTGAAACTGATAGAAACATATGAAAAAGCATATACTGTGTGTGCCATGACTCTGCTTGTACAGTCAAGCGTTTTGGATGAGTCTGGCTCAATTCTGATGAAAAGTGACTAGTTTGTGTCAAATAACACTGAAATTGATAGAAACATGTGAAAAAGCATATACTATGTGTGCCGTGACTCTGCTAGTATAATAAAGCATTAGGTGTGAGTCTGGCTCAATTCTGATGAAAAGTGACTAGTTTGTGTCGAATAACACTGAAATTGATAGAAACATATGAAAAAGCATATACTGTGTGTGCCGTGACTCTGCTTGTACAGTCAAGCGTTTTGGATGAGTCTGCATCGATTCTGATGAAAAGTGACTGGAGTTTGTCAAATAACACTGAAATTGATAGAAACATATGAAATAGCATACACTGTGTGTGACGTGAGTCTGCTCTTACAGTCAAGCGTTTTGGATGAGTCTGGCTCAATTCTGTTGAAAAGTGACTAGTTTGTGTCAAATAACACTGAAATTGATAGAAACATGTGAAAAAGCATATACTATGTGTGCCGTGACTCTGCTAGTATAATAAAGCATTAGGTGTGAGTCTGGCTCAATTCTGATGAAAAGTGACTAATTTGTGTCGAATAACTCTGAAACTGATAGAAACATATGAAATAGCATATACTGTGTGTGCCGTGACTCTGCTTGTACAGTCAAGCGTTTTGGATGAGACTGGCTCAATTTTGATGAAAAGTGACTAGTTTGTGTCAAAAAACATTGAAACTGATAGAAACATTTGAAAAAGCATATATTATGTGTGCCGTGACTCTGGTAGTACAATAAAGCATTAGGTGTGAGTCTGGCTCAATTCTGATGAAAAGTGACTAGTTGTTGTCAAATAACACTGAAACTGATAGAAACATTTGAAAAAGCATATACTGTGTGTGCTGTGACTCTGCTTGTACAGTCAAGCGTTTTGGATGAGTCTGGCTCAATTCTGATGAAAAGTGACCAGTTTGTGTCAAATAACACTGAAATTGATAGAAACATGTGAAAAAGCATATACTATGTGTGCCGTGACTCTGCTAGTACAATAAAGCATTAGGTGTGAGTCTGGCTGAATTCTGATGAAAAGTGACTAATTTGTGTCGAATAACACTGAAACTGATAGAAACATATGAAAAAGCATATACTGTGTGTGCCGTGACTCTGCTTGTACAGTCAAGCGTTTTGGATGAGTCTGGCTCAATTCTGATGAAAAGTGACTAGTTGTTGTCAAATACCACTGAAACTGATGGAAACATATGAAAAAGCATATACTATGTGTGCCGTGACTCTGCTAGTACAATAAAGCATTAGGTGTGAGTCTGGTTCAATTCTGATGAAAAGTGACTAGTTTGTGTCGAATAACACTGAAATTGATAGAAACATATGAAAAAGCATATACTTTTGTGGCCGTGACTCTGCTTGTACAGTCAAGCGTTTTGGATGAGTCTGGCTCAATTCTGATGAAAAGTGACTAGTTGTTGTCAAATAACACTGAAACTGATAGAAACCTTTGAAAAAGCATATACTGTGTGTGCCGTTACTCTGCTAGGACAGTCAAGCATTTTGGATGAGTCTGGCTCAATTTTGATGAAAAGTGACTAGTTGTTGTCAAATAACACTGAAACTGATAGAAACATATGAAAAAGCATATACTGTGTGTGCCATGACTCTGCTTGTACAGTCAAGCGTTTTGGATGAGTCTGGCTCAATTTTGATGAAAAGTGACTAGTTGTTGTCAAATAACACTGAAACTGATAGAAACATTTGAAAAAGCATATACTGTGTGTGCCGTAACTCTGCTAGTACAATAAAGCATTAGGTGTGAGTCTGGCTCAATTCTGATGAAAAGTGACTAATTTGTGTCGAATAACACTGAAACTGATAGAAACATATGAAAAAGCATATACTGTGTGTGCCGTGACTCTGCTTGTACAGTCAAGCGTTTTGGATGAGTCTGGCTCAATTCTGATGAAAAGTGACTAGTTGTTGTCGAATAACACTGAAACTGATAGAAACATATGAAAAAGCATATACTATGTGTGCCGTGACTCTGCTAGTACAATAAAGCATTAGGTGTGAGTCTGGTTCAATTCTGATGAAAAGGGACTAGTTTGTGTCGAATAACACTGAAATTGATAGAAACATATGAAATAGCATATACTTTTGTGGCCGTGACTCTGCTTGTACAGTCAAGCGTTTTGGATGAGTCTGGCTCGATTCTGATGAGAAGTGACTAGTTGTTGTCAAATAACACTGAAACTGATAGAAACATATGAAAAAGCATATACTGTGTGTGCCGTGACTCTGCTTGTACAGTCAAGCGTTTTGGATGAGTCTGGCTCAATTTTGATGAAAAGTGACTAGTTTTGTGTCAAATAACACTGAAACTGATAGAAACATATGAAAAAGCATATACTATGTGTGCCGTGACTCTGCTAGTACAATAAAGCGTTTTGGATGAATCTGGCTCAATTCTGATGAAAAGTGACTAGTTTGTGTCAAATAACACTGAAACTGATAGAAACATATGAAAAAGCATATACTGTGTGTGCCATGACTCTGCCTGTGTACAAGCAGAGCGTTTTGGATGAGTCTGGCTCAATTCTGACGAAAAGTGACCAGTTTGTGTCGAATAACTCTGAAATTGATAGAAACATATGAAAAAGCATATACTATGTGTGCCGTGACTCTGCTAGTACAATAAAGCATTAGGTGTGAGTCTGGCTCAATTCTGATGAAAAGTGACTAGTTGTTGTCAAATAACACTGAAACTGATAGAAACATATGAAAAAGCATATTCTATGTGTGCCGTGACTCTGCTAGTACAATAAAGCATTAGGTGTGAGTCTGGTTCAATTCTGATGAAAAGTGACTAGTTTGTGTCGAATAACACTGAAATTGATAGAAACATATGAAATAGCATATACTTTTGTGGCCGTGACTCTGCTTGTACAGTCAAGCGTTTTGGATGAGTCTGGCTCAATTCTGATGAAAAGTGACTAGTTGTTGTCAAATAACACTGAAACTGATAGAAACATTTGAAAAAGCATATACTGTGTGTGCCGTGACTCTGCTTGTACAGTCAAGCGTTTTGGATGAGTCTGGCTCAAATCTGATGAAAAGTGACTAGTTGTTGTCAAATAACACTGAAACTGATAGAAACCTTTGAAAAAGCATATTCTGTGTGTGCTGTGACTCTGCTTGTACAGTCAAGCGTTTTGGATGAGTCTGGCTCAATTCTGATGAAAAGTGACCAGTTTGTGTCAAATAACACTGAAATTGATAGAAACATGTGAAAAAGCATATACTATGTGTGCCGTGACTCTGCTAGTACAATAAAGCATTAGGTGTGAGTCTGGCTCAATTCTGATGAAAAGTGACTAATTTGTGTCGAATAACACTGAAACTGATAGAAACATATGAAAAAGCATATACTGTGTGTGCCGTGACTCTGCTTGTACAGTCAAGCGTTTTGGATGAGTCTGGCTCAATTCTGATGAAAAGTGACTAGTTGTTGTCAAATAACACTGAAACTGATAGAAACATTTGAAAAAGCATATACTGTGTGTGCCGTTACTCTGCTAGGACAGTCAAGCATTTTGGATGAGTCTGGCTCAATTTTGATGAAAAGTGACTAGTTGTTGTCAAATAACACTGAAACTGATAGAAACATATGAAAAAGCATATACTGTGTGTGCCATGACTCTGCTTGTACAGTCAAGCGTTTTGGATGAGTCTGGCTCAATTCTGATGAAAAGTGACTAGTTTGTGTCAAATAACACTGAAATTGATAGAAACATGTGAAAAAGCATATACTATGTGTGCCGTGACTCTGCTAGTATAATAAAGCATTAGGTGTGAGTCTGGCTCAATTCTGATGAAAAGTGACTAGTTTGTGTCGAATAACACTGAAATTGATAGAAACATATGAAAAAGCATATACTGTGTGTGCCGTGACTCTGCTTGTACAGTCAAGCGTTTTGGATGAGTCTGGCTCAATTCTGATGAAAAGTGACTAGTTGTTGTCAAATAACACTGAAACTGATAGAAACATTTGAAAAAGCATATACTGTGTGTGCCGTGACTCTGCTTGTACAGTCAAGCGTTTTGGATGAGTCTGGCTCAATTCTGATGAAAAGTGACTAGTTGTTGTCAAATAACACTGAAACTGATAGAAACCTTTGAAAAAGCATATTCTGTGTGTGCTGTGACTCTGCTTGTACAGTCAAGCGTTTTGGATGAGTCTGGCTCAATTCTGATGAAAAGTGACCAGTTTGTGTCAAATAACACTGAAATTGATAGAAACATGTGAAAAAGCATATACTATGTGTGCCGTGACTCTGCTAGTACAATAAAGCATTAGGTGTGAGTCTGGCTCAATTCTGATGAAAAGTGACTAATTTGTGTCGAATAACACTGAAACTGATAGAAACATATGAAAAAGCATATACTGTGTGTGCCGTGACTCTGCTTGTACAGTCAAGCGTTTTGGATGAGTCTGGCTCAATTCTGATGAAAAGTGACTAGTTGTTGTCAAATAACACTGAAACTGATAGAAACATTTGAAAAAGCATATACTGTGTGTGCCGTTACTCTGCTAGGACAGTCAAGCATTTTGGATGAGTCTGGCTCAATTTTGATGAAAAGTGACTAGTTGTTGTCAAATAACACTGAAACTGATAGAAACATATGAAAAAGCATATACTGTGTGTGCCATGACTCTGCTTGTGCAGTCAAGTGTTTTGGATGAGTCTGGCTCAATTCTGATGAAAAGTGACTAGTTTGTGTCAAATAACACTGAAATTGATAGAAACATGTGAAAAAGCATATACTATGTGTGCCGTGACTCTGCTAGTATAATAAAGCATTAGGTGTGAGTCTGGCTCAATTCTGATGAAAAGTGACTAGTTTGTGTCGAATAACACTGAAATTGATAGAAACATATGAAAAAGCATATACTGTGTGTGCCGTGACTCTGCTTGTACAGTCAAGCGTTTTGGATGAGTCTGCATCGATTCTGATGAAAAGTGACTGGAGTTTGTCAAATAACACTGAAATTGATAG
Organism: Thunnus thynnus; assembly: GCF_963924715.1. Taxonomy (NCBI): domain Eukaryota; kingdom Metazoa; phylum Chordata; class Actinopteri; order Scombriformes; family Scombridae; genus Thunnus; species Thunnus thynnus. Next base: position 9,438,705 of record NC_089518.1, read on the forward strand.
AAACATATGAAATAGCATACACTGTGTGTGACGTGAGTCTGCTCTTACAGTCAAGCGTTTTGGATGAGTCTGGCTCAATTCTGTTGAAAAGTGACTAGTTTGTGTCAAATAACACTGAAATTGATAGAAACATGTGAAAAAGCATATACTATGTGTGCCGTGACTCTGCTAGTATAATAAAGCATTAGGTGTGAGTCTGGCTCAATTCTGATGAAAAGTGACTAATTTGTGTCGAATAACACTGAAACTGATAGAAACATATGAAATAGCATATACTGTGTGTGCCGTGACTCTGCTTGTACAGTCAAGCGTTTCGGATGAGACTGGCTCAATTTTGATGAAAAGTGACTAGTTTGTGTCAAAAAACATTGAAACTGATAGAAACATTTGAAAAAGCATATATTATGTGTGCCGTGACTCTGGCAGTACAATAAAGCATTAGGTGTGAGTCTGGCTCAATTCTGATGAAAAGTGACTAGTTGTTGTCAAATAACACTGAAACTGATAGAAACATTTGAAAAAGCATATACTGTGTGTGCTGTGACTCTGCTTGTACAGTCAAGCGTTTTGGATGAGTCTGGCTCAATTCTGATGAAAAGTGACCAGTTTGTGTCAAATAACACTGAAATTGATAGAAACATGTGAAAAAGCATATACTATGTGTGCCGTGACTCTGCTAGTACAATAAAGCATTAGGTGTGAGTCTGGCTGAATTCTGATGAAAAGTGACTAATTTGTGTCGAATAACACTGAAACTGATAGAAACATATGAAAAAGCATATACTGTGTGTGCCGTGACTCTGCTTGTACAGTCAAGCGTTTTGGATGAGTCTGGCTCAATTCTGATGAAAAGTGACTAGTTGTTGTCAAATAACACTGAAACTGATAGAAACATATGAAAAAGCATATACTATGTGTGCCGTGACTCTGCTAGTACAATAAAGCATTAGGTGTGAGTCTGGTTCAATTCTGATGAAAAGTGACTAGTTTGTGTCGAATAACACTGAAATTGATAGAAACATATGAAATAGCATATACTTTTGTGGCCGTGACTCTGCTTGTACAGTCAAGCGTTTTGGATGAGTCTGGCTCAATTCTGATGAAAAGTGACTAGTTGTTGTCAAATAACACTGAAACTGATAGAAACATTTGAAAAAGTATATCCTGTGTGTGACGTGACTCTGCTAGTACAATAAAGCATTAGGAGTGAGTCTGGCTGAATTCTGATGAAAAGTGACTAGTTTGTGTGAAATAGCTCTGAAATTGATAGAAACATATGAAAAAGCATATACTGTGTGTGCCGTGACTCTGCTTGTACAGTCAAGCGTTTTGGATGAGTCTGGCTCAATTCTGATGAAAAGTGACTAGTTGTTGTCGAATAACACTGAAACTGATAGAAACATATGAAAAAGCATATACTATGTGTGCCGTGACTCTGCTAGTACAATAAAGCATTAGGTGTGAGTCTGGCTCAATTCTGATGAAAAGTGACTAGTTGTTGTCAAATAACACTGAAACTGATAGAAACATTTGAAAAAGCATATACTGTGTGTGCTGTGACTCTGTTTGTACAGTAAAGCGTTTTGGATGAGTCTGGCTCAATTCTGATGAAAAGTGATCAGTTTGTGTCAAATAACACTGAAATTGATAGAAACATGTGAAAAAGCATATACTATGTGTGCCGTGACTCTGCTAGTACAATAAAGCATTAGGTGTGAGTCTGGCTGAATTCTGATGAAAAGTGACTAATTTGTGTCGAATAACACTGAAACTGATAGAAACATATGAAAAAGCATATACTGTGTGTGCCGTGACTCTGCTTGTACAGTCAAGCGTTTTGGATGAGTCTGGCTCAATTTTGATGAAAAGTGACTAGTTGTTGTCAAATAACACTGAAACTGATAGAAACATTTGAAAAAGGATATACTGTGTGTGCCGTGACTCTGCTAGTACAATAAAGCATTAGGTGTGAGTCTGGCTCAATTCTGATGAAAAGTGACTAGTTTGTGTCGAATAACACTGAAATTGATAGAAACATATGAAATAGCATATACTTTTGTGGCCGTGACTCTGCTTGTACAGTCAAGCGTTTTGGATGAGTCTGGCTCGATTCTGATGAGAAGTGACTAGTTGTTGTCAAATAACACTGAAACTGATAGAAACCTTTGAAAAAGCATATCCTGTGTGTGACGTGACTCTGCTAGTACAATAAAGCATTAGGAGTGAGTCTGGCTGAATTCTGATGAAAAGTGACTAGTTTGTGTGAAATAACTCTGAAATTGACAGAAACATATGAAAAAGCATATACTGTGTGTTCCGTGACTCTGCTTGTACAGTCAAGCGTTTTGGATGAGTCTGGCTCAACTTTGATGAAAAGTGACTAGTTTGTGTCAAATAACACTGAAATTGATAGAAACATATGAAAAAGCATATACTATGTGTGCCGTGACTCTGCTAGTACAATAAAGCGTTTTGGATGAATCTGGCTCAATTCTGATGAAAAGTGACTAGTTTGTGTCAAATAACACTGAAACTGATAGAAACATATGAAAAAGCATATACTGTGTGTGCCATGACTCTGCCTGTGTACAAGCAGAGCGTTTTGGATGAGTCTGGCTCAATTCTGACGAAAAGTGACCAGTTTGTGTCGAATAACTCTGAAATTGATAGAAACATATGAAAAAGCATATACTATGTGTGCCGTGACTCTGCTAGTACAATAAAGCATTAGGTGTGAGTCTGGCTCAATTCTGATGAAAAGTGACTAGTTGTTGTCAAATAACACTGAAACTGATAGAAACATATGAAAAAGCATATACTATGTGTGCCGTGACTCTGCTAGTACAATAAAGCATTAGGTGTGAGTCTGGCTCAATTCTGATGAAAAGTGACTAGTTTGTGTCGAATAACACTGAAATTGATAGAAACATATGAAATAGCATATACTTTTGTGGCCGTGACTCTGCTTGTACAGTCAAGCGTTTTGGATGAGTCTGGCTCAATTCTGATGAAAAGTGACTAGTTGTTGTCAAATAACACTGAAACTGATAGAAACATTTGAAAAAGCATATACTGTGTGTGCCGTGACTCTGCTTGTACAGTCAAGCGTTTTGGATGAGTCTGGCTCAATTCTGATGAAAAGTGACTAGTTGTTGTCAAATAACACTGAAACTGATAGAAAACTTTGAAAAAGCATATTCTGTGTGTGCTGTGACTCTGCTTGTACAGTCAAGCGTTTTGGATGAGTCTGGCTCAATTCTGATGAAAAGTGACCAGTTTGTGTCAAATAACACTGAAATTGATAGAAACATGTGAAAAAGCATATACTATGTGTGCCGTGACTCTGCTAGTACAATAAAGCATTAGGTGTGAGTCTGGCTCAATTCTGATGAAAAGTGACTAATTTGTGTCGAATAACACTGAAACTGATAGAAACATATGAAAAAGCATATACTGTGTGTGCCGTGACTCTGCTTGTACAGTCAAGCGTTTTGGATGAGTCTGGCTCAATTCTGATGAAAAGTGACTAGTTGTTGTCAAATAACACTGAAACTGATAGAAACATTTGAAAAAGCATATACTGTGTGTGCCGTTACTCTGCTAGGACAGTCAAGCATTTTGGATGAGTCTGGCTCAATTTTGATGAAAAGTGACTAGTTGTTGTCAAATAACACTGAAACTGATAGAAACATATGAAAAAGCATATACTGTGTGTGCCATGACTCTGCTTGTACAGTCAAGCGTTTTGGATGAGTCTGGCTCAATTCTGATGAAAAGTGACTAGTTTGTGTCAAATAACACTGAAATTGATAGAAACATGTGAAAAAGCATATACTATGTGTGCCGTGACTCTGCTAGTATAATAAAGTATTAGGTGTGAGTCTGGCTCAATTCTGATGAAAAGTGACTAGTTTGTGTCGAATAACACTGAAATTGATAGAAACATATGAAAAAGCATATACTGTGTGTGCCGTGACTCTGCTTGTACAGTCAAGCGTTTTGGATGAGTCTGCATCGATTCTGATGAAAAGTGACTGGAGTTTGTCAAATAACACTGAAATTGATAGAAACATATGAAATAGCATACACTGTGTGTGACGTGAGTCTGCTCTTACAGTCAAGCGTTTTGGATGAGTCTGGCTCAATTCTGTTGAAAAGTGACTAGTTTGTGTCAAATAACACTGAAATTGATAGAAACATGTGAAAAAGCATATACTATGTGTGCCGTGACTCTGCTAGTATAATAAAGCATTAGGTGTGATTCTGGCTCAATTCTGATGAAAAGTGACTAATTTGTGTCGAATAACACTGAAACTGATAGAAACATATGAAATAGCATATACTGTGTGTGCCGTGACTCTGCTTGTACAGTCAAGCGTTTTGGATGAGACTGGCTCAATTTTGATGAAAAGTGACTAGTTTGTGTCAAAAAACATTGAAACTGATAGAAACATTTGAAAAAGCATATATTATGTGTGCCGTGACTCTGGTAGTACAATAAAGCATTAGGTGTGAGTCTGGCTCAATTCTGATGAAAAGTGACTAGTTGTTGTCAAATAACACTGAAATTGATAGAAACATTTGAAAAAGCATATACTGTGTGTGCTGTGACTCTGCTTGTACAGTCAAGCGTTTTGGATGAGTCTGGCTCAATTCTGATGAAAAGTGACCAGTTTGTGTCAAATAACACTGAAATTGATAGAAACATGTGAAAAAGCATATACTATGTGTGCCGTGACTCTGCTAGTACAATAAAGCATTAGGTGTGAGTCTGGCTGAATTCTGATGAAAAGTGACTAATTTGTGTCGAATAACACTGAAACTGATAGAAACATATGAAAAAGCATATACTGTGTGTGCCGTGACTCTGCTTGTACAGTCAAGCGTTTTGGATGAGTCTGGCTCAATTCTGATGAAAAGTGACTAGTTGTTTTCAAATAACACTGAAACTGATGGAAACATATGAAAAAGCATATACTATGTGTGCCGTGACTCTGCTAGTACAAAAAAGCATTAGGTGTGAGTCTGGTTCAATTCTGATGAAAAGTGACTAGTTTGTGTCGAATAACACTGAAATTGATAGAAACATATGAAATAGCATATACTTTTGTGGTCGTGACTCTGCTTGTACAGTCAAGCGTTTTGGATGAGTCTGGCTCAATTCTGATGAAAAGTGACTAGTTGTTGTCAAATAACACTGAAACTGATAGAAACCTTTGAAAAAGCATATACTGTGTGTGCCATTACTCTGCTAGGACAGTCAAGCATTTTGGATGAGTCTGGCTCAATTTTGATGAAAAGTGACTAGTTGTTGTCAAATAACACTGAAACTGATAGAAACATATGAAAAAGCATATACTGTGTGTGCCATGACTCTGCTTGTACAGTCAAGCGTTTTGGATGAGTCTGGCTCAATTCTGATGAAAAGTGACCAGTTTGTGTCAAATAACACTGAAATTGATAGAAACATGTGAAAAAGCATATACTATGTGTGCCGTGACTCTGCTAGTACAATAAAGCATTAGGTGTGAGTCTGGCTGAATTCTGATGAAAAGTGACTAATTTGTGTCGAATAACACTGAAACTGATAGAAACATATGAAAAAGCATATACTGTGTGTGCCGTGACTCTGCTTGTACAGTCAAGCGTTTTGGATGAGTCTGGCTCAATTCTGATGAAAAGTGACTAGTTGTTGTCAAATAACACTGAAACTGATGGAAACATATGAAAAAGCATATACTATGTGTGCCGTGACTCTGCTAGTACAAAAAATCATTAGGTGTGAGTCTGGTTCAATTCTGATGAAAAGTGACTAGTTTGTGTCGAATAACACTGAAATTGATAGAAACATATGAAATAGCATATACTTTTGTGGCCGTGACTCTGCTTGTACAGTCAAGCGTTTTGGATGAGTCTGGCTCAATTCTGATGAAAAGTGACTAGTTGTTGTCAAATAACACTGAAACTGATAGAAACCTTTGAAAAAGCATATACTGTGTGTGCCATTACTCTGCTAGGACAGTCAAGCATTTTGGATGAGTCTGGCTCAATTTTGATGAAAAGTGACTAGTTGTTGTCAAATAACACTGAAACTGATAGAAACATATGAAAAAGCATATACTGTGTGTGCCATGACTCTGCTTGTACAGTCAAGCGTTTTGGATGAGTCTGGCTCAATTCTGATGAAAAGTGACTAGTTGTTGTCGAATAACACTGAAACTGATAGAAACATATGAAAAAGCATATACTATGTGTGCCGTGACTCTGCTAGTACAATAAAGCATTAGGTGTGAGTCTGGTTCAATTCTGATGAAAAGGGACTAGTTTGTGTCGAATAACACTGAAATTGATAGAAACATATGAAATAGCATATACTTTTGTGGCCGTGACTCTGCTTGTACAGTCAAGCGTTTTGGATGAGTCTGGCTCGATTCTGATGAGAAGTGACTAGTTGTTGTCAAATAACACTGAAACTGATAGAAACATATGAAAAAGCATATACTGTGTGTGCCGTGACTCTGCTTGTACAGTCAAGCGTTTTGGATGAGTCTGGCTCAATTTTGATGAAAAGTGACTAGTTTGTGTCAAATAACACTGAAACTGATAGAAACATATGAAAAAGCATATAATATGTGTGCCGTGACTCTGCTAGTACAATAAAGCGTTTTGGATGAATCTGGCTCAATTCTGATGAAAAGTGACTAGTTTGTGTCAAATAACACTGAAACTGATAGAAACATATGAAAAAGCATATACTGTGTGTGCCATGACTCTGCCTGTGTACAAGCAGAGCGTTTTGGATGAGTCTGGCTCAATTCTGACGAAAAGTGACCAGTTTGTTTCGAATAACTCTGAAATTGATAGAAACATATGAAAAAGCATATACTATGTGTGCCGTGACTCTGCTAGTACAATAAAGCATTAGGTGTGAGTCTGGCTCAATTCTGATGAAAAGTGACTAGTTGTTGTCAAATAACACTGAAACTGATAGAAACATATGAAAAAGCATATACTATGTGTGCCGTGACTCTGCTAGTACAATAAAGCATTAGGTGTGAGTCTGGTTCAATTCTGATGAAAAGTGACTAGTTTGTGTCGAATAACACTGAAATTGATAGAAACATATGAAATAGCATATACTTTTGTGGCCGTGACTCTGCTTGTACAGTCAAGCGTTTTGGATGAGTCTGGCTCAATTCTGATGAAAAGTGAGTAGTTGTTGTCAAATAACACTGAAACTGATAGAAACATTTGAAAAAGCATATACTGTGTGTGCCGTGACTCTGCTTGTACAGTCAAGCGTTTTGGATGAGTCTGGCTCAATTCTGATGAAAAGTGACTAGTTTGTGTCAAATAACACTGAAACTGATAGAAACCTTTGAAAAAGCATATTCTGTGTGTGCTGTGACTCTGCTTGTACAGTCAAGCGTTTTGGATGAGTCTGGCTCAATTCTGATGAAAAGTGACCAGTTTGTGTCAAATAACACTGAAATTGATAGAAACATGTGAAAAAGCATATACTATGTGTGCCGTGACTCTGCTAGTACAATAAAGCATTAGGTGTGAGTCTGGCTCAATTCTGATGAAAAGTGACTAATTTGTGTCGAATAACACTGAAACTGATAGAAACATATGAAAAAGCATATACTGTGTGTGCCGTGACTCTGCTTGTACAGTCAAGCGTTTTGGATGAGTCTGGCTCAATTCTGATGAAAAGTGACTAGTTGTTGTCAAATAACACTGAAACTGATAGAAACATTTGAAAAAGCATATACTGTGTGTGCCGTTACTCTGCTAGGACAGTCAAGCATTTTGGATGAGTCTGGCTCAATTTTGATGAAAAGTGACTAGTTGTTGTCAAATAACACTGAAACTGATAGAAACATATGAAAAAGCATATACTGTGTGTGCCATGACTCTGCTTGTACAGTCAAGCGTTTTGGATGAGTCTGGCTCAATTCTGATGAAAAGTGACTAGTTTGTGTCAAATAACACTGAAATTGATAGAAACATGTGAAAAAGCATATACTATGTGTGCCGTGACTCTGCTAGTATAATAAAGCATTAGGTGTGAGTCTGGCTGAATTCTGATGAAAAGTGACTAGTTTGTGTCGAATAACACTGAAACTGATAGAAACATATGAAAAAGCATATACTGTGTGTGCCGTGACTCTGCTTGTACAGTCAAGCGTTTTGGATGAGTCTGGCTCAATTCTGATGAAAAGTGACTAGTTGTTGTCAAATAACACTGAAACTGATAGAAACATATGAAAAAGCATATACTATGTGTGCCGTGACTCTGCTAGTACAATAAAGCATTAGGTGTGAGTCTGGTTCAATTCTGATGAAAAGTGACTAGTTTGTGTCGAATAACACTGAAATTGATAGAAACATATGAAATAGCATATACTTTTTTGGCCGTGACTCTGCTTGTACAGTCAAGCGTTTTGGATGAGTCTGGCTCAATTCTGATGAGAAGTGACTAGTTGTTGTCAAATAACACTGAAACTGATAGAAACCTTTGAAAAAGTATATCCTGTGTGTGACGTGACTCTGCTAGTACAATAAAGCATTAGGAGTGAGTCTGGCTGAATTCTGATGAAAAGTGACTAGTTTGTGTGAAATAGCTCTGAAATTGATAGAAACATATGAAAAAGCATATACTGTGTGTGCCGTGACTCTGCTTGTACAGTCAAGCGTTTTGGATGAGTCTGGCTCAATTTTGATGAAAAGTGACTAGTTGTTGTCAAATAACACTGAAACTGATAGAAACATTTGAAAAAGCATATACTGTGTGTGCCGTGACTCTGCTAGTACAATAAAGCATTAGGTGTGAGTCTGGCTCAATTCTGATGAAAAGTGACTAATTTGTGTCGAATAACACTGAAACTGATAGAAACATATGAAAAAGCATATACTGTGTGTGCCGTGACTCTGCTTGTACAGTCAAGCGTTTTGGATGAGTCTGGCTCAATTCTGATGAAAAGTGACTAGTTGTTGTCAAATAACACTGAAACTGATAGAAACATTTGAAAAAGCATATACTGTGTGTGCCGTTACTCTGCTAGGACAGTCAAGCATTTTGGATGAGTCTGGCTCAATTTTGATGAAAAGTGACTAGTTGTTGTCAAATAACACTGAAACTGATAGAAACATATGAAAAAGCATATACTGTGTGTGCCATGACTCTGCTTGTACAGTCAAGCGTTTTGGATGAGTCTGGCTCAATTCTGATGAAAAGTGACTAGTTTGTGTCAAATAACACTGAAATTGATAGAAACATGTGAAAAAGCATATACTATGTGTGCCGTGACTCTGCTAGTATAATAAAGCATTAGGTGTGAGTCTGGCTGAATTCTGATGAAAAGTGACTAGTTTGTGTCGAATAACACTGAAACTGATAGAAACATATGAAAAAGCATATACTGTGTGTGCCGTGACTCTGCTTGTACAGTCAAGCGTTTTGGATGAGTCTGGCTCAATTCTGATGAAAAGTGACTAGTTGTTGTCAAATAACACTGAAACTGATAGAAACATTTGAAAAAGCATATACTATGTGTGCCGTGACTCTGCTAGTACAATAAAGCATTAGGTGTGAGTCTGGTTCAATTCTGATGAAAAGTGACTAGTTTGTGTCGAATAACACTGAAATTGATAGAAACATATGAAATAGCATATACTTTTTTGGCCGTGACTCTGCTTGTACAGTCAAGCGTTTTGGATGAGTCTGGCTCAATTCTGATGAGAAGTGACTAGTTGTTGTCAAATAACACTGAAACTGATAGAAACCTTTGAAAAAGTATATCCTGTGTGTGACGTGACTCTGCTAGTACAATAAAGCATTAGGAGTGAGTCTGGCTGAATTCTGATGAAAAGTGACTAGTTTGTGTGAAATAGCTCTGAAATTGATAGAAACATATGAAAAAGCATATACTGTGTGTGCCGTGACTCTGCTTGTACAGTCAAGCGTTTTGGATGAGTCTGGCTCAATTTTGATGAAAAGTGACTAGTTGTTGTCAAATAACACTGAAACTGATAGAAACATTTGAAAAAGCATATACTGTGTGTGCCGTGACTCTGCTAGTACAATAAAGCATTAGGTGTGAGTCTGGCTCAATTCTGATGAAAAGTGACTAATTTGTGTCGAATAACACTGAAACTGATAGAAACATATGAAAAAGCATATACTGTGTGTGCCGTGACTCTGCTTGTACAGTCAAGCGTTTTGGATGAGTCTGGCTCAATTCTGATGAAAAGTGACTAGTTGTTGTCGAATAACACTGAAACTGATAGAAACATATGAAAAAGCATATACTATGTGTGCCGTGACTCTGCTTGTACAATAAAGCATTAGGTGTGAGTCTGGCTCAATTCTGATGAAAAGTGACTAGTTGTTGTCAAATAACACTGAAACTGATAGAAACATTTGAAAAAGCATATACTATGTGTGCCGTGACTCTGCTAGTACAATAAAGCGTTTTGGATTAGTCTGGCTCAATTCTGATGAAAAGTGACCAGTTTTTGTCAAATAACACTGAAACTGATAGAAACATATGAAAAAGCATATACTGTGTGTGCCATGACTCTGCCTGTGTACAAGCAGAGCGTTTTGGATGAGTCTGGCTCAATTCTGATGAAAAGTGACCAGTTTGTGTCGAATAACTCTGAAATTGATAGAAACATATGAAAAAGCATATACTGTGTGTGCCGTGACTCTGCTCTTACAGACAAGCGTTTTGGATGAGTTTGGCTCAATTCTGATGAAAAGTGACTAGTTTACGTCAAATAACACTGAAACTGATAGAAACATTTGAAAAAGCATATACTATGTGTGCCGTGACTCTGGTAGTACAATAAAGCATTAGGTGTGAGTCTGGCTCAATTCTGATGAAAAGTGACTAATTTGTGTTGAATAACACTGAAACTGATAGAAACATATGAAATAGCATATACTGTGTGTGCCGTGACTCTGCTTGTACAGTCAAGCGTTTTGGATGAGACTGGCTCAATTTTGATGAAAAGTGACTAGTTTGTGTCAAAAAACATTGAAACTGATAGAAACATTTGAAAAAGCATATACTGTGTGTGCCGTCACTCTCCTTTTACAGTCAAGCATTTTGGATGAGTCTGGCTCAATTCTGATGAAAAGTGACTAGTTTGTGTCAAATAACACTGAAATTGATAGAAACATATGAAAAAGCATATACTGTGTGTGCCGTGACTCTGCTCTTACAGACAAGCGTTTTGGATGAGTCTGGCTCAATTCTGATGAAAAGTGACTAGTTTACGTCAAATAACACTGAAACTGATAGAAACATATGAAACAGCATATACTGTGTATGCCGTGACTCTGCTAGTATAATAAAGCATTAGGTGTGAGTCTGGCTCAATTCTGATGAAAAGTGACTAGTTTGTGTCGAATAACACTGAAATTGATAGAAACATATGAAATAGCATATACTGTGTGTGCCGTGACTCTGCTTGTACAGTCAAGCGTTTTGGATGAGACTGCATCGATTCTGATGAAAAGTGAGTAGTTTGTGTCAAATAAGACTGAAATTGATAGAAACATATGAAAAAGCATATACTTTTGTGGCCGTGACTCTGCTTGTACAGTCAAGCGTTTTGGATGAGTCTGGCTCAATTCTGATGAAAAGTGACTAGTTGTTGTCAAATAACACTGAAACTGATAGAAACATTTGAAAAAGCATATACTGTGTGTGCCGTTACTCTGCTTGTACAGTCAAGCGTTTTGGATGAGTCTGGCTCAATTCTGATGAAAAGTGACTAGTTGTTGTCAAATAACACTGAAACTGATAGAAACCTTTGAAAAAGCATATACTGTGTGTGCCGTGACTCTGCTTGTACAGTCAAGCGTTTTGGATGAGTCTGGCTCAATTCTGATGAAAAGTGACCAGTTTGTGTCAAATAACACTGAAATTGATAGAAACATGTGAAAAAGCATATACTATGTGTGCCGTGACTCTGCTAGTACAATAAAGCATTAGGTGTGAGTCTGGCTCAATTCTGATGAAAAGTGACTAATTTGTGTCGAATAACACTGAAACTGATAGAAACATATGAAAAAGCATATACTGTGTGTGCCGTGACTCTGCTTGTAAAGTCAAGCGTTTTGGATGAGTCTGGCTCAATTCTGATGAAAAGTGACTAGTTGTTGTCGAATAACACTGAAACTGATAGAAACATATGAAAAAGCATATACTATGTGTGCCGTGACTCTGCTAGTACAATAAAGCATTAGGTGTGAGTCTGGTTCAATTCTGATGAAAAGTGACTAGTTTGTGTCGAATAACAGTGAAATTGATAGAAACAGATGAAATAGCATATACTTTTGTGGCCGTGACTCTGCTTGTACAGTCAAGCGTTTTGGATGAGTCTGGCTCAATTCTGATGAGAAGTGACTAGTTGTTGTCAAATAACACTGAAACTGATAGAAACATTTGAAAAAGCATATCCTGTGTGTGACGTGACTCTGCTAGTACAATAAAGCATTAGGAGTGAGTCTGGCTGAATTCTGATGAAAAGTGACTAGTTTGTGTGAAATAACACTGAAACTGATAGAAACATTTGAAAAAGCATATACTGTGTGTGCCGTGACTCTGCTAGTACAATAAAGCATTAGGTGTGAGTCTGGCTCAATTCTGATGAAAAGTGACTAATTTGTGTCGAATAACACTGAAACTGATAGAAACATATGAAAAAGCATATACTGTGTGTGCCGTGACTCTGCTTGTACAGTCAAGCGTTTTGGATGAGTCTGGCTCAATTCTGATGAAAAGTGACTAGTTGTTGTCGAATAACACTGAAACTGATAGAAACATATGAAAAAGCATATACTATGTGTGCCGTGACTCTGCTTGTACAATAAAGCATTAGGTGTGAGTCTGGCTCAATTCTGATGAAAAGTGACTAGTTGTTGTCAAATAACACTGAAACTGATAGAAACATTTGAAAAAGCATATACTGTGTGTGCTGTGACTCTGCTTGTACAGTCAAGCGTTTTGGATGAGTCTGGCTCAATTCTGATGAAAAGTGACCAGTTTGTGTCAAATAACACTGAAATTGATAGAAACATGTGAAAAAGCATTTACTATGTGTGCCGTGACTCTGCTAGTACAATAGAGCATTAGGTGTGAGTCTGGCTCATTTCTGATGAAAAGTGACTAGTTTGTGTCAAATAACACTGAAATTGATAGAAACATATGAAAAAGCATATACTATGTGTGCCGTGACTCTGCTAGTACAATAAAGCGTTTTGGATTAGTCTGGCTCAATTCTGATGAAAAGTGACTAGTTTTTGTCAAATAACACTGAAACTGATAGAAACATATGAAAAAGCATATACTGTGTGTGCCATGACTCTGCCTGTGTACAAGCAGAGCGTTTTGGATGAGTCTGGCTCAATTCTGATGAAAAGTGACCAGTTTGTGTCGAATAACTCTGAAATTGATAGAAACATATGAAAAAGCATATACTGTGTGTGCCGTGACTCTGCTCTTACAGACAAGCGTTTTGGATGAGTCTGGCTCAATTCTGATGAAAAGTGACTAGTTTACGTCAAATAACACTGAAACTGATAGAAACATTTGAAAAAGCATATACTATGTGTGCCGTGACTCTGGTAGTACAATAAAGCATTAGGTGTGAGTCTGGCTCAATTCTGATGAAAAGTGACTAATTTGTGTTGAATAACACTGAAACTGATAGAAACATATGAAATAGCATATACTGTGTGTGCCGTGACTCTGCTTGTACAGTCAAGCGTTTTGGATGAGACTGGCTCAATTTTGATGAAAAGTGACTAGTTTGTGTCAAAAAACATTGAAACTGATAGAAACATTTGAAAAAGCATATACTGTGTGTGCCGTCACTCTCCTTTTACAGTCAAGCATTTTGGATGAGTCTGGCTCAATTCTGATGAAAAGTGACTAGTTTGTGTCAAATAACACTGAAATTGATAGAAACATATGAAAAAGCATATACTATGTGTGCCGTGACTCTGCTAGTACAATAAAGCGTTTTGGATTAGTCTGGCTCAATTCTGATGAGAAGTGACTAGTTTTTGTCAAATAACACTGAAACTGATAGAAACATATGAAAAAGCATATACTGTGTGTGCCATGACTCTGCCTGTGTACAAGCAGAGCGTTTTGGATGAGTCTGGCTCAATTCTGATGAAAAGTGACCAGTTTGTGTCGAATAACTCTGAAATTGATAGAAACATATGAAAAAGCATATACTGTGTGTGCCGTGACTCTGCTCTTACAGACAAGCGTTTTGGATGAGTCTGGCTCAATTCTGATGAAAAGTGACTAGTTTACGTCAAATAACACTGAAACTGATAGAAACATATGAAACAGCATATACTGTGTATGCCGTGACTCTGCTAGTATAATAAAGCATTAGGTGTGAGTCTGGCTCAATTCTGATGAAAAGTGACTAGTTTGTGTCGAATAACACTGAAATTGATAGAAACATATGAAATAGCATATACTGTGTGTGCCGTGACTCTGCTTGTACAGTCAAGCGTTTTGGATGAGACTGCATCGATTCTGATGAAAAGTGAGTAGTTTGTGTCAAATAAGACTGAAATTGATAGAAACATATGAAAAAGCATATACTTTTGTGGCCGTGACTCTGCTTGTACAGTCAAGCGTTTTGGATGAGTCTGGCTCAATTCTGATGAAAAGTGACTAGTTGTTGTCAAATAACACTGAAACTGATAGAAACCTTTGAAAAAGCATATACTGTGTGTGCCGTGACTCTGCTTGTACAGTCAAGCGTTTTGGATGAGTCTGGCTCAATTCTGATGAAAAGTGACCAGTTTGTGTCAAATAACACTGAAATTGATAGAAACATGTGAAAAAGCATATACTATGTGTGCCGTGACTCTGCTAGTACAATAAAGCATTAGGTGTGAGTCTGGCTCAATTCTGATGAAAAGTGACTAATTTGTGTCGAATAACACTGAAACTGATAGAAACATATGAAAAAGCATATACTGTGTGTGCCGTGACTCTGCTTGTAAAGTCAAGCGTTTTGGATGAGTCTGGCTCAATTCTGATGAAAAGTGACTAGTTGTTGTCGAATAACACTGAAACTGATAGAAACATATGAAAAAGCATATACTATGTGTGCCGTGACTCTGCTAGTACAATAAAGCATTAGGTGTGAGTCTGGTTCAATTCTGATGAAAAGTGACTAGTTTGTGTCGAATAACAGTGAAATTGATAGAAACAGATGAAATAGCATATACTTTTGTGGCCGTGACTCTGCTTGTACAGTCAAGCGTTTTGGATGAGTCTGGCTCAATTCTGATGAGAAGTGACTAGTTGTTGTCAAATAACACTGAAACTGATAGAAACCTTTGAAAAAGCATATCCTGTGTGTGACGTGACTCTGCTAGTACAATAAAGCATTAGGAGTGAGTCTGGCTGAATTCTGATGAAAAGTGACTAGTTTGTGTGAAATAACTCTGAAATTGATAGAAATATATGAAAAAGCATATACTGTGTGTGCCGTGACTCTGCTTGTACAGTCAAGCGTTTTGGATGAGTCTGGCTCAATTTTGATGAAAAGTGACTAGTTTGTGTCAAATAACACTGAAACTGATAGAAACATATGAAAAAGCATATACTATGTGTGCCGTGACTCTGCTAGTGCAATAAAGCGTTTTGGATTAGTCTGGCTCAATTCTGATGAAAAGTGACTAGTTTGTGTCAAATAACACTGAAACTGATAGAAACATATGAAAAAGCATATACTGTGTGTGCCATGACTCTGCCTGTGTACAAGCAGAGCGTTTTGGATGAGTCTGGCTCAACTCTGACGAAAAGTGACCAGTTTGTGTCGAATAACTCTGAAATTGATAGAAACATATGAAAAAGCATATACTGTGTGTGCCGTGACTCTGCTCTTACAGACAAGCGTTTTGGATGAGTCTGGCTCAATTATGATGAAAAGTGACTAGTTTACGTCAAATAACACTGAAACTGATAGAAACATATGAAACAGCATATACTGTGTATGCCGTGACTCTGCTTGTACAGTCAAGCGTTTTGGATGAGTCTGCATCGATTCTGATGAAAAGTGACTAGAGTTTGTCCAATAGCACTGAAATTGATAGAAACATATGAAAAAGCATATACTGTGTGTGCCGTGACTCTGCTCTTACAGTCAAGCGTTTTGGATGAGTCTGGCTCAATTCTGATGAAAAGTGACTAGTTGTTGTCAAATAACACTGAAACTGATAGAAACATATGAAAAAGCATATAATGTGTGTGCCGTGACTCTGCTTGTACAGTCAAGCGTTTTGGATGAGTCTGGCTCAATTCTGATGAAAAGTGACTAGTTGTTGTCAAATAACACTGAAATTGATAGAAACATATGAAAAAGCATATACTGTGTGTGCCGTCACTCTCCTTTTACAGTCAAGCATTTTGGATGAGTCTGGCTCAATTCTGATGAGAAGTGACTAGTTTGTGTTAAATAACACTGAAATTGATAGAAACATATGAAAAAGCATATACTATGTGTGCCGTGACTCTGCTAGTACAATAAAGCATTAGGTGTGAGTCTGGCTCAATTCTGATGAAAAGTGACTAGTTGTTGTCAAATAACACTGAAACTGATAGAAACATTTGAAAAAGCATATACTGTGTGTGCCGTGACTCTGCTAGTACAATAAAGCATTAGGTGTGAGTCTGGCTCAATGCTGATGAAAAGTGACTAATTTGTGTCGAATAACACTGAAACTGATAGAAACATATGAAAAAGCATATACTGTGTGTGCCGTGACTCTGCTTGTACAGTGAAGCGTTTTGGATGAGTCTGGCTCAATTCTGATGAAAAGTGACTAGTTGTTGTCGAATAACACTGAAACTGATAGAAACATATGAAAAAGCATATACTATGTGTGCCGTGACTCTGCTAGTACAATAAAGCATTAGGTGTGAGTCTGGTTCAATTCTGATGAAAAGTGACTAGTTTGTGTCGAATAACACTGAAATTGATAGAAACATATGAAATAGCATATACTTTTGTGGCCGTGACTCTGCTTGTACAGTCAAGCGTTTTGGATGAGTCTGGCTAAATTCTGATGAGAAGTGACTAGTTGTTGTCAAATAACACTGAAACTGATAGAAACCTTCGAAAAAGCATATCCTGTGTGTGACGTAACTCTGCTAGTACAATAAAGCATTAGGAGTGAGTCTGGCTGAATTCTGATGAAAAGTGACTAGTTTGTGTGAAATAACTCTGAAATTGATAGAAACATATGAAAAAGCATATACTGTGTGTGCCGTGACTCTGCTTGTACAGTCAAGCGTTTTGGATGAGTCTGGCTCAATTTTGATGAAAAGTGACTAGTTTGTGTCAAATAACACTGAAACTGATAGAAACATATGAAAAAGCATATACTGTGTGTGCCATGACTCTGCCTGTGTACAAGCAGAGCGTTTTGGATGAGTCTGGCTCAATTCTGACGAAAAGTGACCAGTTTGTGTCGAATAACTCTGAAATTGATAGAAACATATGAAAAAGCATATAGTATGTGTGCCGTGACTCTGCTAGTACAATAAAGCATTAGGTGTGAGTCTGGCTCAATTCTGATGAAAAGTGACTAGTTGTTGTCAAATAACACTGAAACTGATAGAAACATATGAAAAAGCATATACTATGTGTGCCGTGACTCTGCTAGTACAATAAAGCATTAGGTGTGAGTCTGGCTCAATTCTGATGAAAAGTGACTAGTTTGTGTCGAATAACACTGAAATTGATAGAAACATATGAAATAGCATATACTTTTGTGGCCGTGACTCTGCTTGTACAGTCAAGCGTTTTGGATGAGTCTGGCTCAATTCTGATGAAAAGTGACTAGTTGTTGTCAAATAAAACTGAAACTGATAGAAACATTTGAAAAAGCATATACTGTGTGTGCCGTGACTCTGCTTGTACAGTCAAGCGTTTTGGATGAGTCTGGCTCAATTCTGATGAAAAGTGACTAGTTGTTGTCAAATAACACTGAAACTGATAGAAACCTTTGAAAAAGCATATTCTGTGTGTGCTGTGACTCTGCTTGTACAGTCAAGCGTTTTGGATGAGTCTGGCTCAATTCTGATGAAAAGTGACTAGTTTGTGTGAAATAACTCTGAAATTGATAGAAACCTTTGAAAAAGCATATTCTGTGTGTGCCGTGACTCTGCTTGTACAGTCAAGCGTTTTGGATGAGTCTGGCTCAATTTTGATGAAAAGTGACTAGTTTGTGTCAAATAACACTGAAACTGATAGAAACATATGAAAAAGCATATACTATGTGTGCCGTGACTCTGCTAGTACAATAAAGCGTTTTGGATTAGTCTGGCTCAATTCTGATGAAAAGTGACTAGTTTGTGTCAAATAACACTGAAACTGATAGAAACATATGAAAAAGCATATACTGTGTGTGCCATGACTCTGCCTGTGTACAAGCAGAGCGTTTTGGATGAGTCTGGCTCAATTCTGACGAAAAGTGACCAGTTTGTGTCGAATAACTCTGAAATTGATAGAAACATATGAAAAAGCATATACTGTGTGTGCCGTGACTCTGCTCTTACAGACAAGCGTTTTGGATGAGTCTGGCAAAAATTCTGATGAAAAGTGACTAGTTTACGTCAAATAACACTGAAACTGATAGAAACATATGAAACAGCATATACTGTGTATGCCGTGACTCTGCTTGTACAGTCAAGCGTTTTGGATGAGTCTGCATCGATTCTGATGAAAAGTGACTAGAGTTTGTCCAATAGCACTGAAATTGATAGAAACATATGAAAAAGCATATACTGTGTGTGCCGTGACTCTGCTCTTACAGTCAAGCGTTTTGGATGAGTCTTGCTCAATTCTGATGAAAAGTGACTAGTTGTTGTCAAATAACACTGAAACTGATAGAAACATATGAAAAAGCATATACTATGTGTGCCGTGACTCTGCTAGTAAAATAAAGCATTAGGTGTGAGTCTGGCTCAATTCTGATGAAAAGTGACTAATTTGTGTTGAATAACACTGAAACTGATAGAAACATATGAAAAAGCATATACTGTGTGTGCCGTCACTCTGCTCTTACAGTCAAGCGTTTTGGATGAGTCTGGCTCAATTTTGATGAAAAGTGACTAGTTTGTGTCAAAAAACATTGAAACTGATAGAAACATTTGAAAAAGCATATACTGTGTGTGCCGTCACTCTCCTTTTACAGTCAAGCATTTTGGATGAGTCTGGCTCAATTCTGATGAAAAGTGACTAGTTTGTGTCAAATAACACTGAAATTGATAGAAACATATGAAAAAGCATATACTATGTGTGCCGTGACTCTGCTAGTACAATAAAGCATTAGGTGTGAGTCTGGCTCAATTCTGATGAAAAGTGACTAGTTGTTGTCAAATAACACTGAAACTGATAGAAACATTTGAAAAAGCATATACTGTGTGTGCCGTGACTCTGCTTGTACAGTCAAGCGTTTTGGATGAGTCTGGCTCAATTCTGATGAAAAGTGACTAGTTGTTGTCAAATAACACTGAAACTGATAGAAACATATGAAAAAGCATATACTATGTGTGCCGTGACTCTGCTAGTACAATAAAGCATTAGGTGTGAGTCTGGCTCAATTCTGATGAAAAGTGACTAGTTTGTGTCGAATAACACTGAAATTGATAGAAACATATGAAATAGCATATACTTTTGTGGCCGTGACTCTGCTTGTACAGTCAAGCGTTTTGGATGAGTCTGGCTCAATTCTGATGAAAAGTGACTAGTTGTTGTCAAATAAAACTGAAACTGATAGAAACATTTGAAAAAGCATATACTGTGTGTGCCGTGACTCTGCTTGTACAGTCAAGCGTTTTGGATGAGTCTGGCTCAATTCTGATGAAAAGTGACTAGTTGTTGTCAAATAACACTGAAACTGATAGAAACCTTTGAAAAAGCATATTCTGTGTGTGCTGTGACTCTGCTTGTACAGTCAAGCGTTTTGGATGAGTCTGGCTCAATTCTGATGAAAAGTGACTAGTTTGTGTGAAATAACTCTGAAATTGATAGAAACCTTTGAAAAAGCATATTCTGTGTGTGCCGTGACTCTGCTTGTACAGTCAAGCGTTTTGGATGAGTCTGGCTCAATTTTGATGAAAAGTGACTAGTTTGTGTCAAATAACACTGAAACTGATAGAAACATATGAAAAAACATATACTATGTGTGCCGTGACTCTGCTAGTACAATAAAGCGTTTTGGATTAGTCTGGCTCAATTCTGATGAAAAGTGACTAGTTTGTGTCAAATAACACTGAAACTGATAGAAACATATGAAAAAGCATATACTGTGTGTGCCATGACTCTGCCTGTGTACAAGCAGAGCGTTTTGGATGAGTCTGGCTCAATTCTGACGAAAAGTGACCAGTTTGTGTCGAATAACTCTGAAATTGATAGAAACATATGAAAAAGCATATACTGTGTGTGCCGTGACTCTGCTCTTACAGACAAGCGTTTTGGATGAGTCTGGCAAAAATTCTGATGAAAAGTGACTAGTTTACGTCAAATAACACTGAAACTGATAGAAACATATGAAACAGCATATACTGTGTATGCCGTGACTCTGCTTGTACAGTCAAGCGTTTTGGATGAGTCTGCATCGATTCTGATGAAAAGTGACTAGAGTTTGTCCAATAGCACTGAAATTGATAGAAACATATGAAAAAGCATATACTGTGTGTGCCGTGACTCTGCTCTTACAGTCAAGCGTTTTGGATGAGTCTTGCTCAATTCTGATGAAAAGTGACTAGTTGTTGTCAAATAACACTGAAACTGATAGAAACATATGAAAAAGCATATACTATGTGTGCCGTGACTCTGCTAGTAAAATAAAGCATTAGGTGTGAGTCTGGCTCAATTCTGATGAAAAGTGACTAATTTGTGTTGAATAACACTGAAACTGATAGAAACATATGAAAAAGCATATACTGTGTGTGCCGTCACTCTGCTCTTACAGTCAAGCGTTTTGGATGAGTCTGGCTCAATTTTGATGAAAAGTGACTAGTTTGTGTCAAAAAACATTGAAACTGATAGAAACATTTGAAAAAGCATATACTGTGTGTGCCGTCACTCTCCTTTTACAGTCAAGCATTTTGGATGAGTCTGGCTCAATTCTGATGAAAAGTGACTAGTTTGTGTCAAATAACACTGAAATTGATAGAAACATATGAAAAAGCATATACTATGTGTGCCGTGACTCTGCTAGTACAATAAAGCATTAGGTGTGAGTCTGGCTCAATTCTGATGAAAAGTGACTAGTTGTTGTCAAATAACACTGAAACTGATAGAAACATTTGAAAAAGCATATACTGTGTGTGCCGTGACTCTGCTTGTACAGTCAAGCGTTTTGGATGAGTCTGGCTCAATTCTGATGAAAAGTGACTAGTTGTTGTCAAATAACACTGAAACTGATAGAAACATATGAAAAAGCATATACTATGTGTGCCGTGACTCTGCTAGTACAATAAAGCATTAGGTGTGAGTCTGGCTCAATTCTGATGAAAAGTGACTAGTTTGTGTCGAATAACACTGAAATTGATAGAAACATATGAAATAGCATATACTTTTGTGGCCGTGACTCTGCTTGTACAGTCAAGCGTTTTGGATGAGTCTGGCTCAATTCTGATGAAAAGTGACTAGTTGTTGTCAAATAACACTGAAACTGATAGAAACATTTGAAAAAGCATATACTGTGTGTGCCGTGACTCTGCTTGTACAGTCAAGCGTTTTGGATGAGTCTGGCTCAATTCTGATGAAAAGTGACTAGTTGTTGTCAAATAACACTGAAACTGATAGAAACCTTTGAAAAAGCATATTCTGTGTGTGCTGTGACTCTGCTTGTACAGTCAAGCGTTTTGGATGAGTCTGGCTCAATTCTGATGAAAAGTGACTAGTTTGTGTGAAATAACTCTGAAATTGATAGAAACCTTTGAAAAAGCATATTCTGTGTGTGCCGTGACTCTGCTTGTACAGTCAAGCGTTTTGGATGAGTCTGGCTCAATTTTGATGAAAAGTGACTAGTTTGTGTCAAATAACACTGAAACTGATAGAAACATATGAAAAAGCATATACTATGTGTGCCGTGACTCTGCTAGTACAATAAAGCGTTTTGGATTAGTCTGGCTCAATTCTGATGAAAAGTGACTAGTTTGTGTCAAATAACACTGAAACTGATAGAAACATATGAAAAAGCATATACTGTGTGTGCCATGACTCTGCCTGTGTACAAGCAGAGCGTTTTGGATGAGTCTGGCTCAATTCTGACGAAAAGTGACCAGTTTGTGTCGAATAACTCTGAAATTGATAGAAACATATGAAAAAGCATATACTGTGTGTGCCGTGACTCTGCTCTTACAGACAAGCGTTTTGGATGAGTCTGGCAAAAATTCTGATGAAAAGTGACTAGTTTACGTCAAATAACACTGAAACTGATAGAAACATATGAAACAGCATATACTGTGTATGCCGTGACTCTGCTTGTACAGTCAAGCGTTTTGGATGAGTCTGCATCGATTCTGATGAAAAGTGACTAGAGTTTGTCCAATAGCACTGAAATTGATAGAAACATATGAAAAAGCATATACTGTGTGTGCCGTGACTCTGCTCTTACAGTCAAGCGTTTTGGATGAGTCTTGCTCAATTCTGATGAAAAGTGACTAGTTGTTGTCAAATAACACTGAAACTGATAGAAACATATGAAAAAGCATATACTATGTGTGCCGTGACTCTGCTAGTAAAATAAAGCATTAGGTGTGAGTCTGGCTCAATTCTGATGAAAAGTGACTAATTTGTGTTGAATAACACTGAAACTGATAGAAACATATGAAATAGCATATACTGTGTGTGCCGTGACTCTGCTCTTACAGTCAAGCGTTTTGGATGAGTCTGGCTCAATTTTGATGAAAAGTGACTAGTTTGTGTCAAAAAACATTGAAACTGATAGAAACATTTGAAAAAGCATATACTGTGTGTGCCGTCACTCTCCTTTTACAGTCAAGCATTTTGGATGAGTCTGGCTCAATTCTGATGAAAAGTGACTAGTTTGTGTCAAATAACACTGAAATTGATAGAAACATATGAAAAAGCATATACTATGTGTGCCGTGACTCTGCTAGTACAATAAAGCATTAGGTGTGAGTCTGGCTCAATTCTGATGAAAAGTGACTAGTTGTTGTCAAATAACACTGAAACTGATAGAAACATTTGAAAAAGCATATACTGTGTGTGCCGTGACTCTGCTTGTACAGTCAAGCGTTTTGGATGAGTCTGGCTCAGTTCTGATGAAAAGTGACTAGTTGTTGTCAAATAACACTGAAACTGATAGAAACCTTTGAAAAAGCATATTCTGTGTGTGACGTGACTCTGCTAGTACAATAAAGCATTAGGAGTGAGTCTGGCTGAATTCTGATGAAAAGTGACTAGTTTGTGTGAAATAACTCTGAAATTGATAGAAACATATGAAAAAGCATATAATGTGTGTGCCGTGACTCTGCTTGTACAGTCAAGCGTTTTGGATGAGTCTGGCTCAATTTTGATGAAAAGTGACTAGTTTGTGTCAAATAACACTGAAATTGATAGAAACATATGACAAAGCATATACTATGTGTGCCGTGACTCTGCTAGTACAATAAAGCGTTTTGGATTAGTCTGGCTCACTTCTGATGAAAAGTGACTAATTTGTGTCAAATAACACTGAAACTGATAGAAACATATGAAAAAGCATATACTGTGTGTGCCATGACTCTGCCTGTGTACAAGCAGAGCGTTTTGGATGAGTCTGGCCCAATTCTGATGAAAAGTGACCAGTTTGTGTCGAATAACTCTGAAATTGATAGAAACATTTGAAAAAGCATATAATGTGTGTGCCGTGACTCTGCTCTTACAGACAAGCGTTTTGGATGAGTCTGGCTCAATTCTGATGAAAAGTGACTAGTTTACGTCAAATAACACTGAAACTGATAGAAACATATGAAAAAGCATATAATGTGTGTGCCGTGACTCTGCTTGTACAGTCAAGCGTTTTGGATGAGTCTGCATCGATTCTGATGAAAAGTGACTAGAGTTTGTCCAATAGCACTGAAATTGATAGAAACATATGAAAAAGCATATACTGTGTGTGCCGTGACTCTGCTCTTACAGTCAAGCGTTTTGGATGAGTCTGGCTCAATTCTGATGAAAAGTGACTAGTTGTTGTCAAATAACACTGAAACTGATAGAAACATATGAAAAAGCATATACTATGTGTGCCGTGACTCTGCTTGTACAGTCAAGCGTTTTGGATGAGTCTGGCTCAATTCTGATGAAAAGTGACTAGTTGTTGTCAAATAACACTGAAATTGATAGAAACATATGAAAAAGCATATACTATGTGTGCCGTGACTCTGCTAGTACAATAAAGCATTAGGTGTGAGTCTGGCTCAATTCTGATGAAAAGTGACTAATTTGTGTCGAATAACACTGAAACTGATAGAAACATATGAAATAGCATATACTGTGTGTGCCGTGACTCTGCTCTTACAGTCAAGCGTTTTGGATGAGTCTGGCTCAATTTTGATGAAAAGTGACTAGTTGTTGTCAAATAACATTGAAATTGATAGAAACATATGAAAAAGCATATATTGTGTGTGCCGTGACTCTGCTAGGACAGTCAAGCGTTTTGGATGAGTCTGGCTCAATTCTGATGAAAAGTGACTAGTTTGTGTCGAAAAACACTGACATTGATAGAAACATATGAAATAGCATATACTTTTGTGGCCGTGACTCTGCTAGTACAATAAAGCATTAGGTGTGAGTCTGGTTCAATTCTGATGAAAAGTGACTAGTTGTTGTCAAATAACACTGAAACTGATAGAAACATTTGAAAAAGCATATACTGTGTGTGCCGTTACTCTGCTAGGACAGTCAAGCATTTTGGATGAGTCTGGCTCAATTCTGATGAGAAGTGACTAGTTGTTGTCAAATAACACTGAAACTGATAGAAACCTTTGAAAAAGCATATCCTGTGTGTGACGTGACTCTGCTAGTACAATAAAGCATTAGGAGTGAGTCTGGTTCAATTCTGATGAAAAGTGACTAGTTTGTGTGAAATAACTCTGAAATTGATAGAAACATATGAAAAAGCATATACTGTGTGTGCCGTGACTCTGCTTGTACAGTCAAGCGTTTTGGATGAGTCTGGCTCAATTTTGATGAAAAGTGACTAGTTTGTGTCAAATAACACTGAAACTGATAGAAACATATGAAAAAGCATATACTATGTGTGCCGTGACTCTGCTAGTACAATAAAGCGTTTTGGATTAGTCTGGCTCAATTCTGATGAAAAGTGACTAGTTTTTGTCAAATAACACTGAAACTGATAGAAACATATGAAAAAGCATATACTGTGTGTGCCATGACTCTGCCTGTGTACAAGCAGAGCGTTTTGGATGAGTCTGGCTCAATTCTGATGAAAAGTGACCAGTTTGTGTCGAATAACTCTGAAATTGATAGAAACATATGAAAAAGCATATACTGTGTGTGCCGTGACTCTCCTCTTACAGACAAGCGTTTTGGATGAGTCTGGCTCAATTCTGATGAAAAGTGACTAGTTTGTGTCAAATAACACTGAAATTGATAGAAACATATGAAAAAGCATATACTGTGTGTGCTGTGAGTCTGCTCTTATAGTCAAGCGTTTTGGATGAGTCTGGCTCAATTCTGATGAAAAGTGACTAGTTTGTGTTGAATAACACTGAAACTGATAGAAACATACGAAATAGTATATACTATGTGTGCCGTGACTCTGTTTGTGTACAAGCAGAGAGTTTTGGATGAGTCTGCATCGATTCTGATGAAAAGTCACTAGTTTGTGTCGAATATCACTGAAATTGATAGAAACATATGAAATATCATATACTGTGTGTGCTGTGACTCTGCTTGTACAGTCAAGCGTTTTGGATGAGTCTGCATCGATTCTGATGAAAAGTGACTAGTTTGTGTCGAATAACACTGAAATTGATAGAAACATATGAAATAGCATATACTGTGGGTGCTGTGACTCTGCCAGGACAGTCAAGCGTTTTGGATAAGTCTGGCTCAATCCTAATGAAAAGTGACTAGTTTGTGTCGAATAACACTGAAACTGATAGAAACATATGAAAAAGCATATACTGTGTGTTCCGTGACTCTGCTTGTGTACAAGCAGAGCGTATTGGATGAGTCTGCATCGATTCTGATGAAAAGTGACTAGTTTGTGTCAAATAACCCTGAAATTGATAGAAACATATGAAAAAGCATATACTTTGTTGACCGTGACTCTACTTGTACAGTCCAGCGTTTTGGATGAGTCTGGCTCAATTCTGATGAAAAGTGACTAGTTTGTGTCAAATAACACTGAAACTGATAGAAACATTTGAAAAAGCATATACTGTGTGTGCCGTGACTCTGCTTGTACAGTCGAGGTTTTGGATGAGTCTGCATCGATTCTGATGAAAAGTGACTAGAGTTTGTCCAATAACACTGAAATTGATAGAAACATATGAAAAAGCATATACTTAGATGGCCGTGACTCTGCTTGTACAATCAAGCGTTTTGGATGAGTCTGGCTCAATCCTAATGAAAAGTGACTAGTTTGTGTCGAATAACACTGAAACTGATAGAAACATATGAAAAAGCATATACTGTGTGTTCCGTGACTCTGATTGTGTACAAGCAGAGCGTTTTGGATGAGTCTGCATCGATTCTGATGAAAAGTGACTAGTTTGTGTAAAATAACCCTGAAATTGATAGAAACATATGAAAAAGCATATTCTTTGTTGACCGTGACTCTGCTTGTACAGTCAAGTGTTTTGGATGAGTCTGGCTCAATACTGATGAAAAGTGACTAGTTTGTGTCGAATAACACTGAAATTGATAGAACATATGAAATAGCATATACTGTGTGTGCCGTGACTCTGCTTGTACAGTCAAGCGTTTTGGATGAGTCTAGCTCAATTCTGATGAAAAGTGATTAGTTGTTGTCAAATAACACTGAAACTGATAGAAACATATGAAATAGCATATACTGTGTGTGCCGTGACTCTGCTTGTACAGCCAAGCGTTTTGGATGAGTCTGGCTCAATTCTGATGAAAAGTGACTAGAGTTTGTTCAGTAACACTGAAATTGATAGAAACATATGAAAAAGCATATACTGTGTGTGCCGTGACTCTGCTCTTACAGTCAAGCGTTTTGGATGAGTCCGCATCGATTCTGATGAAAAGTGACTAGTTTATGTCAAATTACCCTGAAACTGATAGAAACATATGAAAAAGCATATACTGTGTGTGCCGTGACTCTGCTTGTACAGTCAAGTGTTTTGGATGAGTCTGCATCGATTCTGATGAAAAGTGAGTAGTTTTTGTCAAATAACACTGAAACTGATAGAAACATATGAAAAAGCATATACTGTATGTGCCGTGACGCTGCTTTTACATTCAAGCGTTTTGGATGAGTCTGCATCGATTCTGATGAAAAGTGACTAGAGTTTGTCAAATATCACTGAAATTGATAGAAACATATGAAAAAGCATATATTTTGGTGGCCGTGACTCTGTTTGTACAGTCAAGCGTTTTGGATGAGTCTGGCTCAATTCTGATGAAAAGTGACTAGTTGTTGTCAAATAACCCTGAAATTAATAGAAACATATGAAAAAGCATATACTTTGGTGGCCGTGACTCTGCTAGTACAATCAAGCGTTTTGGATGAGTCTGGCTCAATTCTGATGAAAAGTGACTAGTTGTTGTCAAATAACACTGAAACTGATAGAAACATTTGAAAAAGCATATACTGTGTGTGCCGTGACTCTGCTTGTACAGTCAAGTGTTTTGGATCAGTCTGCATCGATTCTGATGAAAAGTGACTAGTTTGTGTCAAATAACACTGAAACTGATAGAAACATTTGAAAAAGCATATACTGTGTGTGCCGTGACTCTGCTTGTACAGTCAAGCCTTTTTGGATGAGTCTGCATCGATTCTGATGAAAAGTGACTAGAGTTTGTCAAATAACCATGAAATTGATAGAAATATATGAAAAAGCATATACTATGTGTGCCGTGACTCTGCTTGTACAATCAAGCCTTTTGGATGAGTCTGGCTCAATTCTGATGAAAAGTGACTAGTTTGTGTTGAATAACACTGAAACTGATAGAAACATATGAAATAGTATATACTATGTGTTCCGTGACTCTGTTTGTGTACAAGGAGAGCGTTTTGGATGAGTCTGCATCGATTCTGATGAAAAGTGACTAGTTTTTGTCAAATAACACTGAAACTGATAGAAACATATGAAAAAGCATATACTGTGTGTGCCGTGACTCTGCTTGTGTACAAGCAGAGCGTTTTGGATGAGTCTGCATCGATTCTGATGAAAAGTGACTAGTTTTTGTCAAATAACACTGAAACTGATAGAAACATATGAAAAAGCATATACTGTGTGTGACGTGATGCTGCTTTTACAATCAGGCGTTTTGGATGAGTCTGCATCGATTCTGATGAAAAGTGACTAGTTAGTGTCGAATAACACTGAAACTGATAGAAACATATGAAACAGCATATACTGTGTGTGCCCTAACTCTGCTTGTAGAGTCAAGCGTTTTGGATGAGTCTGGCTCAATTCTGATGAAAAGTGACTAGTTGTTGTCAAATAACACTGAAACTGATAGAAACATTTGAAATAGCATATACTATGTGTGCCGTGACTCTGCGAGGCCAATAAAGCATTAGGTGTGAGTCTGGCTCAATTCTGATGAAAAGTGACTAGTTTTTGTCAAATAACACTGAAACTGATAGAAACATATGAAAAAGCATATACTGTGTGTGCCGTGACTCTGCTTGTGTACAAGCAGAGCGTTTTGGATGAGTCTGCATCGATTCTGATGAAAAGTGACCAGTTTGTGTCGAATAACACTGAAATTGTTAGAAACATATGAAAAAGCATATACTGTGTGTGCCGTGACTCTGCAAGGACAGTCAAGCGTTGTGGATGAGTATGGCTCAATTCTGATGAAAAGTGACTAGTTTGTGTTGAATAACACTGAAATTGATAGAAACATATGAAAAAGCACATACTGTGTGTGCCGTGACTCTGCTTGTACATTCAAGCGTTTTGGATGAGTCTGCATCGATTCTGATGAAAACTGACTAGTTTGTGTTGAATAACACTGAAACTGATAGAAACATATGAAAAAGCATATACTGTGTGTGCCGTGACTCTGCTTGTACAGTCAAGCGTTTTGGATGAGTCTATCTCAATTCTGATGAAAATTGACCAGTTTGTGTCAAATAACACTGAAATTGATAGAAACATATGAAAAAGCATGTACCATGTGTGCCATGACTCTGCTTGTACAGTCAAGCGTTTTGAATGAGTCTGCATTGATTCTGATGAAAAGTGACTAGTTTTTGTCCAATAACCCTGAAATTGATAGAAACATATGTAAAAGCATATACTGTGTGTGCCGTGACTCTGCTTGTACAGTCAAGCTTTTTGGATGAGTCTTGCTCAATTCTGATGAAAAGTGACTAGTTTGTGTCAAATATCACTGAAACTGATAGAAACATATGAAAAAGCATATACTATGTGTGCCGTGACTCTGCTAGGCCAATAAAGCATTAGGTGTGAGTCTGGCTCAATTCTGATGAAAAGTGACTAGTTTGTGTCAAATAACATTGAAACTGATAGAAACATATGAAAAAGCATATACTGTGTGTGCCGTGACTCTGCTTGTACAATCAAGCGTTTTGGATGAGTCTGGCTCAATTCTGATGAAAAGTGACTAGTTGTTGTCAAATAACAGTGAAACTGATAGAAACATTTGAAAAAGCATATACTGTGTGTGCCGTGACTCTGCTTGTACAGTCAAGCGTTTTGGATGAGTCTGGCTCAATTCTGATGAAAAGTGACTAGTTGTTGTCAAATAACCCTGAAATTGATAGAAACATATGAAAAGCATATACTTTGGTGGCCGTGACTCTGCTTGTACAAACAAGCGTTTTGGATGAGTCTGGCTCAAGTCTGATGAAAAGTGACAAGTTGTTGTCAAAAAACACTGAAACTGATAGAAACATTTGAAAAAGCATATACTTTGGTGGCCGTGACTCTGCTTGTACAATCAAGCGTTTTGGATGAGTCTGGCTAATTTCTGATGAAAAGTGACTAGTTTGAGTTGAATAACACTGAAAATGATAGAAACATATGAAATAGCATATACAATGTGTGCCGTGACTCTGGTTGTGTACAAGCAGAGCTTTTTGGATAAGTCTGCATCGATTCTGATGAAAAGTGACTAGTTTGTGTCGAATATCACCGAAACTGATAGAAACATATGAAAAAGCATATACTGTGTGTGCCGTGACTCTGCTAGGCCAATAAAGAATTAGGTGTGAGTCTGGCTCAATTCTGATGAAAAGTGACTAGTTTTTGTCAAATAACACTGAAATTGATAGAAACATATGAAAAAGCATATACTGTGTGTGCTGTGACTCTGCTCTTACAGTCAAGCGTTTTGGAGGAGTCTGGCTCAATTCTGATGAAAAGTGACTAGTTTGTGTCAAATAACACTGAAACTGATAGAAACATATGAAAAAGCATATACTGTGTGTGCCGTGACTCTGCTTGTACAGTCAAGCGTTTTTAATGAGTCTGCATCGATTCTGATGAAAAGTGAATAGAGTTTGTCAAATAACACTGAAATTGATAGAAACATATGACAAAGCATATACTGTGTGTGCCGTGAGTCTGCTCTTACAGTCAAGCGTTTTGGATGAGTCTGCATCAATTCTGATGAAAAGTGACTAGAGTTTGTCAAATAACACTGAAATTGATAGAAACATATGAAATAGCATATACTTTGGTGGCCGTGACTCTGCTTGTACAATCAAGCGTTTTGGATGAGTCTGGCTAAATTCTGATGAAAAGTGACTAGTTTGTGTCGAATAACACTGAAACTGATAGAAACATATGAAAAAGCATATACTATGTGTGCCGTGACTCTGCTAGTACAATAAAGCATTACGTGTGAGTTTGGCTCAATTCTGATGAAAAGTGACTAGTTTTTGTCAAATAACACTGAAACTGATAGAAACATATGAAAAAGCATATACTGTGTGTGCCGTGACTCTGCTTGTGTACAAGAAGAGCGTTTTGGATGAGTCTGCATCGATTCTAATGAAAAGTGACTAGTTTGTGTCGAATATCAGTGAAACAGATAGAAACATATGAAATAGCATATACTGTGTGTGCCGTGACTCTGCTTGTACAGTCAAGCGTTTTGAATGAGTCTGCATCGATTCTGATGAAAAGTGACTAGAGTTTGTCAAATAACACTGAGATTGATAGAAACATATGACAAAGCATATACTGTGTGTGCCGTGACTCTGTTTGTGTACAAGGAGAGCTTTTTGGATGAGTCTGGCTAAATTCTGATGAATAGTGACTAGTTTGTGTCGAATAACACTGAAACTGATAGAAACATATGAAAAAGCATATACTGTGTGTGCCGTGACTCTGCTTGTACAGTCAAGCGTTTTTAATGAGTCTGCATCGATTCTGATGAAAAGTGACTAGAGTCTGTCAAATATCACTGAAATTGATAGAAACATATGAAAAAGCATATATTTTGGTGGCCGTGACTCTGTTTGTACAGTCAAGCGTTTTGGATGAGTCTGGCTCAATTCTGATGAAAAGTGACTAGTTGTTGTCAAATAACCCTGAAATTAATAGAAACATATGAAAAAGCATATACTGTGTGTGCCGTGACTCTGCTTGTACAGTCAAGTGTTTTGGATCAGTCTGCATCGATTCTGATGAAAAGTGACTAGTTGTTGTCAAATAACACTGAAACTGATAGAAACATTTGAAAAAGCATATACTGTGTGTGCTGTGACTCTGCTTGTACAGTCAAGCGTTTTGGATGAGTCTGCATCGATTCTGATGAAAAGTGACTAGAGTTTGTCAAATAACCATGAAATTGATAGAAATATATGAAAAAGCATATACTATGTGTGCCGTGACTCTGCTTGTACAATCAAGCCTTTTGGATGAGTCTGGCTGAATTCTGATGAAAAGTGACTAGTTTGTGTTGAATAACACTGAAACTGATAGAAACATATGAAATAGTATATACTATATGTTCCGTGACTCTGTTTGTGTATAAGGAGAGCGTTTTGGATGAGTCTGCATCGATTCTGATGAAAAGTGACTAGTTTTTGTCAAATAACACTGAAACTGATAGAAACATATGAAAAAGCATATACTGTGTGTGCCGTGACTCTGCTTGTGTACAAGCAGAGCGTTTTGGATGAGTCTGCATCGATTCTGATGAAAAGTGACTAGTTTTTTTCAAATAACACTGAAACTGATAGAAACATATGAAAAAGCATATACTGTGTGTGACGTGACGCTGCTTTTACAATCAGGCGTTTTGGATGAGTCTGCATCGATTCTGATGAAAAGTGACTAGTTAGTGTCGAATAACACTGAAACTGATAGAAACATATGAAAAAGCATATACTGTGTGTGCCCTAACTCTGCTTGTAGAGTCAAGCGTTTTGGATGAGTCTGGCTCAATTCTGATGAAAAGTGACTAGTTGTTGTCAAATAACACTGAAACTGATAGAAACATTTGAAATAGCATATACTGTGTGTGCCGTGACTCTGCTTGTGTACAAGCAGAGCGTTTTGGATGAGTCTGCATCGATTCTGATGAAAAGTGAGTAGTTTGTGTCGAATATCACTGAAACTGATAGAAACATATGAAAAAGCATATACTATGTGTGCCGTGACTCTGCTAGGCCAATAAAGCATTAGGTGTGAGTCTGGCTCAATTTTGATGAAAAGTGACTAGTTTTTGTCAAATAACACTGAAACTGATAGAAACATATGACAAAGCATATACTATGTGTGCCGTGACTCTGCTAGTACAATAAAGCGTTTTGGATTAGTCTGGCTCACTTCTGATGAAAAGTGACTAATTTGTGTCAAATAACACTGAAACTGATAGAAACATATGAAAAAGCATATACTGTGTGTGCCATGACTCTGCCTGTGTACAAGCAGAGCGTTTTGGATGAGTCTGGCCCAATTCTGATGAAAAGTGACCAGTTTGTGTCGAATAACTCTGAAATTGATAGAAACATTTGAAAAAGCATATAATGTGTGTGCCGTGACTCTGCTCTTACAGACAAGCGTTTTGGATGAGTCTGGCTCAATTCTGATGAAAAGTGACTAGTTGTTGTCAAATAACACTGAAACTGATAGAAACATATGAAAAAGCATATAATGTGTGTGCCGTGACTCTGCTTGTACAGTCAAGCGTTTTGGATGAGTCTGGCTCAATTCTGATGAAAAGTGACTAGTTGTTGTCAAATAACACTGAAATTGATAGAAACATATGAAAAAGCATATACTATGTGTGCCGTGACTCTGCTAGGCCAATAAAGCATTAGGTGTGAGTCTGGCTCAATTCTGATGAAAAGTGACTAGTTTGTGTCAAATAACATTGAAACTGATAGAAACATATGAAAAAGCATATACTGTGTGTGCCGTGACTCTGCTTGTACAATCAAGCGTTTTGGATGAGTCTGGCTCAATTCTGATGAAAAGTGACTAGTTGTTGTCAAATAACACTGAAACTGATAGAAACATTTGAAAAAGCATATACTGTGTGTGCCGTGACTCTGCTTGTACAGTCAAGCGTTTTGGATGAGTCTGGCTCAATTCTGATGAAAAGTGACTAGTTGTTGTCAAATAACCCTGAAATTGATAGAAACATATGAAAAGCATATAATTTGGTGGCCGTGACTCTGCTTGTACAAACAAGCGTTTTGGATGAGTCTGGCTCAAGTCTGATGAAAAGTGACAAGTTGTTGTCAAAAAACACTGAAACTGATAGAAACATTTGAAAAAGCATATACTTTGGTGGCCGTGACTCTGCTTGTACAATCAAGCGTTTTGGATGAGTCTGGCTAATTTCTGATGAAAAGTGACTAGTTTGAGTTGAATAACACTGAAAATGATAGAAACATATGAAATAGCATATACAATGTGTGCCGTGACTCTGGTTGTGTACAAGCAGAGCTTTTTGGATAAGTCTGCATCGATTCTGATGAAAAGTGACTAGTTTGTGTCGAATATCACCGAAACTGATAGAAACATATGAAAAAGCATATACTGTGTGTGCCGTGACTCTGCTAGGCCAATAAAGAATTAGGTGTGAGTCTGGCTCAATTCTGATGAAAAGTGACTAGTTTTTGTCAAATAACACTGAAATTGATAGAAACATATGAAAAAGCATATACTGTGTGTGCTGTGACTCTGCTCTTACAGTCAAGCGTTTTGGAGGAGTCTGGCTCAATTCTGATGAAAAGTGACTAGTTTGTGTCAAATAACACTGAAACTGATAGAAACATATGAAAAAGCATATACTGTGTGTGCCGTGACTCTGCTTGTACAGTCAAGCGTTTTTAATGAGTCTGCATCGATTCTGATGAAAAGTGAATAGAGTTTGTCAAATAACACTGAAATTGATAGAAACATATGACAAAGCATATACTGTGTGTGCCGTGAGTCTGCTCTTACAGTCAAGCGTTTTGGATGAGTCTGCATCAATTCTGATGAAAAGTGACTAGAGTTTGTCAAATAACACTGAAATTGATAGAAACATATGAAATAGCATAAACTTTGGTGGCCGTGACTCTGCTTGTACAATCAAGCGTTTTGGATGAGTCTGGCTAAATTCTGATGAAAAGTGACTAGTTTGTGTCGAATAACACTGAAACTGATAGAAACATATGAAAAAGCATATACTATGTGTGCCGTGACTCTGCTAGTACAATAAAGCATTACGTGTGAGTTTGGCTCAATTCTGATGAAAAGTGACTAGTTGTTGTCAAATAACACTGAAACTGATAGAAACATATGAAAAAGCATATACTGTGTGTGCCGTGACTCTGCTTGTGTACAAGAAGAGCGTTTTGGATGAGTCTGCATCGATTCTAATGAAAAGTGACTAGTTTGTGTCGAATATCAGTGAAACAGATAGAAACATATGAAATAGCATATACTGTGTGTGCCGTGACTCTGCTTGTACAGTCAAGCGTTTTGAATGAGTCTGCATCGATTCTGATGAAAAGTGACTAGAGTTTGTCAAATAACACTGAGATTGATAGAAACATATGACAAAGCATATACTGTGTGTGCCGTGACTCTGTTTGTGTACAAGGAGAGCTTTTTGGATGAGTCTGGCTAAATTCTGATGAATAGTGACTAGTTTGTGTCGAATAACACTGAAACTGATAGAAACATATGAAAAAGCATATACTGTGTGTGCCGTGACTCTGCTTGTACAGTCAAGCGTTTTTAATGAGTCTGCATCGATTCTGATGAAAAGTGACTAGAGTCTGTCAAATATCACTGAAATTGATAGAAACATATGAAAAAGCATATATTTTGGTGGCCGTGACTCTGTTTGTACAGTCAAGCGTTTTGGATGAGTCTGGCTCAATTCTGATGAAAAGTGACTAGTTGTTGTCAAATAACCCTGAAATTAATAGAAACATATGAAAAAGCATATACTTTGGTGGCCGTGACTCTGCTAGTACAATCAAGCGTTTTGGATGAGTCTGGCTCAATTCTGATGAAAAGTGACTAGTTGTTGTCAAATAACACTGAAACTGATAGAAACATTTGAAAAAGCATATACTGTGTGTGCCGTGACTCTGCTTGTACAGTCAAGTGTTTTGGATCAGTCTGCATCGATTCTGATGAAAAGTGACTAGTTGTTGTCAAATAACACTGAAACTGATAGAAACATTTGAAAAAGCATATACTGTGTGTGCCGTGACTCTGCTTGTACAGTCAAGCGTTTTGGATGAGTCTGCATCGATTCTGATGAAAAGTGACTAGAGTTTGTCAAATAACCATGAAATTGATAGAAATATATGAAAAAGCATATACTATGTGTGCCGTGACTCTGCTTGTACAATCAAGCCTTTTGGATGAGTCTGGCTGAGTTCTGATGAAAAGTGACTAGTTTGTGTTGAATAACACTGAAACTGATAGAAACATATGAAATAGTATATACTATATGTTCCGTGACTCTGTTTGTGTACAAGGAGAGCGTTTTGGATGAGTCTGCATCGATTCTGATGAAAAGTGACTAGTTTTTGTCAAATAACACTGAAACTGATAGAAACATATGAAAAAGCATATACTGTGTGTGCCGTGACTCTGCTTGTGTACAAGCAGAGCGTTTTGGATGAGTCTGCATCGATTCTGATGAAAAGTGACTAGTTTTTGTCAAATAACACTGAAACTGATAGAAACATATGAAAAAGCATATACTGTGTGTGACGTGACGCTGCTTTCACAATCAGGCGTTTTGGATGAGTCTGCATCGATTCTGATGAAAAGTGACTAGTTAGTGTCGAATAACACTGAAACTGATAGAAACATATGAAACAGCATATACTGTGTGTGCCCTAACTCTGCTTGTAGAGTCAAGCGTTTTGGATGAGTCTGGCTCAATTCTGATGAAAAGTGACTAGTTGTTGTCAAATAACACTGAAACTGATAGAAACATTTGAAATAGCATATACTGTGTGTGCCGTGACTCTGCTTGTGTACAAGCAGAGCGTTTTGGATGAGTCTGCATCGATTCTGATGAAAAGTGAGTAGTTTGTGTCGAATATCACTGAAACTGATAGAAACATATGAAAAAGCATATACTATGTGTGCCGTGACTCTGCTAGGCCAATAAAGCATTAGGTGTGAGTCTGGCTCAATTTTGATGAAAAGTGACTAGTTTTTGTCAAATAACACTGAAACTGATAGAAACATATGACAAAGCATATACTATGTGTGCCGTGACTCTGCTAGTACAATAAAGCGTTTTGGATTAGTCTGGCTCACTTCTGATGAAAAGTGACTAATTTGTGTCAAATAACACTGAAACTGATAGAAACATATGAAAAAGCATATACTGTGTGTGCCATGACTCTGCCTGTGTACAAGCAGAGCGTTTTGGATGAGTCTGGCCCAATTCTGATGAAAAGTGACCAGTTTGTGTCGAATAACTCTGAAATTGATAGAAACATTTGAAAAAGCATATAATGTGTGTGCCGTGACTCTGCTCTTACAGACAAGCGTTTTGGATGAGTCTGGCTCAATTCTGATGAAAAGTGACTAGTTTACGTCAAATAACACTGAAACTGATAGAAACATATGAAAAAGCATATAATGTGTGTGCCGTGACTCTGCTTGTACAGTCAAGCGTTTTGGATGAGTCTGGCTCAATTCTGATGAAAAGTGACTAGTTGTTGTCAAATAACACTGAAATTGATAGAAACATATGAAAAAGCATATACTATGTGTGCCGTGACTCTGCTAGTACAATAAAGCATTAGGTGTGAGTCTGGCTCAATTCTGATGAAAAGTGACTAATTTGTGTCGAATAACACTGAAACTGATAGAAACATATGAAATAGCATATACTGTGTGTGCCGTGACTCTGCTCTTACAGTCAAGCGTTTTGGATGAGTCTGGCTCAATTTTGATGAAAAGTGACTATTTGTTGTCAAATAACACTGAAATTGATAGAAACATATGAAAAAGCATATATTGTGTGTGCCGTGACTCTGCTAGGATAGTCAAGCGTTTTGGATGAGTCTGGCTCAATTCTGATGAAAAGTGACTAGTTTGTGTCGAATAACACTGAAACTGATAGAAACATATGAAATAGCATATACTTTTGTGGCCGTGACTCTGCTAGTACAATAAAGCATTAGGTGTGAGTCTGGTTCAATTCTGATGAAAAGTGACTAGTTTGTGTCGAATAACACTGAAATTGATAGAAACATATGAAATAGCATATACTTTTGTGGCCGTGACTCTGCTTGTACAGTCAAGCGTTTTGGATGAGTCTGGCTCAATTCTGATGAAAAGTGACTAGTTGTTGTCAAATAACACTGAAATTGATAGAAACCTTTGAAAAAGCATATAGTATGTGTGCCGTGACTCTGCTAGTACAATAAAGCGTTTTGGATTAGTCTGGCTCAATTCTGATGAAAAGTGACTAGTTTTTGTCAAATAACACTGAAACTGATAGAAACATATGAAAAAGCATATACTGTGTGTGCCGTGACTCTGCTCTTACAGACAAGCGTTTTGGATGAGTCTGGCTCAATTCTGATGAAAAGTGACTAGTTTACGTCAAATAACACTGAAACTGATAGAAACATATGAAACAGCATATATTGTGTATGCCGTGACTCTGCTTATACAGTCAAGCGTTTTGGATGAGTCTGCATCGATTCTGATGAAAAGTGACTAGAGTTTGTCCAATAGCACTGAAATTGATAGAAACATATGAAAAAGCATATACTGTGTGTGCCGTGACTCTGCTCTTACAGTCAAGCGTTTTGGATGAGTCTGGCTCAATTCTGATGAAAAGTGACTAGTTGTTGTCAAATAACACTGAAACTGATAGAAACATATGAAAAAGCATATACTATGTGTGCCGTGACTCTGCTTGTACAGTCAAGCGTTTTGGATGAGTCTGGCTCAATT
Organism: Thunnus thynnus; assembly: GCF_963924715.1. Lineage (NCBI taxonomy): Eukaryota > Metazoa > Chordata > Actinopteri > Scombriformes > Scombridae > Thunnus > Thunnus thynnus. The sequence continues at coordinate 9,477,362 of NC_089518.1, forward strand.
CTGATGAAAAGTGACTAGTTGTTGTCAAATAACACTGAAATTGATAGAAACATATGAAAAAGCATATACTATGTGTGCCGTGACTCTGCTAGGACAGTCAAGCGTTTTGGATGAGTCTGGCTCAATTCTGATGAAAAGTGACTAGTTTGTGTCGAAAAACACTGACATTGATAGAAACATATGAAATAGCATATACTTTTGTGGCCGTGACTCTGCTAGTACAATAAAGCATTAGGTGTGAGTCTGGTTCAATTCTGATGAAAAGTGACTAGTTTGTATCGAATAACACTGAAATTGATAGAAACATATGAAATAGCATATACTTTTGTGGCCGTGACTCTGCTAGGACAGTCAAGCATTTTGGATGAGTCTGGCTCAATTCTGATGAGAAGTGACTAGTTGTTGTCAAATAACACTGAAACTGATAGAAACCTTTGAAAAAGCATATCCTGTGTGTGACGTGACTCTGCTAGTACAATAAAGCATTAGGAGTGAGTCTGGTTCAATTCTGATGAAAAGTGACTAGTTTGTGTGAAATAACTCTGAAATTGATAGAAACATATGAAAAAGCATATACTGTGTGTGCCGTGACTCTGCTTGTACAGTCAAGCGTTTTGGATGAGTCTGGCTCAATTTTGATGAAAAGTGACTAGTTTGTGTCAAATAACACTGAAACTGATAGAAACATATGAAAAAGCATATACTATGTGTGCCGTGACTCTGCTAGTACAATAAAGCGTTTTAGATTAGTCTGGCTCAATTCTGATGAAAAGTGACTAGTTTTTGTCAAATAATACTGAAACTGATAGAAACATATGAAAAAGCATATACTGTGTGTGCCATGACTCTGCCTGTGTACAAGCAGAGCGTTTTGGATGAGTCTGGCTCAATTCTGATGAAAAGTGACCAGTTTGTGTCGAATAACTCTGAAATTGATAGAAACATATGAAAAAGCATATACTGTGTGTGCCGTGACTCTCCTCTTACAGACAAGCGTTTTGGATGAGTCTGGCTCAATTCTGATGAAAAGTGACTAGTTTGTGTCAAATAACACTGAAATTGATAGAAACATATGAAAAAGCATATACTGTGTGTGCTGTGAGTCTGCTCTTACAGTCAAGCGTTTTGGATGAGTCTGGCTCAATTCTGATGAAAAGTGACTAGTTTGTGTTGAATAACACTGAAACTGATAGAAACATACGAAATAGTATATACTATGTGTGCCGTGACTCTGTTTGTGTACAAGCAGAGAGTTTTGGATGAGTCTGCATCGATTCTGATGAAAAGTCACTAGTTTGTGTCGAATATCACTGAAATTGATAGAAACATATGAAATATCATATACTGTGTGTGCTGTGACTCTGCTTGTACAGTCAAGCGTTTTGGATAAGTCTGCATCGATTCTGATGAAAAGTGACTAGTTTGTGTCGAATAACACTGAAATTGATAGAAACATATGAAATAGCATATACTGTGTGTGCTGTGACTCTGCCAGGACAGTCAAGCGTTTTGGATAAGTCTGGCTCAATCCTAATGAAAAGTGACTAGTTTGTGTCGAATAACACTGAAACTGATAGAAACATATGAAAAAGCATATACTGTGTGTGCTGTGACTCTGCTTGTACAGTCAAGCGTTTTGGATAAGTCTGCATCGATTCTGATGAAAAGTGACTAGTTTGTGTCAAATAACCCTGAAATTGATAGAAACATATGAAAAAGCATATACTTTGTTGACCGTGACTCTACTTGTACAGTCCAGCGTTTTGGATGAGTCTGGCTCAATTCTGATGAAAAGTGACTAGTTTGTGTCAAATAACACTGAAACTGATAGAAACATTTGAAAAAGCATATACTGTGTGTGCCGTGACTCTGCTTGTACAGTCGAGGTTTTGGATGAGTCTGCATCGATTCTGATGAAAAGTGACTAGAGTTTGTCCAATAACACTGAAATTGATAGAAACATATGAAAAAGCATATACTTAGATGGCCGTGACTCTGCTTGTACAATCAAGCGTTTTGGATAAGTCTGGCTCAATCCTAATGAAAAGTGACTAGTTTGTGTCGAATAACACTGAAACTGATAGAAACATATGAAAAAGCATATACTGTGTGTTCCGTGACTCTGATTGTGTACAAGCAGAGCGTTTTGGAAGAGTCTGCATCGATTCTGATGAAAAGTGACTAGTTTGTGTAAAATAACCCTGAAATTGATAGAAACATATGAAAAAGCATATTCTTTGTTGACCGTGACTCTGCTTGTACAGTCAAGTGTTTTGGATGAGTCTGGCTCAATACTGATGAAAAGTGACTAGTTTGTGTCGAATAACACTGAAATTGATAGAACATATGAAATAGCATATACTGTGTGTGCCGTGACTCTGCTTGTACAGTCAAGCGTTTTGGATGAGTCTAGCTCAATTCTGATGAAAAGTGATTAGTTGTTGTCAAATAACACTGAAACTGATAGAAACATATGAAATAGCATATACTGTGTGTGCCGTGACTCTGCTTGTACAGCCAAGCGTTTTGGATGAGTCTGGCTCAATTCTGATGAAAAGTGACTAGAGTTTGTTCAGTAACACTGAAATTGATAGAAACATATGAAAAAGCATATACTGTGTGTGCCGTGACTCTGCTCTTACAGTCAAGCGTTTTGGATGAGTCCGCATCGATTCTGATGAAAAGTGACTAGTTTATGTCAAATTACCCTGAAACTGATAGAAACATATGAAAAAGCATATACTGTGTGTGCCGTGACTCTGCTTGTACAGTCAAGTGTTTTGGATGAGTCTGCATCGATTCTGATGAAAAGTGAGTAGTTTTTGTCAAATAACACTGAAACTGATAGAAACATATGAAAAAGCATATACTGTATGTGCCGTGACGCTGCTTTTACATTCAAGCGTTTTGGATGAGTCTGCATCGATTCTGATGAAAAGTGACTAGAGTTTGTCAAATATCACTGAAATTGATAGAAACATATGAAAAAGCATATATTTTGGTGGCCGTGACTCTGTTTGTACAGTCAAGCGTTTTGGATGAGTCTGGCTCAATTCTGATGAAAAGTGACTAGTTGTTGTCAAATAACCCTGAAATTAATAGAAACATATGAAAAAGCATATACTTTGGTGGCCGTGACTCTGCTAGTACAATCAAGCGTTTTGGATGAGTCTGGCTCAATTCTGATGAAAAGTGACTAGTTGTTGTCAAATAACACTGAAACTGATAGAAACATTTGAAAAAGCATATACTGTGTGTGCCGTGACTCTGCTTGTACAGTCAAGTGTTTTGGATCAGTCTGCATCGATTCTGATGAAAAGTGACTAGTTTGTGTCAAATAACACTGAAACTGATAGAAACATTTGAAAAAGCATATACTGTGTGTGCCGTGACTCTGCTTGTACAGTCAAGCCTTTTTGGATGAGTCTGCATCGATTCTGATGAAAAGTGACTAGAGTTTGTCAAATAACCATGAAATTGATAGAAATATATGAAAAAGCATATACTATGTGTGCCGTGACTCTGCTTGTACAATCAAGCCTTTTGGATGAGTCTGGCTCAATTCTGATGAAAAGTGACTAGTTTGTGTTGAATAACACTGAAACTGATAGAAACATATGAAATAGTATATACTATGTGTTCCGTGACTCTGTTTGTGTACAAGGAGAGCGTTTTGGATGAGTCTGCATCGATTCTGATGAAAAGTGACTAGTTTTTGTCAAATAACACTGAAACTGATAGAAACATATGAAAAAGCATATACTGTGTGTGCCGTGACTCTGCTTGTGTACAAGCAGAGCGTTTTGGATGAGTCTGCATCGATTCTGATGAAAAGTGACTAGTTTTTGTCAAATAACACTGAAACTGATAGAAACATATGAAAAAGCATATACTGTGTGTGACGTGACGCTGCTTTTACAATCAGGCGTTTTGGATGAGTCTGCATCGATTCTGATGAAAAGTGACTAGTTAGTGTCGAATAACACCGAAACTGATAGAAACATATGAAACAGCATATACTGTGTGTGCCCTAACTCTGCTTGTAGAGTCAAGCGTTTTGGATGAGTCTGGCTCAATTCTGATGAAAAGTGACTAGTTTGTGTCAAATAACCCTGAAATTGATAGAAACATATGAAAAAGCATATACTTTGTTGACCGTGACTCTACTTGTACAGTCCAGCGTTTTGGATGAGTCTGGCTCAATTCTGATGAAAAGTGACTAGTTTGTGTCAAATAACACTGAAACTGATAGAAACATTTGAAAAAGCATATACTGTGTGTGCCGTGACTCTGCTTGTACAGTCGAGGTTTTGGATGAGTCTGCATCGATTCTGATGAAAAGTGACTAGAGTTTGTCCAATAACCCTGAAATTGATAGAAACATATGAAAAAGCATATACTTTGTTGACCGTGACTCTGCTTGTACAATCCAGCGTTTTGGATAAGTCTGGCTCAATCCTAATGAAAAGTGACTAGTTTGTGTCGAATAACACTGAAACTGATAGAAACATATGAAAAAGCATATACTGTGTGTTCCGTGACTCTGATTGTGTACAAGCAGAGCGTTTTGGAAGAGTCTGCATCGATTCTGATGAAAAGTGACTAGTTTGTGTAAAATAACCCTGAAATTGATAGAAACATATGAAAAAGCATATTCTTTGTTGACCGTGACTCTTCTTGTACAGTCAAGTGTTTTGGATGAGTCTGGCTCAATACTGATGAAAAGTGACTAGTTTGTGTCGAATAACACTGAAATTGATAGAACATATGAAATAGCATATACTGTGTGTGCCGTGACTCTGCTTGTACAGTCAAGCGTTTTGGATGAGTCTAGCTCAATTCTGATGAAAAGTGATTAGTTGTTGTCAAATAACACTGAAACTGATAGAAACATATGAAATAGCATATACTGTGTGTGCCGTGACTCTGCTTGTACAGCCAAGCGTTTTGGATGAGTCTGGCTCAATTCTGATGAAAAGTGACTAGCGTTTGTTCAGTAACACTGAAATTGATAGAAACATATGAAAAAGCATATACTGTGTGTGCCGTGACTCTGCTCTTACAGTCAAGCGTTTTGGATGAGTCCGCATCGATTCTGATGAAAAGTGACTAGTTTATGTCAAATTACCCTGAAACTGATAGAAACATATGAAAAAGCATATACTGTGTGTGCCGTGACTCTGCTTGTACAGTCAAGTGTTTTGGATGAGTCTGCATCGATTCTGATGAAAAGTGAGTAGTTTTTGTCAAATAACACTGAAACTGATAGAAACATATGAAAAAGCATATACTGTATGTGCCGTGACGCTGCTTTTACATTCAAGCGTTTTGGATGAGTCTGCATCGATTCTGATGAAAAGTGACTAGAGTTTGTCAAATATCACTGAAATTGATAGAAACATATGAAAAAGCATATATTTTGGTGGCCGTGACTCTGTTTGTACAGTCAAGCGTTTTGGATGAGTCTGGCTCAATTCTGATGAAAAGTGACTAGTTGTTGTCAAATAACCCTGAAATTAATAGAAACATATGAAAAAGCATATACTTTGGTGGCCGTGACTCTGCTAGTACAATCAAGCGTTTTGGATGAGTCTGGCTCAATTCTGATGAAAAGTGACTAGTTGTTGTCAAATAACACTGAAACTGATAGAAACATTTGAAAAAGCATATACTGTGTGTGCCGTGACTCTGCTTGTACAGTCAAGTGTTTTGGATCAGTCTGCATCGATTCTGATGAAAAGTGACTAGTTTGTGTCAAATAACACTGAAACTGATAGAAACATTTGAAAAAGCATATACTGTGTGTGCCGTGACTCTGCTTGTACAGTCAAGCCTTTTTGGATGAGTCTGCATCGATTCTGATGAAAAGTGACTAGAGTTTGTCAAATAACCATGAAATTGATAGAAATATATGAAAAAGCATATACTATGTGTGCCGTGACTATGCTTGTACAATCAAGCCTTTTGGATGAGTCTGGCTCAATTCTGATGAAAAGTGACTAGTTTGTGTTGAATAACACTGAAACTGATAGAAACATATGAAATAGTATATACTATGTGTTCCGTGACTCTGTTTGTGTACAAGGAGAGCGTTTTGGATGAGTCTGCATCGATTCTGATGAAAAGTGACTAGTTTTTGTCAAATAACACTGAAACTGATAGAAACATATGAAAAAGCATATACTGTGTGTGACGTGACGCTGCTTTGACAATCAGGCGTTTTGGATGAGTCTGCATCGATTCTGATGAAAAGTGACTAGTTAGTGTCGAATAACACTGAAACTGATAGAAACATATGAAACAGCATATACTGTGTGTGCCCTAACTCTGCTTGTAGAGTCAAGCGTTTTGGATGAGTCTGGCTCAATTCTGATGAAAAGTGACTAGTTGTTGTCAAATAACACTGAAACTGATAGAAACATTTGAAATAGCATATACTGTGTGTGCCGTGACTCTGCTTGTGTACAAGCAGAGCGTTTTGGATGAGTCTGCATCGATTCTGATGAAAAGTGAGTAGTTTGTGTCGAATATCACTGAAACTGATAGAAACATATGAAAAAGCATATACTATGTGTGCCGTGACTCTGCTAGGCCAATAAAGCATTAGGTGTGAGTCTGGCTCAATTCTGATGAAAAGTGACTAGTTTTTGTCAAATAACACTGAAACTGATAGAAACATATGAAAAAGCATATACTGTGTGTGCCGTGACTCTGCTTGTGTACAAGCAGAGCGTTTTGGATGAGTCTGCATCGATTCTGATGAAAAGTGACCAGTTTGTGTCGAATAACACTGAAATTGTTAGAAACATATGAAAAAGCATATACTGTGTGTGCCGTGACTCTGCAAGGACAGTCAAGCGTTGTGGATGAGTATGGCTCAATTCTGATGAAAAGTGACTAGTTTGTGTTGAATAACACTGAAATTGATAGAAACATATGAAAAAGCACATACTGTGTGTGCCGTGACTCTGCTTGTACATTCAAGCGTTTTGGATGAGTCTGCATCGATTCTGATGAAAACTGACTAGTTTGTGTTGAATAACACTGAAACTGATAGAAACATATGAAAAAGCATATACTGTGTGTGCTGTGACTCTGCTTGTACAGTCAAGCGTTTTGGATGAGTCTAGCTCAATTCTGATGAAAATTGACCAGTTTGTGTCAAATAACACTGAAATTGATAGAAACATATGAAAAAGCATGTACCATGTGTGCCATGACTCTGCTTGTACAGTCAAGCGTTTTGAATGAGTCTGCATCGATTCTGATGAAAAGTGACTAGAGTTTGTCCAATAACCCTGAAATTGATAGAAACATATGTAAAAGCATATACTGTGTGTGCCGTGACTCTGCTTGTACAGTCAAGCTTTTTGGATGAGTCTTGCTCAATTCTGATGAAAAGTGACTAGTTTGTGTCAAATATCACTGAAACTGATAGAAACATATGAAAAAGCATATACTATGTGTGCCGTGACTCTGCTAGGCCAATAAAGCATTAGGTGTGAGTCTGGCTCAATTCTGATGAAAAGTGACTAGTTTGTGTCAAATAACATTGAAACTGATAGAAACATATGAAAAAGCATATACTGTGTGTGCCGTGACTCTGCTTGTACAATCAAGCGTTTTGGATGAGTCTGGCTCAATTCTGATGAAAAGTGACTAGTTGTTGTCAAATAACACTGAAACTGATAGAAACATTTGAAAAAGCATATACTGTGTGTGCCGTGACTCTGCTTGTACAGTCAAGCGTTTTGGATGAGTCTGGCTCAATTCTGATGAAAAGTGACTAGTTGTTGTCAAATAACCCTGAAATTGATAGAAACATATGAAAAGCATATACTTTGGTGGCCGTGACTCTGCTTGTACAAACAAGCGTTTTGGATGAGTCTGGCTCAAGTCTGATGAAAAGTGACTAGTTGTTGTCAAAAAACACTGAAACTGATAGAAACATTTGAAAAAGCATATACTTTGGTGGCCGTGACTCTGCTTGTACAATCAAGCGTTTTGGATGAGTCTGGCTAATTTCTGATGAAAAGTGACTAGTTTGAGTTGAATAACACTGAAAATGATAGAAACATATGACAAAGCATATACAATGTGTGCCGTGACTCTGGTTGTGTACAAGCAGAGCTTTTTGGATAAGTCTGCATCGATTCTGATGAAAAGTGACTAGTTTGTGTCGAATATCACCGAAACTGATAGAAACATATGAAAAAGCATATACTGTGTGTGCCGTGACTCTGCTAGGCCAATAAAGAATTAGGTGTGAGTCTGGCTCAATTCTGATGAAAAGTGACTAGTTTTTGTCAAATAACACTGAAATTGATAGAAACATATGAAAAAGCATATACTGTGTGTGCTGTGACTCTGCTCTTACAGTCAAGCGTTTTGGAGGAGTCTGGCTCAATTCTGATGAAAAGTGACTAGTTTGTGTCAAATAACACTGAAACTGATAGAAACATATGAAAAAGCATATACTGTGTGTGCCGTGACTCTGCTTGTACAGTCAAGCGTTTTTAATGAGTCTGCATCGATTCTGATGAAAAGTGACTAGAGTTTGTGAAATAACACTGAAATTGATAGAAACATATGACAAAGCATATACTGTGTGTGCCGTGAGTCTGCTCTTACAGTCAAGCGTTTTGGATGAGTCTGCATCAATTCTGATGAAAAGTGACTAGAGTTTGTCAAATAACACTGAAATTGATAGAAACATATGAAATAGCATATACTTTGGTGGCCGTGACTCTGCTTGTACAATCAAGCGTTTTGGATGAGTCTGGCTAAATTCTGATGAAAAGTGACTAGTTTGTGTCGAATAACACTGAAACTGATAGAAACATATGAAAAAGCATATACTATGTGTGCCGTGACTCTGCTAGTACAATAAAGCATTACGTGTGAGGTTGGCTCAATTCTGATGAAAAGTGACTAGTTTTTGTCAAATAACACTGAAACTGATAGAAACATATGAAAAAGCATATACTGTGTGTGCCGTGACTCTGCTTGTGTACAAGAAGAGCGTTTTGGATGAGTCTGCATCGATTCTAATGAAAAGTGACTAGTTTGTGTCGAATATCAGTGAAACAGATAGAAACATATGAAATAGCATATACTGTGTGTGCCGTGACTCTGCTTGTACAGTCAAGCGTTTTGAATGAGTCTGCATCGATTCTGATGAAAAGTGACTAGAGTTTGTCAAATAACACTGAGATTGATAGAAACATATGACAAAGCATATACTGTGTGTGCCGTGACTCTGTTTGTGTACAAGGAGAGCTTTTTGGATGAGTCTGGCTAAATTCTGATGAATAGTGACTAGTTTGTGTCGAATAACACTGAAACTGATAGAAACATATGAAAAAGCATATACTGTGTGTGCCGTGACTCTGCTTGTACAGTCAAGCGTTTTTAATGAGTCTGCATCGATTCTGATGAAAAGTGACTAGAGTCTGTCAAATATCACTGAAATTGATAGAAACATATGAAAAAGCATATATTTTGGTGGCCGTGACTCTGTTTGTACAGTCAAGCGTTTTGGATGAGTCTGGCTCAATTCTGATGAAAAGTGACTAGTTGTTGTCAAATAACCCTGAAATTAATAGAAACATATGAAAAAGCATATACTTTGGTGGCCGTGACTCTGCTAGTACATTCAAGCGTTTTGGATGAGTCTGCATCGATTCTGATGAAAACTGACTAGTTTGTGTTGAATAACACTGAAACTGATAGAAACATATGAAAAAGCATATACTGTGTGTGCCGTGACTCTGCTTGTACAGTCAAGCGTTTTGGATGAGTCTAGCTCAATTCTGATGAAAATTGACCAGTTTGTGTCAAATAACACTGAAATTGATAGAAACATATGAAAAAGCATGTACCATGTGTGCCATGACTCTGCTTGTACAGTCAAGCGTTTTGAATGAGTCTGCATCGATTCTGATGAAAAGTGACTAGAGTTTGTCCAATAACCCTGAAATTGATAGAAACATATGTAAAAGCATATACTGTGTGTGCCGTGACTCTGCTTGTACAGTCAAGCTTTTTGGATGAGTCTTGCTCAATTCTGATGAAAAGTGACTAGTTTGTGTCAAATATCACTGAAACTGATAGAAACATATGAAAAAGCATATACTATGTGTGCCGTGACTCTGCTAGGCCAATAAAGCATTAGGTGTGAGTCTGGCTCAATTCTGATGAAAAGTGACTAGTTTGTGTCAAATAACATTGAAACTGATAGAAACATATAAAAAAGCATATACTGTGTGTGCCGTGACTCTGCTTGTACAATCAAGCGTTTTGGATGAGTCTGGCTCAATTCTGATGAAAAGTGACTAGTTGTTGTCAAATAACACTGAAACTGATAGAAACATTTGAAAAAGCATATACTGTGTGTGCCGTGACTCTGCTTGTACAGTCAAGCGTTTTGGATGAGTCTGGCTCAATTCTGATGAAAAGTGACTAGTTGTTGTCAAATAACCCTGAAATTGATAGAAACATATGAAAAGCATATACTTTGGTGGCCGTGACTCTGCTTGTACAAACAAGCGTTTTGGATGAGTCTGGCTCAAGTCTGATGAAAAGTGACTAGTTGTTATCAAAAAACACTGAAACTGATAGAAACATTTGAAAAAGCATATACTTTGGTGGCCGTGACTCTGCTTGTACAATCAAGCGTTTTGGATGAGTCTGGCTAATTTCTGATGAAAAGTGACTAGTTTGAGTTGAATAACACTGAAAATGATAGAAACATATGAAATAGCATATACAATGTGTGCCGTGACTCTGGTTGTGTACAAGCAGAGCTTTTTGGATAAGTCTGCATCGATTCTGATGAAAAGTGACTAGTTTGTGTCGAATATCACCGAAACTGATAGAAACATATGAAAAAGCATATACTGTTTGTGCCGTGACTCTGCTAGGCCAATAAAGAATTAGGTGTGAGTCTGGCTCAATTCTGATGAAAAGTGACTAGTTTTTGTCAAATAACACTGAAATTGATAGAAACATATGAAAAAGCATATACTGTGTGTGCTGTGACTCTGCTCTTACAGTCAAGCGTTTTGGAGGAGTCTGGCTCAATTCTGATGAAAAGTGACTAGTTTGTGTCAAATAACACTGAAACTGATAGAAACATATGAAAAAGCATATACTGTGTGTGCCGTGACTCTGCTTGTACAGTCAAGCGTTTTTAATGAGTCTGCATCGATTCTGATGAAAAGTGACTAGAGTTTGTGAAATAACACTGAAATTGATAGAAACATATGACAAAGCATATACTGTGTGTGCCGTGAGTCTGCTCTTACAGTCAAGCGTTTTGGATGAGTCTGCATCAATTCTGATGAAAAGTGACTAGAGTTTGTCAAATAACACTGAAATTGATAGAAACATATGAAATAGCATATACTTTGGTGGCCGTGACTCTGCTTGTACAATCAAGCGTTTTGGATGAGTCTGGCTAAATTCTGATGAAAAGTGACTAGTTTGTGTCGAATAACACTGAAACTGATAGAAACATATGAAAAAGCATATACTATGTGTGCCGTGACTCTGCTAGTACAATAAAGCATTACGTGTGAGGTTGGCTCAATTCTGATGAAAAGTGACTAGTTTTTGTCAAATAACACTGAAACTGATAGAAACATATGAAAAAGCATATACTGTGTGTGCCGTGACTCTGCTTGTGTACAAGAAGAGCGTTTTGGATGAGTCTGCATCGATTCTAATGAAAAGTGATTAGTTTGTGTCGAATATCAGTGAAACAGATAGAAACATATGAAATAGCATATACTGTGTGTGCCGTGACTCTGCTTGTACAGTCAAGCGTTTTGAATGAGTCTGCATCGATTCTGATGAAAAGTGACTAGAGTTTGTCAAATAACACTGAGATTGATAGAAACATATGACAAAGCATATACTGTGTGTGCCGTGACTCTGTTTGTGTACAAGGAGAGCTTTTTGGATGAGTCTGGCTAAATTCTGATGAATAGTGACTAGTTTGTGTCGAATAACACTGAAACTGATAGAAACATATGAAAAAGCATATACTGTGTGTGCCGTGACTCTGCTTGTACAGTCAAGCGTTTTTAATGAGTCTGCATCGATTCTGATGAAAAGTGACTAGAGTCTGTCAAATATCACTGAAATTGATAGAAACATATGAAAAAGCATATATTTTGGTGGCCGTGACTCTGTTTGTACAGTCAAGCGTTTTGGATGAGTCTGGCTCAATTCTGATGAAAAGTGACTAGTTGTTGTCAAATAACCCTGAAATTAATAGAAACATATGAAAAAGCATATACTTTGGTGGCCGTGACTCTGCTAGTACAATCAAGCGTTTTGGATGAGTCTGGCTCAATTCTGATGAAAAGTGACTAGTTGTTGTCAAATAACACTGAAACTGATAGAAACATTTGAAAAAGCATATACTGTGTGTGCCGTGACTCTGCTTGTACAGTCAAGTGTTTTGGATCAGTCTGCATCGATTCTGATGAAAAGTGACTAGTTGTTGTCAAATAACACTGAAACTGATAGAAACATTTGAAAAAGCATATACTGTGTGTGCCGTGACTCTGCTTGTACAGTCAAGCGTTTTGGATGAGTCTGCATCGATTCTGATGAAAAGTGACTAGAGTTTGTCAAATAACCATGAAATTGATAGAAATATATGAAAAAGCATATACTATGTGTGCCGTGACTCTGCTTGTACAATCAAGCCTTTTGGATGAGTCTGGCTGAATTCTGATGAAAAGTGACTAGTTTGTGTTGAATAACACTGAAACTGATAGAAACATATGAAATAGTATATACTATGTGTTCCGTGACTCTGTTTGTGTACAAGGAGAGCGTTTTGGATGAGTCTGCATCGATTCTGATGAAAAGTGACTAGTTTTTGTCAAATAACACTGAAACTGATAGAAACATATGAAAAAGCATATACTGTGTGTGCCGTGACTCTGCTTGTGTACAAGCAGAGCGTTTTGGATGAGTCTGCATCGATTCTGATGAAAAGTGACTAGTTTTTGTCAAATAACACTGAAACTGATAGAAACATATGAAAAAGCATATACTGTGTGTGACGTGACGCTGCTTTTACAATCAGGCGTTTTGGATGAGTCTGCATCGATTCTGATGAAAAGTGACTAGTTAGTGTCGAATAACACTGAAACTGATAGAAACATATGAAAAAGCATATACTGTGTGTGCCCTAACTCTGCTTGTAGAGTCAAGCGTTTTGGATGAGTCTGGCTCAATTCTGATGAAAAGTGACTAGTTTTTGTCAAATAACACTGAAACTGATAGAAACATATGAAAAAGCATATACTGTGTGTGCCGTGACTCTGCTTGTACAGTCCAGCGTTTTGAATGAGTCTGCATCGATTCTGATGAAAAGTGACTAGTTTGTGTCGAATAACACTGAAATTGATAGAAACATATGAAAAAGCATATACTGTGTGTGCCGTGGCTCTACTTGTGTACAAGCAGAGCGTTTTGGATGAGTCTGCATCGATTCTGAGAAAAAGTGACCAGTTTGTGTCGAATAACACTGAAATTGATAGAAACATATGAAAAAGCATATACTGTGTGTGCCGTGACTCTGCTTGTAAAGTCAAACATTTTGGATGAGTCTGGCTCAATTCTGATGAAAAGTGACCAGTTTGTGTCGAATAACACTAAAATTGATAGAGACATATGAAAAAGCATAGACTGTGTGTGCCGTGACTCTACTTGTGTACAAGCAGAGCGTTTTGGATGAGTCTGCATCGATTCTGATAAAAAGTGACTAGTTTGTGTCGAATAACACTGAAATTGATAGAGACATATGAAAAAGCATATACTATGAGTGCCGTGACTCTGCTAGGCCAATAAAGCATTAGGTGTGAGTCTGGCTCAATTCTGATGAAAAGTGACTAGTTTTTGTCAAGTAACACTGAAACTGATAGAAACATATGAAAAAGCATATACTGTGTGTGCCGTGACTCTGCTTGTACAGTCAAGCGTTTTGGATGAGTCTGGCTCAATTCTGATGAAAAGTGACTAGTTTGTGTCAAATAACATTGAAACTGATAGAAACATATGAAAAAGCATATACTGTGTGTGCCGTGACTCTGCTTGTACAGTCAAGCGTTTTGGATGAGTCTGCATCGATTCTGATGAAAAGTGACTAGAGTTTGTCCAATAACACTGAAATTGATAGAAACATATGAAAAAGCATATACTGTGTGGGCCGTGACTCTGCTTGTACAGTCAAGCGTTTTGGATGAGTCTGCATCGATTCTGATGAAAAGTGACTAGTTTCTGTCGAATAACACTAAAACTGATAGAAACATATGAAATAGCATATGCTGTGTGTGCCGTGACTCTGCTTGTACAGTCAAACATTTTGGATGAGTCTGGCTCAATTCTGATGAAAAGTGACTAGTTTTTGTCAAATAACACTGAAACTGATAGAAATATATGAAAAAGCATATACGGTGTGTGCCGTGACTCTGCTTGTGTACAAGCAGAGCGTTTTGGATGAGTCTGGCTCAATTCTGATGAAAAGTGACTAGTTTGAGTTGAATAACACTGAAACTGATAGAAACATATGAAATAGCATATACAATGTGTGCCGTGACTCTGTTGTGTACAAGCAGAGCTTTTTGGATGAGTCTGCATCGATTCTGATGAAAAGTGACTAGTTTGTGTCGAATATCACTGAAACTGATAGAAACATATGAAAAAGCATATACTTTGGTGGCCGTGCCTCTGCTTGTACAGTCAAGCGTTTTGGATGAGTCTGGCTCAATTCTGATGAAAAGTGACTAGTTTTTGTCAAATAACACTGAAACTGATAGAAACATATGAAAAAGTATATACTGTGTGTGCCGTGACTCTGCTTGTACAGTCAAGCGTTTTCGATGAGTCTGGCTCAATTCTAATGAAAAGTGACTAGTTTGTGTCAAATAACATTGAAGCTGATAGAAACATATGAAAAAGCATATACTGTGTGTGCCGTGACTCTGCTTGTACAGTCAAGCGTTTTGGATGAGTCTGCATCGATTCTGATGAAAAGTGACTAGTTTTTGTCAAATAACACTGAAACTGATAGAAACATATGAAAAAGCATATGCTGTGTGTGCCGTGACTCTGCTCTTACAGTCAAGCATTTTGGATGAGACTGCATCGATTCTGATGAACAGTGACTAGTTTGTGTCAAATAACACTGAAACTGATAGAAACATATGAAATAGCATATACTGTGTGTGCCGTGACTCTGCTTGTACAGTCAAGCGTTTTGGATGAGTCTGGCTCAATTCTGATGAAAAGTGACTAGTTTGTGTGAAATAAACCTGAAATTGATAGAAACATATGAAAAAGCATATACTTTGGTGGCCGTGACTCTGCTTGTACAGTCAAGCGTTTTGGATGAGTCTGGCTCAATTCTGATGAAAAGTGACTAGTTTTTGTCAAATAACACTGAAACTGATAGAAACATATGAAAAAGCATACACTGTGTGTGCCGTGACTCTGCTTGTACAGTCAAGCGTTTTGGATGAGTCTGCATCGATTCTGATGAAAAGTGACTAGTTTCTGTCCAATAACACTGAAACTGATAGAAACATATGAAATAGCATATACTGTGTGTGCCGTGACTCTGCTTGTACAGTCAAGCGTTTTGGATGAGTCTGGCTCAATTCTGATGAAAAGTGACTAGTTTGTGTGAAATAAACCTGAAATTGATAGAAACATATGAAAAAGCATATACTTTGGTGGCCGTGACTCTGCTTGTACAGTCAAGCGTTTTGGATGAGTCTGGCTCAATTCTGATGAAAAGTGACTAGTTTTTGTCAAATAACACTGAAACTGATAGAAACATATGAAAAAGCATATACTGTGTGTGCCGTGACTCTGCTTGTACAGTCCAGCGTTTTGAATGAGTCTGCATCGATTCTGATGAAAAGTGACTAGTTTGTGTCGAATAACACTGAAATTGATAGAAACATATGAAAAAGCATATACTGTGTGTGCCGTGGCTCTACTTGTGTACAAGCAGAGCGTTTTGGATGAGTCTGCATCGATTCTGAGAAAAAGTGACCAGTTTGTGTCGAATAACACTGAAATTGATAGAAACATATGAAAAAGCATATACTGTGTGTGCCGTGACTCTGCTTGTAAAGTCAAACATTTTGGATGAGTCTGGCTCAATTCTGATGAAAAGTGACCAGTTTGTGTCAAATAACACTGAAATTGATAGAAACACATGAAAAAGCATATACTTTGGTGGCCGTGACTTTGCTTGTACAGTCAAGCGTTTTGGATGAGTCTGGCTCAATTCTGATGAAAAGTGACTAGTTTGTGTCGAATAACACTAAAATTGATAGAGACATATGAAAAAGCATAGACTGTGTGTGCCGTGACTCTACTTGTGTACAAGCAGAGCGTTTTGGATGAGTCTGCATCGATTCTGATAAAAAGTGACTAGTTTGTGTCGAATAACACTGAAATTGATAGAGACATATGAAAAAGCATATACTATGAGTGCCGTGACTCTGCTAGGCCAATAAAGCATTAGGTGTGAGTCCGGCTCAATTCTGATGAAAAGTGAATAGTTTTTGTCAAGTAACACTGAAACTGATAGAAACATATGAAAAAGCATATACTGTGTGTGCCGTGACTCTGCTTGTACAGTCAAGCGTTTTGGATGAGTCTGGCTCAATTCTGATGAAAAGTGACTAGTTTGTGTCAAATAACATTGAAACTGATAGAAACATATGAAAAAGCATATACTGTGTGTGCCGTGACTCTGCTTGTACAGTCAAGCGTTTTGGATGAGTCTGCATCGATTCTGATGAAAAGTGACTAGAGTTTGTCCAATAACACTGAAATTGATAGAAATATATGAAAAAGCATATACTGTGTGGGCCGTGACTCTGCTTGTACAGTCAAGCGTTTTGGATGAGTCTGCATCGATTCTGATGAAAAGTGACTAGTTTCTGTCGAATAACACTAAAACTGATAGAAACATATGAAATAGCATATGCTGTGTGTGCCGTGACTCTGCTTGTACAGTCAAACATTTTGGATGAGTCTGGCTCAATTCTGATGAAAAGTGACCAGTTTGTGTCAAATAACACTGAAATTGATAGAAACACATGAAAAAGCATATACTTTGGTGGCCGTGACTCTGCTTGTACAGTCAAGCGTTTTGGATGAGTCTGGCTCAATTCTGATGAAAAGTGACTAGTTTTTGTCAAATAACACTGAAACTGATAGAAATATATGAAAAAGCATATACGGTGTGTGCCGTGACTCTGCTTGTGTACAAGCAGAGCGTTTTGGATGAGTCTGGCTCAATTCTGATGAAAAGTGACTAGTTTGAGTTGAATAACACTGAAACTGATAGAAACATATGAAATAGCATATACAATGTGTGCCGTGACTCTGTTGTGTACAAGCAGAGCTTTTTGGATGAGTCTGCATCGATTCTGATGAAAAGTGACTAGTTTGTGTCGAATATCACTGAAACTGATAGAAACATATGAAAAAGCATATACTTTGGTGGCCGTGCCTCTGCTTGTACAGTCAAGCGTTTTGGATGAGTCTGGCTCAATTCTGATGAAAAGTGACTAGTTTTTGTCAAATAACACTGAAACTGATAGAAACATATGAAAAAGTATATACTGTGTGTGCCGTGACTCTGCTTGTACAGTCAAGCGTTTTCGATGAGTCTGGCTCAATTCTAATGAAAAGTGACTAGTTTGTGTCAAATAACATTGAAGCTGATAGAAACATATGAAAAAGCATATACTGTGTGTGCCGTGACTCTGCTTGTACAGTCAAGCGTTTTGGATGAGTCTGCATCGATTCTGATGAAAAGTGACTAGTTTTTGTCAAATAACACTGAAACTGATAGAAACATATGAAAAAGCATATGCTGTGTGTGCCGTGACTCTGCTCTTACAGTCAAGCATTTTGGATGAGACTGCATCGATTCTGATGAACAGTGACTAGTTTGTGTCAAATAACACTGAAACTGATAGAAACATATGAAATAGCATATACTGTGTGTGCCGTGACTCTGCTTGTACAGTCAAGCGTTTTGGATGAGTCTGGCTCAATTCTGATGAAAAGTGACTAGTTTGTGTGAAATAAACCTGAAATTGATAGAAACATATGAAAAAGCATATACTTTGGTGGCCGTGACTCTGCTTGTACAGTCAAGCGTTTTGGATGAGTCTGGCTCAATTCTGATGAAAAGTGACTAGTTTTTGTCAAATAACACTGAAACTGATAGAAACATATGAAAAAGCATACACTGTGTGTGCCGTGACTCTGCTTGTACAGTCAAGCGTTTTGGATGAGTCTGCATCGATTCTGATGAAAAGTGACTAGTTTCTGTCCAATAACACTGAAACTGATAGAAACATATGAAATAGCATATACTGTGTGTGCCGTGACTCTGCTTGTACAGTCAAGCGTTTTGGATGAGTCTGGCTCAATTCTGATGAAAAGTGACTAGTTTGTGTGAAATAAACCTGAAATTGATAGAAACATATGAAAAAGCATATATTTGGTGGCCGTGACTCTGCTTGTACAGTCAAGCGTTTTGGATGAGTCTGGCTCAATTCTGATGAAAAGTGACTAGTTTTTGTCAAATAACACTGAAACTGATAGAAACATATGAAAAAGCATATACTGTGTGTGCCGTGACTCTGCTTGTACAGTCCAGCGTTTTGAATGAGTCTGCATCGATTCTGATGAAAAGTGACTAGTTTGTGTCGAATAACACTGAAATTGATAGAAACATATGAAAAAGCATATACTGTGTGTGCCGTGGCTCTACTTGTGTACAAGCAGAGCGTTTTGGATGAGTCTGCATCGATTCTGAGAAAAAGTGACCAGTTTGTGTCGAATAACACTGAAATTGATAGAAACATATGAAAAAGCATATGCTGTGTGTGCCGTGACTCTGCTTGTACAGTCAAGCGTTTTGGATGAGTCTGGCTCAATTCTGATGAAAAGTGACTAATTTTTGTCAAATAACACTGAAACTGATAGAAACATATGAAAAATCATATACTGTGTGTGCCGTGACTTTGCTTGTACAGTCAAGCGTTTTGGATGAGTCTGGCTCAATTCTGATGAAAATTGACTAGTTTGTGTCAAATAACATTGAAACTGATAGAAACATATGAAAAAGCATATACTGTGTGTGCCGTGACTCTGCTTGTACAGTCAAGCGTTTTGGATGAGTCTGCATCGATTCTGATGAAAATTGACTAGTTTGTGTCAAATAACATTGAAACTGATAGAAACATATGAAATAGCATATGCTGTGTGTGCCGTGACTCTGCTTGTACAGTCAAACATTTTGGATGAGTCTGGCTCAATTCTGATGAAAAGTGACTAGTTTATGTCAAATAACCCTGAAATTGATAGAAACATATGAAGAAGCATATACTTTGGTGGCCGTGACTCTGCTTGTACAATCAAGCGTTTTGGATGAGACTGCATCGATTCTGATGAAAAGTGACTAGTTTGTGTCAAATAACACTGAAACTGATACAGACATATGAAAAAGCATATACTGTGTGTGCCGTGACTCTGCTTGTGTACAAGCAGAGCGTTTTGGATGAGTCTGCATCGATTCTGATGAAAAGTGACTAGTTTGTGTCAAATAACACTGAAACTGATACAGACATATGAAAAAGCATATACTGTGTGTGCCGTGACTCTGCTTGTACAGTCAAGCGTTTTGGATGAGTCTGGCTCAATTCTGATGAAAAGTGACTAGTTTGAGTTGAATAACACTGAAACTGATAGAAACATATGAAAAAGCATATACTATGTGTGCCGTGACTCTGTTGTGTACAAGCAGAGCTTTTTGGATGAGTCTGCATCGATTCTGATGAAAAGTGACTAGTTTGTGTCGAATAACACTGATATTGATAGAAACATATGAAAAAGCATATACTTTGGTGGCCGTGACTCTGCTTGTACAGTCAAGCGTTTTGGATGAGTCTGGCTCAATTCTGATGAAAAGTGACTAGTTTTTGTCAAATAACACTGAAACTGATAGAAACATATGAAAAAGCATATACTGTGTGTGCCGTGACTCTGCTTGTACAGTCAAACATTTTGGATGAGTCTGGCTCAATTCTGATGAAAAGTGACTAGTTTATGTTAAATAACCCTGAAATTGATAGAAACATATGAAAAAGCATATACTTTGGTGGCCGTGACTCTGCTTGTACAATCAAGCGTTTTGGATGAGACTGCATCGATTCTGATGAACAGTTACTAGTTTGTGTCAAATAACACTGAAACTGATAGAAACATATGAAATAGCATATATTTTGTTGGCCGTGACTCTGCTTGTACAGTCAAGCGTTTTGGATGAGTCTGGCTCAATTCTGATGAAAAGTGACTAGTTTGTGTCAAATAACACTGAAATTGATAGAAACATGAAAAAGCATATCCTGTGTGTGCCGTGACTCTGCTTGTACAGTCAAGCGTTTCGGATGAGTCTGGCTCAATTCTAATGAAAAGTGACTAGTTTGTGTCAAATAACATTGAAGCTGATAGAAACATATGAAAAAGCATATACTGTGTGTGCCGTGACTCTGCTTGTACAGTCAAGCGTTTTGGATGAGCCTGCATCGATTCTGATGAAAAGTGACTAGAGTTTGTCCAATAACACTGAAATTGATAGAAACATATGAAAAAGCATGTACTGTGTGTGCCGTGACTCTGCTCTTACAGTCAAGCGTTTTGGATGAGTCTGGCTCAATTCTGATGAAAAGTGACTAGTTTATGTCAAAAAACCCTGAAATTGATAGAAACATATGAAAAAGCATATACTTTGGTGGCCGTGACTCTGCTTGTACAATCAAGCGTTTTGGATGAGTCTGGCTCAATTCTGATGAAAAGTGACTAGTTTGTGTCGAATAACACTGAAATTGATAGAAACATATAAAAAAGCATATACTGTGTGTGCCGTGACTCTGCTAGGACAGTGAAGCGTTTTGGATGAGTCGGGCTCAATTCTGATGAAAAGTGACTAGTTTGAGTTGAATAACACTGAAACTGATAGAAACATATGAAATAGCATATACAATGTGTGCCGTGACTCTGTTGTGTACAAGCAGAGCTTTTTGGATGAGTCAGCATCGATTCTGATGAAAAGTGACTAGTTTGTGTCGAATATCACTGAAACTGATAGAAACATATGAAAAAGCATATACTGTGTGTGCCGTGACTCTGCTTGTGTACAAGCAGAGCTTTTTGGATGAGTCAGCATCGATTCTGATGAAAAGTGACTAGTTTGTGTCGAATATCACTGAAACTGATAGAAACATATGAAAAAGCATATACTATGTGTGCCGTGACTCTGCTAGGCCAATAAAGCATTAGGTGTGAGTCTGGCTCAATTCTGATGAAAAGTGACTAGTTTTTGTCAAATAACACTGAAACTGATAGAAACATATGAAAAAGCATATACTGTGTGTGCCGTGACTCTGCTTGTGTACAAGCAGAGCGTTTTGTATGAGTCTGCATCGATTCTGATGAAAAGTGACTAGTTTGTGTCGAATAACACTGAAATTGATAGAAACATATGAAAAAGCATATGCTGTGTGTGCCGTGACTCTGCTCTTAAAGTCAAGCATTTTGGATGAGACTGCATCGATTCTGATGAAAAGTGACTAGTTTGTGTCAAATAACCCTGAAATTGATAGAAACATATGAAAAAGCATATACTTTGGTGGCCGTGACTCTGCTTGTACAGTCAAGCGTTTTGGATGAGTCTGGTTCAATTCTGATGAAAAGTGACTGATTTTTGTCAAATAACACTGAAACTGATAGAAACATATGAAAAAGCATATACTGTGTGTGCCGTGACTCTGCTTGTACAGTCCAGTGTTTTAGATGAGTCTGGCTCAATTCTGATGAAAAGTGACTACTTTGTGTCAAATAACATTGAAATTGATAGAAACATATGAAAAAGCATATACTGTGTGTGCCGTGACTCTGCTTGTACAGTCAAGCGTTTTGGATGAGTCTGCATCGATTCTGATGAAAAGTGACTAGTTTCTGTCGAATAACACTGAAACTGATAGAAACATATGAAATAGCATATACTGTGTGTGCCGTGACTCTGCTTGTACAGTCAAACATTTTGGATGAGTCTGGCTCAATTCTGATGAAAAGTGACCAGTTTGTGTCAAATAACACTGAAATTGATAGAAACACATGAAAAAGCATATATTTTGGTGGCCGTGACTCTGCTTGTACAGTCAAGCGTTTTGGATGAGTCTGGCTCAATTCTGATGAAAAGTGACTAGTTTTTGTCAAATAACACTGAAACTGATAGAAACATATGAAAAAGCACATACTGTGTGTGCCGTGACTCTGCTTGTACAGTCAAGCGTTTTGGATGAGTCTGCATCGATTCTGATGAAAAGTGACTAGTTTGTGTGAAATAAACCTGAAATTGATAGAAACATATGAAAAAGCATATACTGTGTGTGCCGTGACTCTGCTTGTACAGTCAAGCGTTTTCAATGAGTCTGGCTCAATTCTGATGAAAAGTGACCAGTTTGTGTCAAATAACACTGAAATTGATAGAAACATATGAAAAAGCAAATATTGTGTGTGCCGTGACTCTGCTTGTACAGTCAAGCGTTTCGGATGAGTCTGGCTCAATTCTAATGAAAAGTGACCAGTTTGTGTCAAATAACATTGAAGCTGATAGAAACATATGAAAAAGCATATATTGTGTGTGCCGTGACTCTGCTTGTACAGTCAAGCGTTTTGGATGAGTCTGCATCGATTCTGATGAAAAGTGACTAGAGTTTGTCCAATAACACTGAAACTGATAGAAACATATGAAAAAGCATATACTGTGTGTGCCGTGAGTCTGCTCTTACAGTGAAGCGTTTTGGATGAGTCTGGCTCAATTCTGATGAAAAGTGACTAGTTTATGTCAAATAACCCTGAAATTGATAGAAACATATGAAAAAGCATATACTTTGGTGGCCGTGACTCTGCTTGTACAATCAAGCGTTTTGGATGAGTCTGGCTCAATTCTGATGAAAAGTGACTAGTTTGTGTCGAATAACACTGAAATTGATAGAAACATATAAAAAAGCATATAGTGTGTGCCGTGACTCTGCTAGGACAGTGAAGCGTTTTGGATGAGTCGGGCTCAATTCTGATGAAAAGTGACTAGTTTGAGTTGAATAACACTGAAACTGATAGAAACATATGAAATAGCATATACAATGTGTGCCGTGACTCTGTTGTGTACAAGCAGAGCTTTTTGGATGAGTCAGCATTGATTCTGATGAAAAGTGACTAGTTTGTGTCGAATATCACTGAAACTGATAGAAACATTTGAAAAAGCATATACTGTGTGTGCCGTGACTCTGCTTGTACAGTCAAGCGTTTTGGATGAGTCTGGCTCAATTCTGATGAAAAGTGACTAGTTTATGTTAAATAACCCTGAAATTGATAGAAACATATGAAAAAGCATATCCTTTGGTGGCCGTGACTCTGCTTGTACAATCAAGTGTTTTGGATGAGACTGCATCGATTCTGATGAAAAGTGACTAGTTTGTGTCAAATAACACTGAAACTGATAGAAACATATGAAATAGCATATATTTTGTTGGCCGTGACTCTGCTTGTACAGTCAAGCGTTTTGGATGAGTCTGGCTCAATTCTGATGAAAAGTGACTAGTTTGTGTCAAATAACACTGAAACTGATAGAAACATATGAAAAAGCACATACTGTGTGTGCCGTGACTCTGCTTGTACAGTCAAGCGTTTTGGATGAGTCTGCAACCATTCTGATGAAAAGTGACTAGTTTGTGTGAAATAAACCTGAAATTGATAGAAACATATGAAAAAGCATATACTGTGTGTGCCGTGACTCTGCTTGTATAGTCAAGCGTTTTGGATGAGTCTGGCTCAATTCTGATGAAAAGTGACCAGTTTGTGTCAAATAACACTGAAATTGATAGAAACATATGAAAAAGCATATACTGTGTGTGCTGTGACTCTGCTTGTACAGTCAAGCGTTTCGGATGAGTCTGGCTCAATTCTAATGAAAAGTGACTAGTTTGTGTTAAATAACATTGAAGCTGATAGAAACATATGAAAAAGCATATACTGTGTGTGCCGTGACTCTGCTTGTACAGTCAAGCGTTTTGGATGAGTCTGGCTCAATTCTGATGAAAAGTGACCAGTTTGTGTCAAATAACACTGAAATTGATAGAAACACATGAAAAAGCATATATTTTGGTGGCCGTGACTCTGCTTGTACAGTCAAGCGTTTTGGATGAGTCTGGCTCAATTCTGATGAAAAGTGACTAGTTTTTGTCAAATAACACTGAAACTGATAGAAACATATGAAAAAGCATATACTGTGTGTGCCGTGACTCTGCTAGGACAGTCAAGCGTTTTGCATGAGACTGCATCGATTCTGATGAATAGTGACTAGTTTGTGTCAAATAACACTGAAACTGATAGAAACATATGAAAAAGCACATACTGTGTGTGCCGTGACTCTGCTTGTACAGTCAAGCGTTTTGGATGAGTCTGCATCGATTCTGATGAAAAGTGACTAGTTTGTGTCAAATAACACTGAAACTGATAGAAACATATGAAATAGCATATATTTTGTTGGCCGTGACTCTGCTTGTACAGTCAAGCGTTTTGGATGAGTCTGGCTCAATTCTGATGAAAAGTGACTAGTTTGTGTCAAATAACACTGAAACTGATAGAAACATATGAAAAAGCACATACTGTGTGTGCCGTGACTCTGCTTGTACAGTCAAGCGTTTTGGATGAGTCTGCAACCATTCTGATGAAAAGTGACTAGTTTGTGTGAAATAAACCTGAAATTGATAGAAACATATGAAAAAGCATATACTGTGTGTGCCGTGACTCTGCTTGTATAGTCAAGCGTTTTGGATGAGTCTGGCTCAATTCTGATGAAAAGTGACCAGTTTGTGTCAAATAACACTGAAATTGATAGAAAACATATGAAAAAGCATATACTGTGTGTGCTGTGACTCTGCTTGTACAGTCAAGCGTTTCGGATGAGTCTGGCTCAATTCTAATGAAAAGTGACTAGTTTGTGTTAAATAACATTGAAGCTGATAGAAACATATGAAAAAGCATATACTGTGTGTGCCGTGACTCTGCTTGTACAGTCAAGCGTTTTGGATGAGTCTGGCTCAATTCTGATGAAAAGTGACCAGTTTGTGTCAAATAACACTGAAATTGATAGAAACACATGAAAAAGCATATATTTTGGTGGCCGTGACTCTGCTTGTACAGTCAAGCGTTTTGGATGAGTCTGGCTCAATTCTGATGAAAAGTGACTAGTTTTTGTCAAATAACACTGAAACTGATAGAAACATATGAAAAAGCATATACTGTGTGTGCCGTGACTCTGCTAGGACAGTCAAGCGTTTTGCATGAGACTGCATCGATTCTGATGAATAGTGACTAGTTTGTGTCAAATAACACTGAAACTGATAGAAACATATGAAAAAGCACATACTGTGTGTGCCGTGACTCTGCTTGTACAGTCAAGCGTTTTGGATGAGTCTGCATCGATTCTGATGAAAAGTGACTAGTTTGTGTCAAATAACACTGAAACTGATAGAAACATATGAAATAGCATATATTTTGTTGGCCGTGACTCTGCTTGTACAGTCAAGCGTTTTGGATGAGTCTGGCTCAATTCTGATGAAAAGTGACTAGTTTGTGTCAAATAACACTGAAACTGATAGAAACATATGAAAAAGCACATACTGTGTGTGCCGTGACTCTGCTTGTACAGTCAAGCGTTTTGGATGAGTCTGCAACCATTCTGATGAAAAGTGACTAGTTTGTGTGAAATAAACCTGAAATTGATAGAAACATATGAAAAAGCATATACTGTGTGTGCCGTGACTCTGCTTGTATAGTCAAGCGTTTTGGATGAGTCTGGCTCAATTCTGATGAAAAGTGACCAGTTTGTGTCAAATAACACTGAAATTGATAGAAAACATATGAAAAAGCATATACTGTGTGTGCTGTGACTCTGCTTGTACAGTCAAGCGTTTCGGATGAGTCTGGCTCAATTCTAATGAAAAGTGACTAGTTTGTGTTAAATAACATTGAAGCTGATAGAAACATATGAAAAAGCATATACTGTGTGTGCCGTGACTCTGCTTGTACAGTCAAGCGTTTTGGATGAGTCTGGCTCAATTCTGATGAAAAGTGACCAGTTTGTGTCAAATAACACTGAAATTGATAGAAACACATGAAAAAGCATATATTTTGGTGGCCGTGACTCTGCTTGTACAGTCAAGCGTTTTGGATGAGTCTGGCTCAATTCTGATGAAAAGTGACTAGTTTTTGTCAAATAACACTGAAACTGATAGAAACATATGAAAAAGCATATACTGTGTGTGCCGTGACTCTGCTAGGACAGTCAAGCGTTTTGCATGAGACTGCATCGATTCTGATGAATAGTGACTAGTTTGTGTCAAATAACACTGAAACTGATAGAAACATATGAAAAAGCACATACTGTGTGTGCCGTGACTCTGCTTGTACAGTCAAGCGTTTTGGATGAGTCTGCATCGATTCTGATGAAAAGTGACTAGTTTGTGTGAAATAAACCTGAAATTGATAGAAACATATGAAAAAGCATATACTGTGTGTGCCGTGACTCTGCTTGTACAGTCAAGCGTTTTCAATGAGTCTGGCTCAATTCTGATGAAAAGTGACCAGTTTGTGTCAAATAACACTGAAATTGATAGAAACATATGAAAAAGCATATACTGTGTGTGCCGTGACTCTGCTTGTACAGTCAAGCGTTTCGGATGAGTCTGGCTCAATTCTAATGAAAAGTGACCAGTTTGTGTCAAATAACATTGAAGCTGATAGAAACATATGAAAAAGCATATATTGTGTGTGCCGTGACTCTGCTTGTACAGTCAAGCGTTTTGGATGAGTCTGCATCGATTCTGATGAAAAGTGACTAGAGTTTGTCCAATAACACTGAAACTGATAGAAACATATGAAAAAGCATATACTGTGTGTGCCGTGAGTCTGCTCTTACAGTGAAGCGTTTTGGATGAGTCTGGCTCAATTCTGATGAAAAGTGACTAGTTTATGTCAAATAACCCTGAAATTGATAGAAACATATGAAAAACCATATACTTTGGTGGCCGTGACTCTGCTTGTACAATCAAGCGTTTTGGATGAGTCTGGCTCAATTCTGATGAAAAGTGACTAGTTTGTGTCGAATAACACTGAAATTGATAGAAACATATAAAAAAGCATATACTGTGTGTGCCGTGACTCTGCTAGGACAGTGAAGCGTTTTGGATGAGTCGGGCTCAATTCAGCTGAAAAGTGACTAGTTTGAGTTGAATAACACTGAAACTGATAGAAATATATGAAATAGCATATACAATGTGTGCCGTGACTCTGTTGTGTACAAGCAGAGCTTTTTGGATGAGTCAGCATCGATTCTGATGAAAAGTGACTAGTTTGTGTCGAATATCACTGAAACTGATAGAAACATTTGAAAAAGCATATACTGTGTGTGCCGTGACTCTGCTTGTACAGTCAAGCGTTTTGGATGAGTCTGGCTCAATTCTGATGAAAAGTGACTAGTTTATGTTAAATAACCCTGAAATTGATAGAAACATATGAAAAAGCATATCCTTTGGTGGCCGTGACTCTGCTTGTACAATCAAGTGTTTTGGATGAGACTGCATCGATTCTGATGAAAAGTGACTAGTTTGTGTCAAATAACACTGAAACTGATAGAAACATATGAAATAGCATATATTTTGTTGGCCGTGACTCTGCTTGTACAGTCAAGCGTTTTGGATGAGTCTGGCTCAATTCTGATGAAAAGTGACTAGTTTGTGTCAAATAACACTGAAACTGATAGAAACATATGAAAAAGCACATACTGTGTGTGCCGTGACTCTGCTTGTACAGTCAAGCGTTTTGGATGAGTCTGCATCGATTCTGATGAAAAGTGACTAGTTTGTGTGAAATAAACCTGAAATTGATAGAAACATATGAAAAAGCATATACTGTGTGTGCCGTGACTCTGCTTGTATAGTCAAGCGTTTTGGATGAGTCTGGCTCAATTCTGATGAAAAGTGACCAGTTTGTGTCAAATAACACTGAAATTGATAGAAACATATGAAAAAGCATATACTGTGTGTGCCGTGACTCTGCTTGTACAGTCAAGCGTTTCGGATGAGTCTGGCTCAATTCTAATGAAAAGTGACTAGTTTGTGTCAAATAACATTGAAGCTGATAGAAACATATGAAAAAGCATATACTGTGTGTGCCGTGACTCTGCTTGTACAGTCAAGCGTTTTGGATGAGTCTGCATCGATTCTGATGAAAAGTGACTAGAGTTTGTCCAATAACACTGAAATTGATAGAAACATATGAAAAAGCATATACTGTGTGTGCCGTGACTCTGCTCTTACAGTCAAGCGTTTTGGATGAGTCTGGTTCAATTCTGATGAAAAGTGACTAGTTTATGTCAAATAACCCTGAAATTGATAGAAACATATGAAAAAGCATATACTTTGGTGGCCGTGACTCTGCTTGTACAGTCAAGCATTTTGGATGAGTCTGGCTCAATTCTGATGAAAAGTGACTAGTTTGTGTCGAATAACACTGAAATTGATAGAAACATATAAAAAAGCATATACTGTGTGTGCCGTGACTCTGCTAGGACAGTGAAGCGTTTTGGATGAGTCGGGCTCAATTCTGATGAAAAGTGACTAGTTTGAGTTGAATAACAGTGAAACTGATAGAAACATATGAAATAGCATATACAATGTGTGCCGTGACTCTGTTGTGTACAAGCAGAGCTTTTTGGATGAGTCAGCATCGATTCTGATGAAAAGTGACTAGTTTGTGTCGAATATCACTGAAACTGATAGAAACATATGAAAAAGCATATACTGTGTGTGCCGTGACTCTGCTTGTGTACAAGCAGAGCTTTTTGGATGAGTCAGCATCGATTCTGATGAAAAGTGACTAGTTTGTGTCGAATATCACTGAAACTGATAGAAACATATGAAATAGCATATACTATGTGTGCTGTGACTCTGCTAGGCCAATAAAGCATTAGGTGTGAGTCTGGCTCAATTCTGATGAAAAGTGACTAGTTTTTGTCAAATAACACTGAAACTGATAGAAACATATGAAAAAGCATATACAATGTGTGCCGTGACTCTGCTCTTACAGTCAAGCATTTTGGATGAGACTGCATCGATTCTGATGAAAAGTGACTAGTTTGTGTCAAATAACCCTGAAATTGATAGAAACATATGAAAAAGCATATACTTTGGTGGCCGTGACTCTGCTTGTACAGTCAAGCGTTTTGGATGAGTCTGCATCAATTCTGATGAAAAGTGACTAATTTTTGTCAAATAACACTGAAACTGATAGAAACATATGAAAAAGCATATACTGTGTGTGCTGTGACTCTGCTTGTACAGTCCAGCGTTTTAGATGAGTCTGGCTCAATTCTGATGAAAAGTGACTACTTTGTGTCAAATAACATTGAAATTGATAGAAACATATGAAAAAGCATATACTGTGTGTGCCGTGACTCTGCTTGTACAGTCAAGCGTTTTGGATGAGTCTGCATCGATTCTGATGAAAAGTGACTAGTTTCTGTCGAATAACACTGAAACTGATAGAAACACATGAAATAGCATATACTGTGTGTGCCGTGACTCTGTTTGTACAGTCAAACATTTTGGATGAGTCTGGCTCAATTCTGATGAAAAGTGACCAGTTTGTGTCAAATAACACTGAAATTGATAGAAACACATGAAAAAGCATATACTTTGGTGGCCGTGACTCTGCTTGTACAGTCAAGCGTTTTGGATGAGTCTGGCTCAATTCTGATGAAAAGTGACTAGTTTTTGTCAAATAACACTGAAACTGATAGAAACATATGAAAAAGCATATACTGTGTGTGCCGTGACTCTGCTAGGACAGTCAAGCGTTTTGCATGAGACTGCATCGATTCTGATGAATAGTGACTAGTTTGTGTCAAATAACACTGAAACTGATAGAAACATATGAAATAGCATATATTTTGTTGGCCGTGACTCTGCTTGTACAGTCAAGCGTTTTGGATGAGTCTGGCTCAATTCTGATGAAAAGTGACTAGTTTGTGTCAAATAACACTGAAACTGATAGAAACATATGAAAAAGCACATACTGTGTGTGCCGTGACTCTGCTTGTACAGTCAAGCGTTTTGGATGAGTCTGCATCGATTCTGATGAAAAGTGACTAGTTTGTGTGAAATAAACCTGAAATTGATAGAAACATATGAAAAAGCATATACTGTGTGTGCCGTGACTCTGCTTGTACAGTCAAGCGTTTTCAATGAGTCTGGCTCAATTCTGATGAAAAGTGACCAGTTTGTGTCAAATAACACTGAATTTGATAGAAACATATGAAAAAGCATATACTGTGTGTGCCGTGACTCTGCTTGTACAGTCAAGCGTTTCGGATGAGTCTGGCTCAATTCTAATGAAAAGTGACTAGTTTGTGTCAAATAACATTGAAGCTGATAAAAACATATGAAAAAGCATATATTGTGTGTGCCGTGACTCTGCTTGTACAGTCAAGCGTTTTGGATGAGTCTGCATCGATTCTGATGAAAAGTGACTAGAGTTTGTCCAATAACACTGAAACTGATAGAAACATATGAAAAAGCATATACTGTGTGTGCCGTGAGTCTGCTCTTACAGTGAAGCGTTTTGGATGAGTCTGGCTCAATTCTGATGAAAAGTGACTAGTTTATGTCAAATAACCCTGAAATTGATAGAAACATATGAAAAAGCATATACTTTGGTGGCCGTGACTCTGCTTGTACAATCAAGCGTTTTGGATGAGTCTGGCTCAATTCTGATGAAAAGTGACTAGTTTGTGTCGAATAACACTGAAATTGATAGAAATATATAAAAAAGCATATACTGTGTGTGCCGTGACTCTGCTAGGACAGTGAAGCGTTTTGGATGAGTCTGGCTCAATTCAGATGAAAAGTGACTAGTTTGAGTTGAATAACACTGAAACTGATAGAAACATATGAAATAGCATATACAATGTGTGCCGTGACTCTGTTGTGTACAAGCAGAGCTTTTTGGATGAGTCAGCATCGATTCTGATGAAAAGTGACTAGTTTGTGTCGAATATCACTGAAACTGATAGAAACATTTGAAAAAGCATATACTGTGTGTGCCGTGACTCTGCTTGTACAGTCAAGCGTTTTGGATGAGTCTGGCTCAATTCTGATGAAAAGTGACTAGTTTATGTTAAATAACCCTGAAATTGATAGAAACATATGAAAAAGCATATACTTTGGTGGCCGTGACTCTGCTTGTACAATCAAGTGTTTTGGATGAGACTGCATCGATTCTGATGAAAAGTGACTAGTTTGTGTCAAATAACACTGAAACTGATAGAAACATATGAAATAGCATATATTTTGTTGGCCGTGACTCTGCTTGTACAGTCAAGCGTTTTGGATGAGTCTGGCTCAATTCTGATGAAAAGTGACTAGTTTGTGTCAAATAACACTGAAACTGATAGAAACATATGAAAAAGCACATACTGTGTGTGCCGTGACTCTGCTTGTACAGTCAAGCGTTTTGGATGAGTCTGCATCGATTCTGATGAAAAGTGACTAGTTTGTGTGAAATAAACCTGAAATTGATAGAAACATATGAAAAAGCATATACTGTGTGTGCCGTGACTCTGCTTGTACAGTCAAGCGTTTTCGATGAGTCTGGCTCAATTCTGATGAAAAGTGACCAGTTTGTGTCAAATAACACTGAAATTGATAGAAACATATGAAAAAGCATATACTGTGTGTGCCGTGACTCTGCTTGTACAGTCAAGCGTTTCGGATGAGTCTGGCTCAATTCTAATGAAAAGTGACTAGTTTGTGTCAAATAACATTGAAGCTGGTAGAAACATATGAAAAAGCATATACTGTGTGTGCCGTGACTCTGCTTGTACAGTCAAGCGTTTTGGATGAGTCTGCATCGATTCTGATGAAAAGTGACTAGAGTTTGTCCAATAACACTGAAATTGATAGAAACATATAAAAAAGCATATACTGTGTGTGCCGTGACTCTGCTAGGACAGTGAAGCGTTTTGGATGAGTCGGGCTCAATTCTGATGAAAAGTGACTAGTTTGAGTTGAATAACACTGAAACTGATAGAAACATATGAAATAGCATATACAATGTGTGCCGTGACTCTGTTGTGTACAAGCAGAGCTTTTTGGATGAGTCAGCATCGATTCTGATGAAAAGTGACTAGTTTGTGTCGAATATCACTGAAACTGATAGAAACATATGAAAAAGCATATACTATGTGTGCCGTGACTCTGCTAGGCCAATAAAGCATTAGGTGTGAGTCTGGCTCAATTCTGATGAAAAGTGACTAGTTTTTGTCAAATAACACTGAAACTGATAGAAACATATGAAAAAGCATATACTGTGTGTGCCGTGACTCTGCTTGTGTACAAGCAGAGCGTTTTGTATGAGTCTGCATCGATTCTGATGAAAAGTGACTAGTTAGTGTCGAATAACACTGAAATTGATAGAAACATATGAAAAAGCATATGCTGTGTGTGCCGTGACTCTGCTCTTACAGTCAAGCATTTTGGATGAGACTGCATCGATTCTGATGAAAAGTGACTAGTTTGTGTCAAATAACCCTGAAATTGATAGAAACATATGAAAAAGCATATACTTTGGTGGCCGTGACTCTGCTTGTACAGTCAAGCGTTTTGGATGAGTCTGGCTCAATTCTGATGAAAAGTGACTAATTTTTGTCAAATAACACTGAAACTGATAGAAACATATGAAAAAGCATATACTGTGTGTGCCGTGACTCTGCTTGTACAGTCCAGCGTTTTAGATGAGTCTGGCTCAATTCTGATGAAAAGTGACTACTTTGTGTCAAATAACATTGAAATTGATAGAAACATATGAAAAAGCATATACTGTGTGTGCCGTGACTCTGCTTGTACAGTCAAGCGTTTTGGATGAGTCTGCATCGATTCTGATGAAAAGTGACTAGAGTTTGTCCCATAACACTGAAATTGATAGAAACATATGAAAAAGCATATACTGTGTGTGCCGTGACTCTGCTCTTACAGTCAAGCGTTTTGGATGAGTCTGGCTCAATTCTGATGAAAAGTGACTAGTTTATGTCAAATAACCCTGAAATTGATAGAAACATATGAAAAACCATATACTTTGGTGGCCGTGACTCTGCTTGTACAATCAAGCGTTTTGGATGAGTCTGGCTCAATTCTGATGAAAAGTGACTAGTTTGTGTCGAATAACACTGAAATTGATAGAAACATATAAAAAAGCATATACTGTGTGTGCCGTGACTCTGCTAGGACAGTGAAGCGTTTTGGATGAGTCTGGCTCAATTCTGATGAAAAGTGACTAGTTTGAGTTGAATAACACTGAAACTGATAGAAACATATGAAATAGCATATACAATGTGTGCCGTGACTCTGTTGTGTACAAGCAGAGCTTTTTGGATGAGTCAGCATCGATTCTGATGAAAAGTGACTAGTTTGTGTCGAATATCACTGAAACTGATAGAAACATATGAAAAAGCATATACTGTGTGTGCCGTGACTCTGCTTGTGTACAAGCAGAGCTTTTTGGATGAGTCAGCATCGATTCTGATGAAAAGTGACTAGTTTGTGTCGAATATCACTGAAACTGATAGAAACATATGAAAAAGCATATACTATGTGTGCTGTGACTCTGCTAGGCCAATAAAGCATTAGGTGTGAGTCTGGCTCAATTCTGATGAAAAGTGACTAGTTTTTTTCAAATAACACTGAAACTGATAGAAACATATGAAAAAGCATATACAATGTGTGCCGTGACTCTGCTTGTGTACAAGCAGAGCGTTTTGTATGAGTCTGCATCGATTCTGATGAAAAGTGACTAGTTTGTGTCGAATAACACTGAAATTGATAGAAACATATGAAAAAGCATATGCTGTGTGTGCCGTGACTCTGCTCTTACAGTCAAGCATTTTGGATGAGACTGCATCGATTCTGATGAAAAGTGACTAGTTTGTGTCAAATAACCCTGAAATTGATAGAAACATATGAAAAAGCATATACTTTGGTGGCCGTGACTCTGCTTGTACAGTCAAGCGTTTTGGATGAGTCTGCATCAATTCTGATGAAAAGTGACTAATTTTTGTCAAATAACACTGAAACTGATAGAAACATATGAAAAAGCATATACTGTGTGTGCTGTGACTCTGCTTGTACAGTCCAGCGTTTTAGATGAGTCTGGCTCAATTCTGATGAAAAGTGACTACTTTGTGTCAAATAACATTGAAATTGATAGAAACATATGAAAAAGCATATACTTTGTGTGCCGTGACTCTGCTTGGACAGTCAAGCGTTTTGGACGAGTCTGCATCGATTCTGATGAAAAGTGACTAGTTTCTGTCGAATAACACTGAAACTGATAGAAACACATGAAATAGCATATACTGTGTGTGCCGTGACTCTGCTTGTACAGTCAAACATTTTGGATGAGTCTGGCTCAATTCTGATGAAAAGTGACCAGTTTGTGTCAAATAACACTGAAATTGATAGAAACACATGAAAAAGCATATACTTTGGTGGCCGTGACTCTGCCTGTACAGTCAAGCGTTTTGGATGAGTCTGGCTCAATTCTGATGAAAAGTGACTAGTTTTTGTCAAATAACACTGAAACTGATAGAAACATATGAAAAAGCATATACTGTGTGTGCCGTGACTCTGCTAGGACAGTCAAGCGTTTTGCATGAGACTGCATCGATTCTGATGAATAGTGACTAGTTTGTGTCAAATAACACTGAAACTGATAGAAACATATGAAATAGCATATATTTTGTTGGCCGTGACTCTCCTTGTACAGTCAAGCGTTTTGGATGAGTCTGGCTCAATTCTGATGAAAAGTGACTAGTTTGTGTCAAATAACACTGAAACTGATAGAAACATATGAAAAATCACATACTGTGTGTGCCGTGACTCTGCTTGTACAGTCAAGCGTTTTGGATGAGTCTGCATCGATTCTGATGAAAAGTGACTAGTTTGTGTGAAATAAACCTGAAATTGATAGAAACATATGAAAAAGCATATACTGTGTGTGCCGTGACTCTGCTTGTAAAGTCAAGCGTTTTCAATGAGTCTGGCTCAATTCTGATGAAAAGTGACCAGTTTGTGTCAAATAACACTGAATTTGATAGAAACATATGAAAAAGCATATACTGTGTGTGCCGTGACTCTGCTTGTACAGTCCAGCGTTTTAGATGAGTCTGGCTCAATTCTAATGAAAAGTGACTAGTTTGTGTCAAATAACATTGAAGCTGATAGAAACATATGAAAAAGCATATATTGTGTGTGCCGTGACTCTGCTTGTACAGTCAAGCGTTTTGGATGAGTCTGCATCGATTCTGATGAAAAGTGACTAGAGTTTGTCCAATAACACTGAAACTGATAGAAACATATGAAAAAGCATATACTGTGTGTGCCGTGACTCTGCTCTTACAGTCAAGCATTTTGGATGAGACTGCATCGATTCTGATGAAAAGTGACTAGTTTGTGTCAAATAACCCTGAAACTGATAGAAACATATGAAAAAGCATATACTTTGGTGGCCGTGACTCTGCTTGTACAGTCAAGCGTTTTGGATGAGTCTGCATCAATTCTGATGAAAAGTGACTAATTTTTGTCAAATAACACTGAAACTGATAGAAACATATGAAAAAGCATATACTGTGTGTGCCGTGACTCTGCTTGTACAGTCAAGCGTTTTGGATGAGTCTGCATCGATTCTGATGAAAAGTGACTAGTTTGTGTGAAATAAACCTGAAATTGATAGAAACATATGAAAAAGCATATACTGTGTGTGCCGTGACTCTGCTTGTACAGTCAAGCGTTTTCAATGAGTCTGGCTCAATTCTGATGAAAAGTGACCAGTTTGTGTCAAATAACACTGAATTTGATAGAAACATATGAAAAAGCATATACTGTGTGTGCCGTGACTCTGCTTGTACAGTCAAGCGTTTCGGATGAGTCTGGCTCAATTCTAATGAAAAGTGACTAGTTTGTGTCAAATAACATTGAAGCTGATAGAAACATATGAAAAAGCATATATTGTGTGTGCCGTGACTCTGCTTGTACAGTCAAGCGTTTTGGATGAGTCTGGCTCAATTCTGATGAAAAGTGACTAGTTTATGTCAAATAACCCTGAAATTGATAGAAACATATGAAAAAGCATATACTTTGGTGGCCGTGACTCTGCTTGTACAATCAAGCGTTTTGGATGAGTCTGGCTCAATTCTGATGAAAAGTGACTAGTTTGTGTCGAATAACACTGAAATTGATAGAAACATATAAAAAAGCATATACTGTGTGTGCCGTGACTCTGCTAGGACAGTGAAGCGTTTTGGATGAGTCGGGCTCAATTCTGATGAAAAGTGACTAGTTTGAGTTGAATAACACTGAAACTGATAGAAACATTTGAAATAGCATATACAATGTGTGCCGTGACTGTTGTGTACAAGCAGAGCTTTTTGGATGAGTCAGCATCGATTCTGATGAAAAGTGACTAGTTTGTGTCGAATATCACTGAAACTGATAGAAACATTTGAAAAAGCATATACTGTGTGTGCCGTGACTCTGCTTGTACAGTCAAGCGTTTTGGATGAGTCTGGCTCAATTCTGATGAAAAGTGACTAGTTTATGTTAAATAACCCTGAAATTGATAGAAACATATGAAAAAGCATATATTTTGGTGGCCGTGACTCTGCTTGTACAATCAAGTGTTTTGGATGAGACTGCATCGATTCTGATGAAAAGTGACTAGTTTGTGTCAAATAACACTGAAACTGATAGAAACATATGAAATAGCATATATTTTGTTGGCCGTGACTCTGCTTGTACAGTCAAGCGTTTTGGATGAGTCTGGCTCAATTCTGATGAAAAGTGACTAGTTTGTGTCAAATAACACTGAAACTGATAGAAACATATGAAAAAGCACATACTGTGTGTGCCGTGACTCTGCTTGTACAGTCAAGCGTTTTGGATGAGTCTGCATCGATTCTGATGAAAAGTGACTAGTTTGTGTGAAATAAACCTGAAATTGATAGAAACATATGAAAAAGCATATACTGTGTGTGCCGTGACTCTGCTTGTACAGTCAAGCGTTTTCGATGAGTCTGGCTCAATTCTGATGAAAAGTGACCAGTTTGTGTCAAATAACACTGAAATTGATAGAAACATATGAAAAAGCATATACTGTGTGTGCCGTGACTCTGCAAGGACAGTCAAGCGTTTTGGATGAGTCTGGCTCAATTCTAATGAAAAGTGACTAGTTTGTGTCAAATAACATTGAAGCTGGTAGAAACATATGAAAAAGCATATACTGTGTGTGCCGTGACTCTGCTTGTACAGTCAAGCGTTTTGGATGAGTCTGCATCGATTCTGATGAAAAGTGACTAGAGTTTGTCCAATAACACTGAAATTGATAGAAACATATGAAAAAGCATATACTGTGTGTGCCGTGACTCTGCTCTTACAGTCAAGCGTTTTGGATGAGTCTGGCTCAATTCTGATGAAAAGTGACTAGTTTATGTCAAATAACACTGAATTTGATAGAAACATATGAAAAAGCATATACTGTGTGTGCCGTGACTCTGCTTGTACAGTCAAGCGTTTCGGATGAGTCTGGCTCAATTCTAATGAAAAGTGACTAGTTTGTGTCAAATAACATTGAAGCTGATAGAAACATATGAAAAAGCATATATTGTGTGTGCCGTGACTCTGCTTGTACAGTCAAGCGTTTTGGATGAGTCTGCATCGATTCTGATGAAAAGTGACTAGAGTTTGTCCAATAACACTGAAACTGATAGAAACATATGAAAAAGCATATACTGTGTGTGCCGTGACTCTGCTCTTACAGTCAAGCATTTTGGATGAGACTGCATCGATTCTGATGAAAAGTGACTAGTTTGTGTCAAATAACCCTGAAACTGATAGAAACATATGAAAAAGGATATACTTTGGTGGCCGTGACTCTGCTTGTACAGTCAAGCGTTTTGGATGAGTCTGCATCAATTCTGATGAAAAGTGACTAATTTTTGTCAAATAACACTGAAACTGATAGAAACATATGAAAAAGCATATACTGTGTGTGCCGTGACTCTGCTTGTACAGTCAAGCGTTTTGGATGAGTCTGCATCGATTCTGATGAAAAGTGACTAGTTTGTGTGAAATAAACCTGAAATTGATAGAAACATATGAAAAAGCATATACTGTGTGTGCCGTGACTCTGCTTGTACAGTCAAGCGTTTTCAATGAGTCTGGCTCAATTCTGATGAAAAGTGACCAGTTTGTGTCAAATAACACTGAATTTGATAGAAACATATGAAAAAGCATATACTGTGTGTGCCGTGACTCTGCTTGTACAGTCAAGCGTTTCGGATGAGTCTGGCTCAATTCTAATGAAAAGTGACTAGTTTGTGTCAAATAACATTGAAGCTGATAGAAACATATGAAAAAGCATATATTGTGTGTGCCGTGACTCTGCTTGTACAGTCAAGCGTTTTGGATGAGTCTGCATCGATTCTGATGAAAAGTGACTAGAGTTTGTCCAATAACACTGAAACTGATAGAAACATATGAAAAAGCATATACTGTGTGTGCCGTGAGTCTGCTCTTACAGTGAAGCGTTTTGGATGAGTCTGGCTCAATTCTGATGAAAAGTGACTAGTTTATGTCAAATAACCCTGAAATTGATAGAAACATATGAAAAAGCATATACTTTGGTGGCCGTGACTCTGCTTGTACAATCAAGCGTTTTGGATGAGTCTGGCTCAATTCTGATGAAAAGTGAATAGTTTGTGTCGAATAACACTGAAATTGATAGAAACATATAAAAAAGCATATACTGTGTGTGCCGTGACTCTGCTAGGACAGTGAAGCGTTTTGGATGAGTCGGGCTCAATTCTGATGAAAAGTGACTAGTTTGAGTTGAATAACACTGAAACTGATAGAAACATATGAAATAGCATATACAATGTGTGCCGTGACTGTTGTGTACAAGCAGAGCTTTTTGGATGAGTCAGCATCGATTCTGATGAAAAGTGACTAGTTTGTGTCGAATATCACTGAAACTGATAGAAACATTTGAAAAAGCATATACTGTGTGTGCCGTGACTCTGCTTGTACAGTCAAGCGTTTTGGATGAGTCTGGCTCAATTCTGATGAAAAGTGACTAGTTTATGTTAAATAACCCTGAAATTGATAGAAACATATGAAAAAGCATATATTTTGGTGGCCGTGACTCTGCTTGTACAATCAAGTGTTTTGGATGAGACTGCATCGATTCTGATGAAAAGTGACTAGTTTGTGTCAAATAACACTGAAACTGATAGAAACATATGAAATAGCATATATTTTGTTGGCCGTGACTCTGCTTGTACAGTCAAGCGTTTTGGATGAGTCTGGCTCAATTCTGATGAAAAGTGACTAGTTTGTGTCAAATAACACTGAAACTGATAGAAACATATGAAAAAGCACATACTGTGTGTGCCGTGACTCTGCTTGTACAGTCAAGCGTTTTGGATGAGTCTGCATCGATTCTGATGAAAAGTGACTAGTTTGTGTGAAATAAACCTGAAATTGATAGAAACATATGAAAAAGCATATACTGTGTGTGCCGTGACTCTGCTTGTACAGTCAAGCGTTTTCGATGACTCTGGCTCAATTCTGATGAAAAGTGACCAGTTTGTGTCAAATAACACTGAAATTGATAGAAACATATGAAAAAGCATATACTGTGTGTGCCGTGACTCTGCAAGGACAGTCAAGCGTTTTGGATGAGTCTGGCTCAATTCTAATGAAAAGTGACTAGTTTGTGTCAAATAACATTGAAGCTGGTAGAAACATATGAAAAAGCATATACTGTGTGTGC
Organism: Thunnus thynnus; assembly: GCF_963924715.1. Taxonomy (NCBI): domain Eukaryota; kingdom Metazoa; phylum Chordata; class Actinopteri; order Scombriformes; family Scombridae; genus Thunnus; species Thunnus thynnus. The sequence continues at coordinate 9,517,424 of NC_089518.1, forward strand.
CGTGACTCTGCTTGTACAGTCAAGCGTTTTGGATGAGTCTGCATCGATTCTGATGAAAAGTGACTAGAGTTTGTCCAATAACACTGAAATTGATAGAAACATATGAAAAAGCATATACTGTGTGTGCCGTGACTCTGCTCTTACAGTCAAGCGTTTTGGATGAGTCTGGCTCAATTCTGATGAAAAGTGACTAGTTTATGTCAAATAACCCTGAAATTGATAGAAACATATGAAAAAGCATATACTTTGGTGGCCGTGACTCTGCTTGTACAATCAAGCGTTTTGGATGAGTCTGGCTCAATTCTGATGAAAAGTGACTAGTTTGTGTCGAATAACACTGAAATTGATAGAAACATATAAAAAAGCACATACTGTGTGTGCCGTGACTCTGCTAGGACAGTGAAGCGTTTTGGATGAGTCGGGCTCAATTCTGATGAAAAGTGACTAGTTTGAGTTGAATAACACTGAAACTGATAGAAACATATGAAAAAGCATATTCTATGTGTGCCGTGACTCTGCTAGGCCAATAAAGCATTAGGTGTGAGTCTGGCTCAATTCTGATGAAAAGTGACTAGTTTTTGTCAAATAACACTGAAACTGATAGAAACATATGAAAAAGCATATACTGTGTGTGCCGTGACTCTGCTTGTGTACAAGCAGAGCGTTTTGTATGAGTCTGCATTGATTCTGATGAAAAGTGACTAGTTTGTGTCGAATAACACTGAAATTGATAGAAACATATGAAAAAGCATATGCTGTGTGTGCCGTGACTCTGCTCCTACAGTCAAGCATTTTGGATGAGACTGCATCGATTCTGATGAAAAGTGACTAGTTTGTGTCAAATAACCCTGAAATTGATAGAAACATATGAAAAAGCATATACTGTGTGTGCCGTGACTCTGCTTGTACAGTCAAGCGTTTTGGATGAGTCTGGCTCAATTCTGATGAAAAGTGACTAATTTTTGTCAAATAAGACTGAAACTGATAGAAACATATGAAAAAGCATATACTGTGTGTGCCGTGACTCTGCTTGTACAGTCCAGCGTTTTAGATGAGTCTGGCTCAATTCTGATGAAAAGTGACTACTTTGTGTCAAATAACATTGAAATTGATAGAAACATATGAAAAAGCATATACTGTGTGTGCCGTGACTCTGCTTGTACAGTCAAGCGTTTTGGATGAGTCTGCATCGATTCTGATGAAAAGTGACTAGTTTCTGTCGAATAACACTGAAACTGATAGAAACATATGAAATAGCATATACTTTGTGTGCCGTGACTCTGCTTGTACAGTCAAACATTTTGGATGAGTCTGGCTCAATTCTGATGAAAAGTGACCAGTTTGTGTCAAATGACACTGAAATTGATAGAAACACATGAAAAAGCATATACTTTGGTGGCCGTGACTCTGCTTGTACAGTCAAGCGTTTTGGATGAGTCTGGCTCAATTCTGATGAAAAGTGACTAGTTTTTGTCAAATAACACTGAAACTGATAGAAACATATGAAAAAGCATATACTGTGTGTGCCGTGACTCTGCTAGGACAGTCAAGCGTTTTGCATGAGACTGCATCGATTCTGATGAATAGTGACTAGTTTGTGTCAAATAACACTGAAACGGATAGAAACATATGAAATAGCATATATTTTGGTGGGCGTGACTCTGCTTGTACAGTCAAGCGTTTAGGATGAGTCTGGCTCAATTCTGATGAAAAGTGACTAGTTTGTGTCAAATAACACTGAAACTGATAGAAACACATGAAAAAGCATATACTTTGGTGGCCGTGACTCTGCTTTTACAGTCAAGCGTTTTGGATGAGTCTGGCTCAATTCTGATAAAAAGTGACTAGTTTGTGTCAAATAACCCTGAAATTGATAGAAACACATAAAAAAGCATATGTTGTGTATGCCATGACTCTGCTAGTAGAATTAAGCATTTTGGATGAGTCTGGATCAAATTTGATGAAAAATGACTAGTTTGTGTGGAATAGCAGTGAAATTGCTTTTCCTGCAACTCTTATGTGTGCCATGACTCTGCTAGTAGAATTCAGAATTTTGGACGAGTCTTGATCAAATGTGGTGAAAAATGACTAGTTTGTGTGCAATAACATTGAAATTGATAGAAACACATAAAAAAGCATATGTTGTGTGTGCCATGACTCTTGTAATAGGATTGAGTATTATGGATGAGTCTGGATCGAATATGAAAAATGAGTAGTTTGTGTGCTATAGCAGTACAATTGATAGAAACACATACAAAAGCATATGTTTTGTGTGCCATGATTCTTGTAATAGGATTAATTATTTTGGATAAGTCTGGATCATATATTATGAAATATGAGTAATTTGTGTGGAATGGCATTGAAATTGCTTTTCCTGCAATTGTTGTGTGTGCCATGACTCTGCTTGAAGAATTTAACATTTCAATAGCATTGAAATTGATAGAAACACATAAGAGAGCATATGTTGTGTGTGCCATGACTCTGCTAGTAGAATTAAGCATTTTGGATGAGTCTGGAAGATCGGTTGATGAAAAATGACTAGTTTGTGTGGAATCGCAGTGAAATTGATAGAAACACATACGAAAGTATATGTTGTGAGTGCCATGACTCTTGTACTAGGTTTGAGTATTATGGATGAGTCTGGATCGAATATGAAAAATGAGTAGTTTGTGTCCTATATCAGTGAAATTGATAGAAACACATAAAAAAAGCATATGTTCTGTGTGCCATGTCTCTTGTAATAGGATTAATTGTTTTGGATGATTCTCGATCAAATATTATGAAAAATGAGTAGTTTGTGTGAAATACCATTGAAATTGATTTTCCCTGCAATTGTTGTGTGTGCCATGACTCTGCTAGTAGAATTAAACATTTCAATAGCATTGAAATTGATAAAAACACATAAAAGAGCATATGTTTTGTGTGCCATGACTCTGCTAGTAAAATTAAGCATTTTGGATGAATCTGGATCAAATTTGATGAAAAATTACTAGTTTCTGTGCAATAGCATTGAAATTGCTTTTCCTGCAACTGTTGTGTGTGCCATGACTCTGCTAGTAGAATGCAGCATTTTGGACGAATCTGGATCAAATGTGATGAAAAATGACTGGTTTGCGTGCTATAGCAGTGAAATTTATAGAAACACATCAAAAAGCATATGTTGTGTGTGCCATGACTTTGCTAGTAGAATTAAGCATTTTGGATGAGTCTGGATGATCGGTTGATGAAAAATGACTAGTTTGTGTGCAATAGCATTGAAATTGATAGAAACACATAAAAAAGCACATGTTGTGTGTGCCATGACTCTGCTAGTAGAATTAAGTATTTTGGTTGAGCCTGGATCAAATATTATGAAAAATGAGTAGTTTGTGTGGAATAGCATTGACATTGCTTTTCCTGCAATTGTTGTGTGTGCCAGGACTCTACTAATAGAATTAAATATTGGGGCAAGTCTGGATCAAATATGATGAGAAATGACTAGTTTGTGTGCAATAGCGGTGAAAGTGATTGAAACACATAAAAAAGCATATGTAGTGTGTGCCATGACTCTGCTAGTAGAATTAAGCATTTTGGATGAGACTGAATCAAATTTGATGAAAAATTACTAGTTTGTGTGGAACAGCAGTGAAATTGCTTTTCCTGCAACTGTTGTGTGTGCCATGACTCTGCTAGTAGAATTCAGCATTTTGGATGAGTCTGGATGATCGGTTGATGAAAAATGACTAGTTAGTGTGCAATAGCATTGAAATTGACAGAAACACATAAAAAAGCATATGTTGTGTGTGCCATGACTATTGTAATAGGATTAAGTATTTTGGATGAGTCTGGATCGAATATGATGAAAAATGAGTAGTTTGTGTGGAATAGCAATTAAATTGCTTTTCCTGCAATTGTTGTGTGTGCCATGACTCTGCTAAAAGAATTAAGCATTTTGGATGAGTCTGGATCAAATATGATGAAAAATGACTAGTTTGTTTGGAATAGCAGTGAAATTGATAGAAACACATAAAAAGCATATGTTGTGTGCGCCAGGACTGTGCTAGAAGAATTAAACATTTCAATAGCATTGAAATTGATAGAAACACATAAAAGAGCATGTGTTCTGTGTGCCATGACTCTGCTAGTAGAATTCAGCATTTTGGATGAGTCTGGATCAAATTTGATGAAAAATGACTAGTTTGTGTGCAATAGCAGTGAAATTGATAGAAACACATAAAAATAGCATATGTTGTGTGTGCCATGACTCTGCTAGGGGAATTAAACATTTTGGATGAGTCTAGATCAAATTTGAAGAAAAATTACTAGTTTGTGTGGAATAGCAGTGAAATTGCTTTTCCTGCAACTCTTATGTGTGCCATGACTCTGCTAGTAGAATTCAGCATTTTCGACGAGTCTGGATCAAATGTGGTGAAAAATTACTAGTTTGTTTGGAATAGCAGTGAAATTGATAGAAACAAATAAAAAAGCATATGTAGTGTGTGCCATGACTCTGCTAGTAGAATTAAGCATTTTGGATTAGTCTGGATGATCGGTTGATGAAAAATGACTAGTTTGTGTGGAATAGCAGTGAAATTGATAGAAACACATAAAAAAGCATATGTTGTGTGTGTCATGACTCTTGTAATAGGATTAATTATTTTGGATGAGTCTGGATCAAATATTATGAAAAATGAGTAGTTTGTGTGAAATACCATTTAAATTGCTTTTCCTGCAATTGTTGTGTGTGCCATGACTCTGCTAGAAGAATTAAACATTTCAATAGCATTGAAATTGATAGAAACACATAAAAGAGCATATGTTCTGTGTGCCATGACTCTGCTAGTAGAATTAAGCCTTTTGGATGAGTCTGGATCAAATATGATGAAAAATGACTAGTTTGTTTGGAATAGCAGTGAAATTGATAGAAACACATCAAAAAGCATATGTTGTGTGTGCCATGACTCTGCTAGTAGAATTAAGCATTTTGGACGAGTCTGGATCAAATATGATGAAAAATGACTAGTTTGTTTAGAATAGCAGTGACATTGATAGAAACACATAAAAAAGCATGTTTTGTATGCCATGACTCTGCTAGTAGAATTAAGTATTTTGGATGAGTCTGGATCAAATATGATGAAAAATGACTGTTTTGTTTGGAATAGCAGTGATACTGATAGAAACACATAAAAGAGCATATGTTGTGTGTGCCATGTCTCTTGTAATAGGATTAATTACTTTGGATGAGTCTGGATCAAATTTGATGAAAAATGACTAGTTTGTGGGCAATAGCAGTGAAATTGATAGAAACATATAAAAAAGCTTGTTTTGTATGCCATGACTCTGCTAGTAGAATTAAACATTTCAATAGCATTGAAATTAATAGAAACACATAAAAGAGCATATGTTCCGTGTGCCATGACTCTGCTAGTAGAATTTAAACATTTTGGATGAGTCTGGATCAAATTTGATGAAAGATGACTGGTTTCTGTGCAAAAGTAGTGAAATTGATAGAAACACATCAAAAAGCATATGCTGTGTGTGCCATGACTCTGCTAGTAGAATTAGGTATTTTGGATGAGTCTGGATCAAATATGATGAAAAATGACTGTTTTGTTTGGAATAGCAGTGAAACTGATAGAAACACATAAAAGAGCATATGTTGTGTGTGCCATGACTCTGCTAGTAGAATTAAGCATTTTGGATGAGTCTGGATGATTGGTTGATGAAAAATGACTAGTTTGTGTGCAATAGCATTGAAATTGATAGAAACACATAAAAAAGCATATGTTGTGTGTGCCATGACTCTTGTAATAGGATTAAGTATTTTGGATGATTCTGGATCGAATATTATGAAAAATGAGTAGTTTGTGTGCTATAGCATTGAAATTGATAGAAACACATAAAGGAACATATGTTGTGTGTGCCATGACTCTGCAAGAAGAATTAATTATTTTGGATGAGTCTGGATCAAATTTGATGAAAAATTACTAGTTCTGTGCAATAGCAGTGAAATTGATAGAAACACATAACAAAGCATATGTGGTGTGTGCCATGACTCTGCTAGTAGAATTAAGCATTTTGGATGAATCTGGATCAAATTTGATGAAAAATGACTAGTTTCTGTGCAATAGCAGTGAAATTGATAGAAACACATTAAAAAGCATATGTTGTGTGTGCCATGACTCTGCTAGTAGAATTAAGTATTTTGGACGAGTCTGGATCAAATATGATGAAAAATGACTAGTTTGTTTGGAATAGCAGTGAAACTGATAGAAACACATAAAAGAGCATATGTTGTGTGTGCCATGACTCTGCTAGTAGAATTAAGCATTTTGGATAAGTCTGGATGATTGGTTGATGAAAAATGACTAGTTTGTGTGCAATACCATTGAAATTGATAGAAACACATTTAAAAGTATATGTTGTGTGTGCCATGTCTCTTGTAATAGGATTAATTATTTTGGATGAGTCTGGATCAAATATTATGAAAAATGAGTAGTTTGTGTGGAATACCATTGAAATTGCTTTTCCTGCAATTGTTGTGTGTGCCATGACTCTGCTAGAAGAATTAAACATTTCAATAGCATTGAAATTGATAAAAAACACATAAAAGAGCATATGTTCCGTGTGCCATGACTCTGCTAGTAGAATTAAGCATTTTGGATGAGTCTGGATTAAATTTGATGGAAAATGACTAGTTTGTTTCGAATAGCAGTGAAACTGATAGAAACACATAAAAGAGCATATGTTGTGTGTGCCATGACTCTGCTAGTAGAATTAAGCATTTTGGATGAGTCTGGATGATTGGTTGATGAAAAATGACTAGTTTGTGTGCAATAGCATTGAAATTGATAGAAACACATAAAAAAGCATATGTTGTGTGTGCCATGACTCTTGTAATAGGATTAAGTATTTTGGATGATTCTGGATCGAATATTATGAAAAATGAGTAGTTTGTGTGCTATAGCATTGAAATTGATAGAAACACATAAAGGAACATATGTTGTGTGTGCCATGACTCTGCAAGAAGAATTAAACATTTTGGATGAGTCTGGATCAAATTTGATGAAAAATTACTAGTTCTGTGCAATAGCAGTGAAATTGATAGAAACACATAACAAAGCATATGTGGTGTGTGCCATGACTCTGCTAGTAGAATTAAGCATTTTGGATGAATCTGGATCAAATTTGATGAAAAATGACTAGTTTCTGTGCAATAGCAGTGCAATTGATAGAAACACATCAAAAAGCATATGTTGTGTGTGCCATGACTCTGCTAGTAGAATTAAGCATTTTGGACGAGTCTGGATCAAATATGATGAAAAATGACTAGTTTGTTTGGAATAGCAGTGAAACTGATAGAAACACATAAAAGAGCATATGTTGTGTGTGCCATGACTCTGCTAGTAGAATTAAGCATTTTGGATGAGTCTGGATGATTGGTTGATGAAAAATGACTAGTTTGTGTGCGATACCATTGAAATTGATAGAAACACATTGAAAAGCATATGTTGTGTGTGCCATGTCTCTTGTAATAGGATTAATTATTTTGGATGAGTCTGGATTAAATATTATGAAAAATGAGTAGTTTGTGTGGAATACCATTGAAATTGCTTTTCCTGCAATTGTTGTGTGTGCCATGACTCTGCTAGAAGAATTAAACATTTCAATAGCATTGAAATTGATAGAAACACATAAAAGAGCATATGTTCCGTGTGCCATGACTCTGCTAGTAGAATTAAGCATTTTGGATGAGTCTGGATCAAATTTGATGAAAAATGACTAGTTTGTGTGGAATAGCAGTGAAATTGATAGAAACACATAAAAAAAGCATATGTTGTGTGTACCATGACTTTGCTAGTAAAATTAAGCATTTTGGATGAGTCTGGATGATCGGTTAATGAAAAATAACTAGTTTGTGTGCAATAGTATTGAAATTGATAGAAACACAAAAAAAAAGCATATGTTGTGTGTGCCATGACTCTTGTAATAGGATTAAGTATTTTGGATGAGTCTGGATCGAATATTATGAAAAATGAGTAGTTTGTGTGGAATAGCAGTGAAATTGATAGAAACACATTAAAAAAAAGCATATGTTGTGTTTGCCATGACTCTGCTAGTGGAATTAAGCATTTTGGATGAGTCTGGATCAAATTTGATGAAAAATGACTAGTTTGTGTGGAATAGCAGTGAAATTGATAGAAACATATAAAAGAGCATATGTTCTGTGTGCCATGACTCTGCTAGTAGAATTAAGCATTTTGGATGAGTCTGGATCAAATATGATGAAAAATGACTAGTTTGTTTGGAATAGCAGTGAAATTGATAGAAACACATCAAAAAGCATATGTTGTGTTTGCCATGACTCTGCTAGTGGAATTAAGCATTTTGGATGAGTCTGGATAATTTGTTGATGAAAGATGATTAGTTTCTGTGCAAAAGTAGTGAAATTGATTTAAATACATAAAAAAGCATATGTTGTGTGTGCCATGACTCTGCTAGTGGAATTAAGCATTTTGGATGAGTCTGGATCAAATATTATGAAAAATGAGTAGTTTGTGTGGAATAGCATTGACATTGCTTTTCCTGCAATTGTTGTGTGTCCCAGGACTCTACTAATAGAATTAAATATTGGGGCAAGTCTGGATCCAATATGATGAGAAATGACTAGTTTGTGTGCAATAGCAGTGAAAATGATTGAAACACATAAAAAACATATGTTGTGTGTGCCATGACTCTGCTAGTAGAATTAAGCATTTTCGATGAGTCTGGATCAAATTTGATGAAAAATGACTAGTTTGTGTGGAATAGCAGTGAAATTGCTTTCCCTGCAACTGTTGTGTGTACCATGACTCTGCTAGTAGAATTCAGCATTTTGGACGAGTCTGGATCAAATGTGATGAAAAATGACTAGTTTGTGTGCTATAGCAGTGAAATTTATAACAACACATCAAAAAGCATATGTTGTGTGTGCCATGACTCTGCTAGTAGAATTAAGCATTTTGGATGAGTCTGGATCAAATTTGATGAAAAATGAGTAGTTTGTGTGGAATAGCAGTGAAATTGATAGAAACACATTAAAAAAAAGCATATGTTGTGTGTGCCATGACTCTTGTAATACAATTAAGTATTTTGGATGAGTATGGATCGAATATTATGAAAAATGAGTAGTTTGTGTGGAATAGCATTGAAATTGCTTTTCCTGCAATTGTTGTGTGTGCCAGGACTCTACTAATAGAATTAAATATTGGGGCAAGTCTGGATCAAATATGATGAGAAATGACTAGTTTGTGTGCAATAGCGGTGAAAGCGATTGAAACACATAAAAAAGCATATGTAGTGTGTGCCATGACTCTGCTAGGGGAATTAAACATTTTGGATGAGTCTAGATCAAATTTGAAGAAAAATTACTAGTTTGTGTGGAATAGCAGTGAAATTGCTTTTCCTGCAACTGTTGTGTGTGCCATGACTCTGCTAGTAGAATTCAGCATTTTGGATGAGTCTGGATGATTGGTTGATGAAAAATGACTAGTTTCTGTGCAATAGCAGTGCAATTGATAGAAACACATCAAAAAGCATATGTTGTGTGTGCCATGACTCTGCTAGTAGAATTAAGCATTTTGGACGAGTCTGGATCAAATATGATGAAAAATGACTAGTTTGTTTGGAATAGCAGTGAAACTGATAGAAACACATAAAAGAGCATATGTTGTGTGTGCCATGACTCTGCTAGTAGAATTAAGCATTTTGGATGAGTCTGGATGATTGGTTGATGAAAAATGACTAGTTTGTGTGCAATACCATTGAAATTGATAGAAACACATTGAAAAGCATATGTTGTGTGTGCCATGTCTCTTGTAATAGGATTAATTATTTTGGATGAGTCTGGATCAAATATTATGAAAAATGAGTAGTTTGTGTGGAATACCATTGAAATTGCTTTTCCTGCAATTGTTGTGTGTGCCATGACTCTGCTAGAAGAATTAAACATTTCAATAGCAGTGAAATTGATAGAAACATATAAAAGAGCATATGTTCTGTGTGCCATGACTCTGCTAGTAGAATTAAGCATTTTGGATGAGTCTGGATCAAATATGATGAAAAATGACTAGTTTGTTTGGAATAGCAGTGAAATTGATAGAAACACATCAAAAAGCATATGTTGTGTTTGCCATGACTCTGCTAGTGGAATTAAGCATTTTGGATGAGTCTGGATAATTTGTTGATGAAAGATGATTAGTTTCTGTGCAAAAGTAGTGAAATTGATTTAAATACATAAAAAAGCATATGTTGTGTGTGCCATGACTCTGCTAGTGGAATTAAGCATTTTGGATGAGTCTGGATCAAATATTATGAAAAATGAGTAGTTTGTGTGGAATAGCATTGACATTGCTTTTCCTGCAATTGTTGTGTGTCCCAGGACTCTACTAATAGAATTAAATATTGGGGCAAGTCTGGATCCAATATGATGAGAAATGACTAGTTTGTGTGCAATAGCAGTGAAAATGATTGAAACACATAAAAAACATATGTTGTGTGTGCCATGACTCTGCTAGTAGAATTAAGCATTTTCGATGAGTCTGGATCAAATTTGATGAAAAATGACTAGTTTGTGTGGAATAGCAGTGAAATTGCTTTCCCTGCAACTGTTGTGTGTACCATGACTCTGCTAGTAGAATTCAGCATTTTGGACGAGTCTGGATCAAATGTGATGAAAAATGACTAGTTTGTGTGCTATAGCAGTGAAATTTATAACAACACATCAAAAAGCATATGTTGTGTGTGCCATGACTCTGCTAGTAGAATTAAGCATTTTGGATGAGTCTGGATCAAATTTGATGAAAAATGACTAGTTTGTGTGGAATAGCAGTGAAATTGATAGAAACACATTAAAAAAAAGCATATGTTGTGTGTGCCATGACTCTTGTAATACAATTAAGTATTTTGGATGAGTCTGGATCGAATATTATGAAAAATGAGTAGTTTGTGTGGAATAGCATTGAAATTGCTTTTCCTGCAATTGTTGTGTGTGCCAGGACTCTACTAATAGAATTAAATATTGGGGCAAGTCTGGATCAAATATGATGAGAAATGACTAGTTTGTGTGCAATAGCGGTGAAAGCGATTGAAACACATAAAAAAGCATATGTAGTGTGTGCCATGACTCTGCTAGGGGAATTAAACATTTTGGATGAGTCTAGATCAAATTTGAAGAAAAATTACTAGTTTGTGTGGAATAGCAGTGAAATTGCTTTTCCTGCAACTGTTGTGTGTGCCATGACTCTGCTAGTAGAATTCAGCATTTTGGATGAGTCTGGATGATTGGTTGATGAAAAATGACTAGTTTCTGTGCAATAGCAGTGCAATTGATAGAAACACATCAAAAAGCATATGTTGTGTGTGCCATGACTCTGCTAGTAGAATTAAGCATTTTGGACGAGTCTGGATCAAATATGATGAAAAATGACTAGTTTGTTTGGAATAGCAGTGAAACTGATAGAAACACATAAAAGAGCATATGTTGTGTGTGCCATGACTCTGCTAGTAGAATTAGGCATTTTGGATGAGTCTGGATGATTGGTTGATGAAAAATGACTAGTTTGTGTGCAATACCATTGAAATTGATAGAAACACATTGAAAAGCATATGTTGTGTGTGCCATGTCTCTTGTAATAGGATTAATTATTTTGGATGAGTCTGGATCAAATATTATGAAAAATGAGTAGTTTGTGTGGAATACCATTGAAATTGCTTTTCCTGCAATTGTTGTGTGTGCCATGACTCTGCTAGAAGAATTAAACATTTCAATAGCATTGAAATTGATAGAAACACATAAAAGAGCATATGTTCCGTGTGCCATGACTCTGCTAGTAGAATTAAGCATTTTGGATGAGTCTGGATTAAATTTGATGAAAAATGACTAGTTTGTGTGGAATAGCAGTGAAATTGATAGAAACACATAAAAAAAGCATATGTTGTGTGTGCCATGACTTTGCTAGTAAAATTAAGCATTTTGGATGAGTCTGGATGATCGGTTAATGAAAAATAACTAGTTTGTGTGCAATAGTATTGAAATTGATAGAAACACAAAAAAAAAACATATGTTGTGTGTGCCATGACTCTTGTAATAGGATTAAGTATTTTGGATGAGTCTGGATCGAATATTATGAAAAATGAGTAGTTTGTGTGGAATAGTATTGAAATTGCTTTTCCTGCAATTTTTGTGTGTGCCATGACTCTGCTAGAAGAATTCAGCATTTTGGATGAGTCTGGATCAAATTTGATGAAAAATGACTAGTTTGTGTGGAATAGCAGTGAAATTGATAGAAACATATAAAAGAGCATATGTTCTGTGTGCCATGACTCTGCTAGTAGAATTAAGGATTCTGGATGCGTCTGGATCAAATATGATGAAAAATGACTAGTTTGTTTGGAATAGCAGTGAAATTGATAGAAACACATCAAAAAGCATATGTTGTGTTTGCCATGACTCTGCTAGTGGAATTAAGCATTTTGGATGAGTCTGGATAATTTGTTGATGAAAGATGATTAGTTTCTGTGCAAAAGTAGTGAAATTGATGTAAATACATAAAAAAGCATATGTTGTGTGTGCCATGACTCTGCTAGTGGAATTAAGCATTTTGGACGAGTCTGGATCAAATGTGATGAAAAATGACTAGTTTGTGTGCTATAGCAGTGAAATTTATAACAACACATCAAAAAGCATATGTTGTGTGTGCCATGACTCTGCTAGTAGAATTAAGCATTTTGGATGAGTCTGGATCAAATTTGATGAAAAATGACTAGTTTGTGTGGAATAGCAGTGAAATTGATAGAAACACATTAAAAAAAAAGCATATGTTGTGTGTGCCATGACTGTGCTAGAAGAATTAAACATTTCAAAAGCATTGAAATTGATAGAAACACATAAAAGAGCATATGTTCTGTGTGCCATGACTCTGCTATTTTGGATGAGTCTGGATCGAATATTATGAAAAATGAGTATTTTGTGTGGAATAGCATTGAAATTGCTTTTCCTGCAATTGTTGTGTGTGCCAGGACTCTACTAATAGAATTAAATATTGGGGCAAGTCTGGATCAAATATGATGAGAAATGACTAGTTTGTGTGCAATAGCGGTGAAAGTGATTGAAACACATAAAAAAGCATATGTAGTGTGTGCCATGACTCTGCTAGTAGAATTAAGCATTTTGGATGAGACTGAATCAAATTTGATGAAAAATTACTAGTTTGTGTGGAACAGCAGTGAAATTGCTTTTCCTGCAACTGTTGTGTGTGCCATGACTCTGCTAGTAGAATTCAGCATTTTGGATGAGTCTGGATGATTGGTTGATGAAAAATGACTAGTTTGTGTGCAATAGCATTGAAATTGACAGAAACACATAAAAAAGCATATGTTGCTTGTGCCATGACTATTGTAATAGGATTAAGTATTTTGGATGAGTCTGGATTGAATATTATGAAAAATGAGTGGTTTGTGTGGAATAGCAATTAAATTGCTTTTCCTGCAATTGTTGTGTGTGCCATGACTCTGCTAAAAGAATTAAGCATTTTGGATGAGTCTGGATCAAATATGATGAAAAATGAGTAGTTTGTTTGGAATAGCAGTGAAATTGATAGAAACACATAAAAAGCATATGTTGTGTGCGCCAGGACTGTGCTAGAAGAATTAAACATTTCAAAAGCATTGAAATTGATAGAAACACATAAAAGAGCATATGTTCTGTGTGCCATGACTCTGCTAGTAGAATTCAGCATTTTGGATGAATCTGGATCAAATTTGATGAAAAATTACTAGTTCTGTGCAATAGCAGTGAAATTGATAGAAACACATAACAAAGCATATGTGGTGTGTGCCATGACTCTGCTAGTAGAATTAAGCATTTTGGATGAATCTGGATCAAATTTGATGAAAAATGACTAGTTTCTGTGCAATAGCAGTGCAATTGATAGAAAGACATCAAAAAGCATATGTTGTGTGTGCCATGACTCTGCTAGTAGAATTAAGCATTTTGGACGAGTCTGGATCAAATATGATGAAAAATGACTAGTTTGTTTGGAATAGCAGTGAAACTGATAGAAACACATAAAAGAGCATATGTTGTGTGTGCCATGACTCTGCTAGTAGAATTAAGCATTTTGGATGAGTCTGGATGATTGGTTGATGAAAAATGACTAGTTTGTGTGCAATACCATTGAAATTGATAGAAACACATTGAAAAGCATATGTTGTGTGTGCCATGTCTTTTGTAATAGGATTAATTATTTTGGATGAGTCTGGATCAAATTTGATGAAAAATGACTAGTTTGTGTGCAATAGCAGTGAAATTGATAGAAACACATAAAAAAGCATATGTTGTGTGTGCCATGACTCTGCTAGTGGAATTAAGCATTTTTGATGAGTCTAGATAATTGGTTGATGAAAGATGAGTAGTTTCTGTGCAATAGCAGTGAAATTGATAGAAACACATAAAAATAGTATATGTTGTGTGTGCCATGACTCTGCTAGGGGAATTAAACATTTTGGATGAGTCTAGATCAAATTTGAAGAAAAATTACTAGTTTGTGTGGAATAGCAGTGAAATTGCTTTTCCTGCAACTCTTATGTGTGCCATGACTCTGCTAGTAGAATTCAGCATTTTCGACGAGTCTGGATCAAATGTGGTGAAAAATGACTAGTTTGTGTGGAATAGCAGTGAAATTGATAGAAACACATTAAAAAAAAGCATATGTTGTGTGTGCCATGACTCTTGTAATACAATTAAGTATTTTGGATGAGTCTGGATCGAATATTATGAAAAATGAGTAGTTTGTGTGGAATAGCATTGAAATTGCTTTTCCTGCAATTGTTGTGTGTGCCAGGACTCTACTAATAGAATTAAATATTGGGGCAAGTCTGGATCAAATATGATGAGAAATGACTAGTTTGTGTGCAATAGCGGTGAAAGCGATTGAAACACATAAAAAAGCATATGTAGTGTGTGCCATGACTCTGCTAGGGGAATTAAACATTTTGGATGAGTCTAGATCAAATTTGAAGAAAAATTACTAGTTTGTGTGGAATAGCAGTGAAATTGCTTTTCCTGCAACTGTTGTGTGTGCCATGACTCTGCTAGTAGAATTCAGCATTTTG
The DNA here is from genome assembly GCF_963924715.1 of Thunnus thynnus. Classification (NCBI taxonomy): domain Eukaryota; kingdom Metazoa; phylum Chordata; class Actinopteri; order Scombriformes; family Scombridae; genus Thunnus; species Thunnus thynnus. Next base: position 9,532,556 of record NC_089518.1, read on the forward strand.
GATGAGTCTGGATGATTGGTTGATGAAAAATGACTAGTTTCTGTGCAATAGCAGTGCAATTGATAGAAACACATCAAAAAGCATATGTTGTGTGTGCCATGACTCTGCTAGTAGAATTAAGCATTTTGGACGAGTCTGGATCAAATATGATGAAAAATGACTAGTTTGTTTGGAATAGCAGTGAAACTGATAGAAACACATAAAAGAGCATATGTTGTGTGTGCCATGACTCTGCTAGTAGAATTAAGCATTTTGGATGAGTCTGGATGATTGGTTGATGAAAAATGACTAGTTTGTGTGCAATACCATTGAAATTGATAGAAACACATTGAAAAGCATATGTTGTGTGTGCCATGTCTCTTGTAATAGGATTAATTATTTTGGATGAGTCTGGATCAAATATTATGAAAAATGAGTAGTTTGTGTGGAATACCATTGAAATTGCTTTTCCTGCAATTGTTGTGTGTGCCATGACTCTGCTAGAAGAATTAAACATTTCAATAGCATTGAAATTGATAGAAACACATAAAAGAGCATATGTTCCGTGTGCCATGACTCTGCTAGTAGAATTAAGCATTTTGGATGAGTCTGGATTAAATTTGATGAAAAATGACTAGTTTGTGTGGAATAGCAGTGAAATTGATAGAAACACATAAAAAAAGCATATGTTGTGTGTGCCATGACTTTGCTAGTAAAATTAAGCATTTTGGATGAGTCTGGATGATCGGTTAATGAAAAATAACTAGTTTGTGTGCAATAGTATTGAAATTGATAGAAACACAAAAAAAAACATATGTTGTGTGTGCCATGACTCTTGTAATAGGATTAAGTATTTTGGATGAGTCTGGATCGAATATTATGAAAAATGAGTAGTTTGTGTGGAATAGTATTGAAATTGCTTTTCCTGCAATTTTTGTGTGTGCCATGACTCTGCTAGAAGAATTAAGCATTTTGGATGAGTCTGGATCAAATTTGATGAAAAATGACTAGTTTGTGTGGAATAGCAGTGAAATTGATAGAAACATATAAAAGAGCATATGTTCTGTGTGCCATGACTCTGCTAGTAGAATTAAGGATTCTGGATGCGTCTGGATCAAATATGATGAAAAATGACTAGTTTGTTTGGAATAGCAGTGAAACTGATAGAAACACATAAAAGAGCATATGTTGTGTGTGCCATGACTCTGCTAGTAGAATTAAGCCTTTTGGATGAATCTGGATCAAATTTGATGAAAGATGATTAGTTTCTGTGCAAAAGTAGTGAAATTGATGTAAATACATAAAAAAGCATATGTTGTGTGTGCCATGACTCTGCTAGTGGAATTAAGCATTTTGGACGAGTCTGGATCAAATGTGATGAAAAATGACTAGTTTGTGTGCTATAGCAGTGAAATTTATAACAACACATCAAAAAGCATATGTTGTGTGTGCCATGACTCTGCTAGTAGAATTAAGCATTTTGGATGAGTCTGGATCAAATTTGATGAAAAATGACTAGTTTGTGTGGAATAGCATTGAAATTGCTTTTCCTGCAATTGTTGTGTGTGCCAGGACTCTACTAATAGAATTAAATATTGGGGCAAGTCTGGATCAAATATGATGAGAAATGACTAGTTTGTGTGCAATAGCGGTGAAAGTGATTGAAACACATAAAAAAGCATATGTAGTGTGTGCCATGACTCTGCTAGTAGAATTAAGCATTTTGGATGAGACTGAATCAAATTTGATGAAAAATTACTAGTTTGTGTGGAACAGCAGTGAAATTGCTTTTCCTGCAACTGTTGTGTGTGCCATGACTCTGCTAGTAGAATTCAGCATTTTGGATGAGTCTGGATGATTGGTTGATGAAAAATGACTAGTTTGTGTGCAATAGCATTGAAATTGACAGAAACACATAAAAAAGCATATGTTGCTTTTGCCATGACTATTGTAATAGGATTAAGTATTTTGGATGAGTCTGGATTGAATATTATGAAAAATGAGTAGTTTGTGTGGAATAGCAATTAAATTGCTTTTCCTGCAATTGTTGTGTGTGCCATGACTCTGCTAAAAGAATTAAGCATTTTGGATGAGTCTGGATCAAATATGATGAAAAATGACTAGTTTGTTTGGAATAGCAGTGAAATTGATAGAAACACATAAAAAGCATATGTTGTGTGCGCCAGGACTGTGCTAGAAGAATTAAACATTTCAAAAGCATTGAAATTGATAGAAACACATAAAAGAGCATATGTTCTGTGTGCCATGACTCTGCTAGTAGAATTCAGCATTTTGGATGAATCTGGATCAAATTTGATGAAAAATTACTAGTTCTGTGCAATAGCAGTGAAATTGATAGAAACACATAACAAAGCATATGTGGTGTGTGCCATGACTCTGCTAGTAGAATTAAGCATTTTGGATGAATCTGGATCAAATTTGATGAAAAATGACTAGTTTCTGTGTAATAGCAGTGCAATTGATAGAAACACATAACAAAGCATATGTTGTGTGTGCCATGACTCTGCTAGTAGAATTAAGCATTTTGGACGAGTCTGGATCAAATATGATGAAAAATGACTAGTTTGTTTTGAATAGCAGTGAAACTGATAGAAACACATAAAAGAGCATATGTTGTGTGTGCCATGACTCTGCTAGTAGAATTAAGCATTTTGGATGAGTCTGGATGATTGGTTGATGAAAAATGACTAGTTTGTGTGCAATACAATTGAAATTGATAGAAACACATTGAAAAGCATATGTTGTGTGTGCCATGTCTCTTGTAATAGGATTAATTATTTTGGATGAGTCTGGATCAAATTTGATGAAAAATGACTAGTTTGTGTGCAATAGCAGTGAAATTGATAGAAACACATAAAAAAGCATATGTTGTGTGTGCCATGACTCTGCTAGTGGAATTAAGCATTTTTGATGAGTCTAGATAATTGGTTGATGAAAGATGAGTAGTTTCTGTGCAATAGCAGTGAAATTGATAGAAACACATAAAAATAGCATATGTTGTGTGTGCCATGACTCTGCTAGGGGAATTAAACATTTTGGATGAGTCTAGATCAAATTTGAAGAAAAATGACTAGTTTGTGTGGAATAGCAGTGAAATTGCTTTTCCTGCAACTCTTATGTGTGCCATGACTCTGCTAGTAGAATTCAGCATTTTCGACGAGTCTGGATCAAATGTGGTGAAAAATGACTAGTTTGTTTGGAATAGCAGTGAAATTGATAGAAACAAATAAAAAAGCATATGTAGTGTGTGCCATGACTCTGCTAGTAGAATTAAGCATTTTGGATGAGTCTGAATGTAATTTGATGAAAAATTACTAGTTTGTGTGGAATAGCAGTGAAATTGATAGAAACAAATAAAAAAGCATATGTTGTGTGTGCCATGACTCTGCTAGTAGAATTAAGCATTTTGGATTAGTCTGGATGATCGGTTGATGAAAAATGACTAGTTTGTGTGGAATAGCAGTGAAATTGATAGAAACACGTAAAAAAGCATATGTTGTGTGTGCCATGTCTCTTGTAATAGGATTAATTATTTTGGATGAGTCTGGATCAAATATTATGAAAAATGAGTAGTTTGTGTGAAATACCATTTAAATTGCTTTTCCTGCAATTGTTGTGTGTGCCATGACTCTGCTAGAAGAATTAAACATTTCAATAGCATTGAAATTGATAGAAACACATAAAAGAGCATATGTTCTGTGTGCCATGACTCTGCTAGTAGAATTAAGCCTTTTGGATGAGTCTGGATCAAATATGATGAAAAATGACTAGTTTGTTTGGAATAGCAGTGAAATTGATAGAAACACATCAAAAAGCATATGTTGTGTGTGCCATGACTCTGCTAGTAGAATTAAGCATTTTGGACGAGTCTGGATCAAATATGATGAAAAATGACTAGTTTGATTAGAATAGCAGTGACATTGATAGAAACACATAAAAAAGCATGTTTTGTATGCCATGACTCTGCTAGTAGAATTAAGTATTTTGGATGAGTCTGGATCAAATATGATGAAAAATGACTGTTTTGTTTGGAATAGCAGTGATACTGATAGAAACACATAAAAGAGCATAGGTTGTGTGTGCCATGTCTCTTGTAATAGGATTAATTATTTTGGATGAGTCTGGATCAAATTTGATGAAAAATGACTAGTTTTTGTGCAATAGCAGTGAAAATGATTGAAACACATAAAAAACATATGTTGTGTGTGCCATGACTCTGCTAGTAGAATTAAGCATTTTCGATGAGTCTGGATCAAATTTGATGAAAAATGACTAGTTTGTGTGGAATAGCAGTGAAATTGCTTTTCCTGCAACTGTTGTGTGTACCATGACTCTGCTAGTAGAATTCAGCATTTTGGACGAGTCTGGATCAAATGTGATGAAAAATGACTAGTTTGTGTGCTATAGCAGTGAAATCTATAACAACACATCAAAAAGCATATGTTGTGTGTGCCATGACTCTGCTAGTAGAATTAAGCATTTTGGATGAGTCTGGATCAAATTTGATGAAAAATGACTAGTTTGTGTGGAATAGCAGTGAAATTGATAGAAACACATAAAAAAAAAGCATATGTTGTGTGTGCCATGACTCTTGTAATACAATTAAGTATTTTGGATGAGTCTGGATCGAATATTATGAAAAATGAGTAGTTTGTGTGGAATAGCATTGAAATTGCTTTTCCTGCAATTGTTGTGTGTGCCAGGACTCTACTAATAGAATTAAATATTGGGGCATGTCTGGATCAAATATGATGAGAAATGACTAGTTTGTGTGCAATAGCGGTGAAAGCGATTGAAACACATAAAAAAGCATATGTAGTGTGTGCCATGACTCTGCTAGGGGAATTAAACATTTTGGATGAGTCTAGATCAAATTTGAAGAAAAATTACTAGTTTGTGTGGAATAGCAGTGAAATTGCTTTTCCTGCAACTGTTGTGTGTGCCATGACTCTGCTAGTAGAATTCAGCATTTTGGATGAGTCTGGATGATTGGTTGATGAAAAATGACTAGTTTCTGTGCAATAGCAGTGCAATTGATAGAAACACATCAAAAAGCATATGTTGTGTGTGCCATGACTCTGCTAGTAGAATTAAGCATTTTGGACGAGTCTGGATCAAATATGATGAAAAATGACTAGTTTGTTTGGAATAGCAGTGAAATTGATAGAAACACATAAAAGAGCATATGTTGTGTGTGCCATGACTCTGCTAGTAGAATTAAGCATTTTGGATGAGTCTGGATGATTGGTTGATGAAAAATGACTAGTTTGTGTGCAATACCATTGAAATTGATAGAAACACATTGAAAAGCATATGTTGTGTGTGCCATGTCTCTTGTAATAGGATTAATTATTTTGGATGAGTCTGGATCAAATATTATGAAAAATGAGTAGTTTGTGTGGAATACCATTGAAATTGCTTTTCCTGCAATTGTTGTGTGTGCCATGACTCTGCTAGAAGAATTAAACATTTCAATAGCATTGAAATTGATAAAAACACATAAAAGAGCATATGTTCCGTGTGCCATGACTCTGCTAGTAGAATTAAGCATTTTGGATGAGTCTGGATTAAATTTGATGAAAAATGACTAGTTTGTGTGGAATAGCAGTGAAATTGATAGAAACACATAAAAAAAGCATATGTTGTGTGTGCCATGACTTTGATAGTAAAATTAAGCATTTTGGATGAGTCTGGATGATCGGTTAATGAAAAATAACTAGTTTGTGTGCAATAGTATTGAAATTGATAGAAACACAAAAAAAAGCATATGTTGTGTGTGCCATGACTCTTGTAATAGGATTAAGTATTTTGGATGAGTCTGGATCGCATATTATGAAAAATGAGTAGTTTGTGTGGAATAGTATTGAAATTGCTTTTCCTGCAATTTTTGTGTGTGCCATGACTCTGTTAGAAAAATTAAGCATTTTGGATGAGTCTGGATCAAATTTGATGAAAAATGACTAGTTTGTGTGGAATAGCAGTGAAATTGATAGAAACATATAAAAGAGCATATGTTCTGTGTGCCATGACTCTGCTAGTAGAATTAAGCATTTTGGATGAGTCTGGATCAAATATGATGAAAAATGACTAGTTTGTTTGGAATAGCAGTGAAACTGATAGAAACACATAAAAGAGCATATGTTGTGTGTGCCATGACTCTGCTAGTAGAATTAAGCCTTTTGGATGAATCTGGATCAAATTTGATGAAAGATGATTAGTTTCTGTGCAAAAGTAGTGAAATTGATGTAAATACATAAAAAAGCATATGTTGTGTGTGCCATGACTCTGCTAGTGGAATTAAGCATTTTGGACGAGTCTGGATCAAATGTGATGAAAAATGACTAGTTTGTGTGCTATAGCAGTGAAATTTATAACAACACATCAAAAAGCATATGTTGTGTGTGCCATGACTCTGCTAGTAGAATTAAGCATTTTGGATGAGTCTGGATCAAATTTGATGAAAAATGACTAGTTTGTGTGGAATAGCATTGAAATTGCTTTTCCTGCAATTGTTGTGTGTGCCAGGACTCTACTAATAGAATTAAATATTGGGGCAAGTCTGGATCAAATATGATGAGAAATGACTAGTTTGTGTGCAATAGCGGTGAAAGTGATTGAAACACATAAAAAAGCATATGTAGTGTGTGCCATGACTCTGCTAGTAGAATTAAGCATTTTGGATGAGACTGAATCAAATTTGATGAAAAATTACTAGTTTGTGTGGAACAGCAGTGAAATTGCTTTTCCTGCAACTGTTGTGTGTGCCATGACTCTGCTAGTAGAATTCAGCATTTTGGATGAGTCTGGATGATTGGTTGATGAAAAATGACTAGTTTGTGTGCAATAGCATTGAAATTGACAGAAACACATAAAAAAGCATATGTTGCTTTTGCCATGACTATTGTAATAGGATTAAGTATTTTGGATGAGTCTGGATTGAATATTATGAAAAATGAGTAGTTTGTGTGGAATAGCAATTAAATTGCTTTTCCTGCAATTGTTGTGTGTGCCATGACTCTGCTAAAAGAATTAAGCATTTTGGATGAGTCTGGATCAAATATGATGAAAAATGACTAGTTTGTTTGGAATAGCAGTGAAATTGATAGAAACACATAAAAAGCATATGTTGTGTGCGCCAGGACTGTGCTAGAAGAATTAAACATTTCAAAAGCATTGAAATTGATAGAAACACATAAAAGAGCATATGTTCTGTGTGCCATGACTCTGCTAGTAGAATTCAGCATTTTGGATGAATCTGGATCAAATTTGATGAAAAATTACTAGTTCTGTGCAATAGCAGTGAAATTGATAGAAACACATAACAAAGCATATGTGGTGTGTGCCATGACTCTGCTAGTAGAATTAAGCATTTTGGATGAATCTGGATCAAATTTGATGAAAAATGACTAGTTTCTGTGTAATAGCAGTGCAATTGATAGAAACACATAAAAGAGCATATGTTGTGTGTGCCATGACTCTGCTAGTAGAATTAAGCATTTTGGATGAGTCTGGATCAAATTTGATGAAAAATGACTAGTTTGTTTGGAATAGCAGTGAAACTGATAGAAACACATAAAAGAGCATATGTTGTGTGTGCCATGACTCTGCTAGTAGAATTAAGCATTTTGGATGAGTCTGGATGATTGGTTGATGAAAAATGACTAGTTTGTGTGCAATACCATTGAAATTGATAGAAACACATTGAAAAGCATATGTTGTGTGTGCCATGTCTCTTGTAATAGGATTAATTATTTTGGATGAGTCTGGATCAAATTTGATGAAAAATGACTAGTTTGTGTGCAATAGCAGTGAAATTGATAGAAACACATAAAAAAGCATATGTTGTGTGTGCCATGACTCTGCTAGTGGAATTAAGCATTTTTGATGAGTCTAGATAATTGGTTGATGAAAGATGAGTAGTTTCTGTGCAATAGCAGTGAAATTGATAGAAACACATAAAAATAGCATATGTTGTGTGTGCCATGACTCTGCTAGGGGAATTAAACATTTTGGATGAGTCTAGATCAAATTTGAAGAAAAATGACTAGTTTGTGTGGAATAGCAGTGAAATTGCTTTTCCTGCAACTCTTATGTGTGCCATGACTCTGCTAGTAGAATTCAGCATTTTCGACGAGTCTGGATCAAATGTGGTGAAAAATGACTAGTTTGTTTGGAATAGCAGTGAAATTGATAGAAACAAATAAAAAAGCATATGTAGTGTGTGCCATGACTCTGCTAGTAGAATTAAGCATTTTGGATGAGTCTGAATGTAATTTGATGAAAAATTACTAGTTTGTGTGGAATAGCAGTGAAATTGATAGAAACAAATAAAAAAGCATATGTTGTGTGTGCCATGACTCTGCTAGTAGAATTAAGCATTTTGGATTAGTCTGGATGATCGGTTGATGAAAAATGACTAGTTTGTGTGGAATAGCAGTGAAATTGATAGAAACACGTAAAAAAGCATATGTTGTGTGTGCCATGTCTCTTGTAATAGGATTAATTATTTTGGATGAGTCTGGATCAAATATTATGAAAAATGAGTAGTTTGTGTGAAATACCATTTAAATTGCTTTTCCTGCAATTGTTGTGTGTGCCATGACTCTGCTAGAAGAATTAAACATTTCAATAGCATTGAAATTGATAGAAACACATAAAAGAGCATATGTTCTGTGTGCCATGACTCTGCTAGTAGAATTAAGCCTTTTGGATGAGTCTGGATCAAATATGATGAAAAATGACTAGTTTGTTTGGAATAGCAGTGAAATTGATAGAAACACATCAAAAAGCATATGTTGTGTGTGCCATGACTCTGCTAGTAGAATTAAGCATTTTGGACGAGTCTGGATCAAATATGATGAAAAATGACTAGTTTGATTAGAATAGCAGTGACATTGATAGAAACACATAAAAAAGCATGTTTTGTATGCCATGACTCTGCTAGTAGAATTAAGTATTTTGGATGAGTCTGGATCAAATATGATGAAAAATGACTGTTTTGTTTGGAATAGCAATGATACTGATAGAAACACATAAAAGAGCATAGGTTGTGTGTGCCATGTCTCTTGTAATAGGATTAATTATTTTGGATGAGTCTGGATCAAATTTGATGAAAAATGACTAGTTTTTGTGCAATAGCAGTGAAAATGATTGAAACACATAAAAAACATATGTTGTGTGTGCCATGACTCTGCTAGTAGAATTAAGCATTTTCGATGAGTCTGGATCAAATTTGATGAAAAATGACTAGTTTGTGTGGAATAGCAGTGAAATTGCTTTTCCTGCAACTGTTGTGTGTACCATGACTCTGCTAGTAGAATTCAGCATTTTGGACGAGTCTGGATCAAATGTGATGAAAAATGACTAGTTTGTGTGCTATAGCAGTGAAATTTATAACAACACATCAAAAAGCATATGTTGTGTGTGCCATGACTCTGCTAGTAGAATTAAGCATTTTGGATGAGTCTGGATCAAATTTGATGAAAAATGACTAGTTTGTGTGGAATAGCAGTGAAATTGATAGAAACACATAAAAAAAAAGCATATGTTGTGTGTGCCATGACTCTTGTAATACAATTAAGTATTTTGGATGAGTCTGGATCGAATATTATGAAAAATGAGTAGTTTGTGTGGAATAGCATTGAAATTGCTTTTCCTGCAATTGTTGTGTGTGCCAGGACTCTACTAATAGAATTAAATATTGGGGCATGTCTGGATCAAATATGATGAGAAATGACTAGTTTGTGTGCAATAGCGGTGAAAGCGATTGAAACACATAAAAAAGCATATGTAGTGTGTGCCATGACTCTGCTAGGGGAATTAAACATTTTGGATGAGTCTAGATCAAATTTGAAGAAAAATTACTAGTTTGTGTGGAATAGCAGTGAAATTGCTTTTCCTGCAACTGTTGTGTGTGCCATGACTCTGCTAGTAGAATTCAGCATTTTGGATGAGTCTGGATGATTGGTTGATGAAAAATGACTAGTTTCTGTGCAATAGCAGTGCAATTGATAGAAACACATCAAAAAGCATATGTTGTGTGTGCCATGACTCTGCTAGTAGAATTAAGCATTTTGGACGAGTCTGGATCAAATATGATGAAAAATGACTAGTTTGTGTGCAATACCATTGAAATTGATAGAAACACATTGAAAAGCATATGTTGTGTGTGCCATGTCTCTTGTAATAGGATTAATTATTTTGGATGAGTCTGGATCAAATATTATGAAAAATGAGTAGTTTGTGTGGAATACCATTGAAATTGCTTTTCCTGCAATTGTTGTGTGTGCCATGACTCTGCTAGAAGAATTAAACATTTCAATAGCATTGAAATTGATAGAAACACATAAAAGAGCATATGTTCCGTGTGCCATGACTCTGCTAGTAGAATTAAGCATTTTGGATGAGTCTGGATTAAATTTGATGAAAAATGACTAGTTTGTGTGGAATAGCAGTGAAATTGATAGAAACACATAAAAAAAGCATATGTTGTGTGTGCCATGACTTTGCTAGTAAAATTAAGCATTTTGGATGAGTCTGGATGATCGGTTAATGAAAAATAACTAGTTTGTGTGCAATAGTATTGAAATTGATAGAAACACAAAAAAAAGCATATGTTGTGTGTGCCATGACTCTTGTAATAGGATTAAGTATTTTGGATGAGTCTGGATCGCATATTATGAAAAATGAGTAGTTTGTGTGGAATAGTATTGAAATTGCTTTTCCTGCAATTTTTGTGTGTGCCATGACTCTGTTAGAAAAATTAAGCATTTTGGATGAGTCTGGATCAAATTTGATGAAAAATGACTAGTTTGTGTGGAATAGCAGTGAAATTGATAGAAACATATAAAAGAGCATATGTTCTGTGTGCCATGACTCTGCTAGTAGAATTAAGCATTTTGGATGAGTCTGGATCAAATATGATGAAAAATGACTAGTTTGTTTGGAATAGCAGTGAAACTGATAGAAACACATAAAAGAGCATATGTTGTGTGTGCCATGACTCTGCTAGTAGAATTAAGCCTTTTGGATGAATCTGGATCAAATTTGATGAAAGATGATTAGTTTCTGTGCAAAAGTAGTGAAATTGATGTAAATACATAAAAAAGCATATGTTGTGTGTGCCATGACTCTGCTAGTGGAATTAAGCATTTTGGACGAGTCTGGATCAAATGTGATGAAAAATGACTAGTTTGTGTGCTATAGCAGTGAAATTTATAACAACACATCAAAAAGCATATGTTGTGTGTGCCATGACTCTGCTAGTAGAATTAAGCATTTTGGATGAGTCTGGATCAAATTTGATGAAAAATGACTAGTTTGTGTGGAATAGCATTGAAATTGCTTTTCCTGCAATTGTTGTGTGTGCCAGGACTCTACTAATAGAATTAAATATTGGGGCAAGTCTGGATCAAATATGATGAGAAATGACTAGTTTGTGTGCAATAGCGGTGAAAGTGATTGAAACACATAAAAAAGCATATGTAGTGTGTGCCATGACTCTGCTAGTAGAATTAAGCATTTTGGATGAGACTGAATCAAATTTGATGAAAAATTACTAGTTTGTGTGGAACAGCAGTGAAATTGCTTTTCCTGCAACTGTTGTGTGTGCCATGACTCTGCTAGTAGAATTCAGCATTTTGGATGAGTCTGGATGATTGGTTGATGAAAAATGACTAGTTTGTGTGCAATAGCATTGAAATTGACAGAAACACATAAAAAAGCATATGTTGCTTTTGCCATGACTATTGTAATAGGATTAAGTATTTTGGATGAGTCTGGATTGAATATTATGAAAAATGAGTAGTTTGTGTGGAATAGCAATTAAATTGCTTTTCCTGCAATTGTTGTGTGTGCCATGACTCTGCTAAAAGAATTAAGCATTTTGGATGAGTCTGGATCAAATATGATGAAAAATGACTAGTTTGTTTGGAATAGCAGTGAAATTGATAGAAACACATAAAAAGCATATGTTGTGTGCGCCAGGACTGTGCTAGAAGAATTAAACATTTCAAAAGCATTGAAATTGATAGAAACACATAAAAGAGCATATGTTCTGTGTGCCATGACTCTGCTAGTAGAATTCAGCATTTTGGATGAATCTGGATCAAATTTGATGAAAAATTACTAGTTCTGTGCAATAGCAGTGAAATTGATAGAAACACATAACAAAGCATATGTGGTGTGTGCCATGACTCTGCTAGTAGAATTAAGCATTTTGGATGAATCTGGATCAAATTTGATGAAAAATGACTAGTTTCTGTGTAATAGCAGTGCAATTGATAGAAACACATAACAAAGCATATGTTGTGTGTGCCATGACTCTACTAGTAGAATTAAGCATTTTGGACGAGTCTGGATCAAATATGATGAAAAATGACTAGTTTGTTTGGAATAGCAGTGAAACTGATAGAAACACATAAAAGAGCATATGTTGTGTGTGCCATAACTCTGCTAGTAGAATTAAGCATTTTGGATGAGTCTGGATGATTGGTTGATGAAAAATGACTAGTTTGTGTGCAATACCATTGAAATTGATAGAAACACATTGAAAAGCATATGTTGTGTGTGCCATGTCTCTTGTAATAGGATTAATTATTTTGGATGAGTCTGGATCAAATTTGATGAAAAATGACTAGTTTGTGTGCAATAGCAGTGAAATTGATAGAAACACATAAAAAAGCATATGTTGTGTGTGCCATGACTCTGCTAGTGGAATTAAGCATTTTTGATGGGTCTAGATAATTGGTTGATGAAAGATGAGTAGTTTCTGTGCAATAGCAGTGAAATTGATAGAAACACATAAAAATAGCATATGTTGTGTGTGCCATGACTCTGCTAGGGGAATTAAACATTTTGGATGAGTCTAGATCAAATTTGAAGAAAAATTACTAGTTTGTGTGGAATAGCAGTGAAATTGCTTTTCCTGCAACTCTTATGTGTGCCATGACTCTGCTAGTAGAATTCAGCATTTTCGACGAGTCTGGATCAAATGTGGTGAAAAATGACTAGTTTGTTTGGAATAGCAGTGAAATTGATAGAAACAAATAAAAAAGCATATGTAGTGTGTGCCATGACTCTGCTAGTAGAATTAAGCATTTTGGATGAGTCTGAATGTAATTTGATGAAAAATTACTAGTTTGTGTGGAATAGCAGTGAAATTGATAGAAAAAAATAAAAAAGCATATGTTGTGTGTGCCATGACTCTGCTAGTAGAATTAAGCATTTTGGATTAGTCTGGATGATCGGTTGATGAAAAATGACTAGTTTGTGTGGAATAGCAGTGAAATTGATAGAAACACGTAAAAAAGCATATGTTGTGTGTGCCATGTCTCTTGTAATAGGATTAATTATTTTGGATGAGTCTGGATCAAATATTATGAAAAATGAGTAGTTTGTGTGAAATACCATTTAAATTGCTTTTCCTGCAATTGTTGTGTGTGCCATGACTCTGCTAGAAGAATTAAACATTTCAATAGCATTGAAATTGATAGAAACACATAAAAGAGCATATGTTCTGTGTGCCATGACTCTGCTAGTAGAATTAAGCCTTTTGGATGAGTCTGGATCAAATATGATGAAAAATGACTAGTTTGTTTGGAATAGCAGTGAAATTGATAGAAACACATCAAAAAGCATATGTTGTGTGTGCCATGACTCTGCTAGTAGAATTAAGCATTTTGGACGAGTCTGGATCAAATATGATGAAAAATGACTAGTTTGATTAGAATAGCAGTGACATTGATAGAAACACATAAAAAAGCATGTTTTGTATGCCATGACTCTGCTAGTAGAATTAAGTATTTTGGATGAGTCTGGATCAAATATGATGAAAAATGACTGTTTTGTTTGGAATAGCAGTGATACTGATAGAAACACATAAAAGAGCATAGGTTGTGTGTGCCATGTCTCTTGTAATAGGATTAATTATTTTGGATGAGTCTGGATCAAATTTGATGAAAAATGACTAGTTTGTGTGCAATAGCAGTGAAATTGATAGAAACACATACAAAAGCATATGTTGTGTGTGCCATGACTCTGCTAGTGGAATTAAGCATTTTTGATGAGTCTAGATAATTGGTTGATGAAAGATGAGTAGTTTCTGTGCAATAGCAGTGAAATTGATAGAAACACATAAAAATAGCATATGTTGTGTGTGCCATGACTCTGCTAGGGGAATTAAACATTTTGGATGAGTCTAGATCAAATTTGAAGAAAAATTACTAGTTTGTGTGGAATAGCAGTGAAATTGCTTTTCCTGCAACTCTTATGTGTGCCATGACTCTGCTAGTAGAATTCAGCATTTTCGACGAGTCTGGATCAAATGTGGTGAAAAATGACTAGTTTGTTTGGAATAGCAGTGAAATTGATAGAAACAAATAAAAAAGCATATGTAGTGTGTGCCATGACTCTGCTAGTAGAATTAAGCATTTTGGATGAGTCTGAATCAAATTTGATGAAAAATTACTAGTTTGTGTGGAATAGCAGTGAAATTGATAGAAACAAATAAAAAAGCATATGTTGTGTGTGCCATGACTCTGCTAGTAGAATTAAGCATTTTGGATTAGTCTGGATGATCGGTTGATGAAAAATGACTAGTTTGCGTGGAATAGCAGTGAAATTGATAGAAACACGTAAAAAAGCATATGTTGTGTGTGCCATGTCTCTTGTAATAGGATTAATTATTTTGGATGAGTCTGGATCAAATATTATGAAAAATGAGTAGTTTGTGTGAAATACCATTTAAATTGCTTTTCCTGCAATTGTTGTGTGTGCCATGACTCTGCTAGAAGAATTAAACATTTCAATAGCATTGAAATTGATAGAAACACATAAAAGAGCATATGTTCTGTGTGCCATGACTCTGCTAGTAGAATTAAGTATTTTGGATGATTCTGGATCAAATATGATGAAAAATGACTAGTTTGTTTGGAATAGCAGTGAAATTGATAGAAACACATCAAAAAGCATATGTTGTGTGTGCCATGACTCTGCTAGTCGAATTAAGCATTTTGGATGAGTCTGGATCAAATATGATGAAAAATGACTAGTTTGTTTAGAATAGCAGTGACATTGATAGAAACACATAAAAAAGCATGTTTTGTATGCCATGACTCTGCTAGTAGAATTAAGTATTTTGGATGAGTCTGGATCAAATATGATGAAAAATGACTGTTTTGTTTGGAATAGCAGTGATACTGATAGAAACACATAAAAGAGCATATGTTGTGTGTGCCATGACTCTGCTAGTAGAATTAAGCATTTTGGATGAGTCTGGATCAAATATGATGAAAAATGACTAGTTTGTTTAGAATAGCAGTGACATTGATAGAAACACATAAAAAAGCATGTTTTGTATGCCATGACTCTGCTAGTAGAATTAAGTATTTTGGATGAGTCTGGATCAAATATGATGAAAAATGACTAGTTTGTTTAGAATAGCAGTGACATTGATAGAAACACATAAAAAAAGCATGTTTTGTATGCCATGTCTCTTGTAATAGGATTAATTATTTTGGATGAGTCTGGATCAAATTTGATGAAAAATGACTAGTTTGTGTGCAATAGCAGTGAAATTGATAGAAACACATAAAAAAGCATATGTTGTGTGTGCCATGACTCTGCTAGTGGAATTAAGCATTTTTGATGAGTCTAGATAATTGGTTGATGAAAGATGAGTAGTTTCTGTGCAATAGCAGTGAAATTGATAGAAACACATAAAAATAGCATATGTTGTGTGTGCCATGACTCTGCTAGGGGAATTAAACATTTTGGATGAGTCTAGATCAAATTTGAAGAAAAATGACTAGTTTGTGTGGAATAGCAGTGAAATTGCTTTTCCTGCAACTCTTATGTGTGCCATGACTCTGCTAGTAGAATTCAGCATTTTCGACGAGTCTGGATCAAATGTGGTGAAAAATGACTAGTTTGTTTGGAATAGCAGTGAAATTGATAGAAACAAATAAAAAAGCATATGTAGTGTGTGCCATGACTCTGCTAGTAGAATTAAGCATTTTGGATGAGTCTGAATGTAATTTGATGAAAAATTACTAGTTTGTGTGGAATAGCAGTGAAATTGATAGAAACAAATAAAAAAGCATATGTTGTGTGTGCCATGACTCTGCTAGTAGAATTAAGCATTTTGGATTAGTCTGGATGATCGGTTGATGAAAAATGACTAGTTTGTGTGGAATAGCAGTGAAATTGATAGAAACACGTAAAAAAGCATATGTTGTGTGTGCCATGACTCTGCTAGTGGAATTAAGCATTTTTGATGAGTCTAGATAATTGGTTGATGAAAGATGAGTAGTTTCTGTGCAATAGCAGTGAAATTGATAGAAACACATAAAAATAGCATATGTTGTGTGTGCCATGACTCTGCTAGGGGAATTAAACATTTTGGATGAGTCTAGATCAAATTTGAAGAAAAATTACTAGTTTGTGTGGAATAGCAGTGAAATTGCTTTTCCTGCAACTCTTATGTGTGCCATGACTCTGCTAGTAGAATTCAGCATTTTCGACGAGTCTGGATCAAATGTGGTGAAAAATGACTAGTTTGTTTGGAATAGCAGTGAAATTGATAGAAACAAATAAAAAAGCATATGTAGTGTGTGCCATGACTCTGCTAGTAGAATTAAGCATTTTGGATGAGTCTGAATCAAATTTGATGAAAAATTACTAGTTTGTGTGGAATAGCAGTGAAATTGATAGAAACAAATAAAAAAGCATATGTTGTGTGTGCCATGACTCTGCTAGTAGAATTAAGCATTTTGGATTAGTCTGGATGATCGGTTGATGAAAAATGACTAGTTTGTGTGGAATAGCAGTGAAATTGATAGAAACACGTAAAAAAGCATATGTTGTGTGTGCCATGTCTCTTGTAATAGGATTAATTATTTTGGATGAGTCTGGATCAAATATTATGAAAAATGAGTAGTTTGTGTGAAATACCATTTAAATTGCTTTTCCTGCAATTGTTGTGTGTGACATGACTCTGCTAGAAGAATTAAACATTTCAATAGCATTGAAATTGATAGAAACACATAAAAGAGCATATGTTCTGTGTGCCATGACTCTGCTAGTAGAATTAAGCCTTTTGGATGAGTCTGGATCAAATATGATGAAAAATGACTAGTTTGTTTGGAATAGCAGTGAAATTGATAGAAACACATCAAAAAGCATATGTTGTGTGTGCCATGACTCTGCTAGTAGAATTAAGCATTTTGGACGAGTCTGGATCAAATATGATGAAAAATGACTAGTTTGTTTAGAATAGCAGTGACATTGATAGAAACACATAAAAAAGCATGTTTTGTATGCCATGACTCTGCTAGTAGAATTAAGTATTTTGGATGCGTCTGGATCAAATATGATGAAAAATGACTGTTTTGTTTGGAATAGCAGTGATACTGATAGAAACACATAAAAGAGCATATGTTGTGTGTGCCATGTCTCTTGTAATAGGATTAATTATTTTGGATGAGTCTGGATCAAATATTATGAAAAATGACTAGTTTGTGGGCAATAGCAGTGAAATTGATAGAAACATATAAAAAAGCTTGTTTTGTATGCCATGACTCTGCTAGTAGAATTAAACATTTCAATAGCATTGAAATTAATAGAAACACATAAAAGAGCATATGTTCTGTGTGCCATGACTCTGCTAGTAGAATTTTAAACATTTTGGATGAGTCTGGATCAAATTTGATGAAAGATGACTGGTTTCTGTGCAAAAGTAGTGAAATTGATAGAAACACATCAAAAAGCATATGCTGTGTGTGCCATGACTCTGCTAGAAGAATTAAACATTTCAATAGCATTGAAATTGATAGAAACACATAAAAGAGCATATGTTCTGTGTGCCATGACTCTGCTAGTAGAATTAAGCCTTTTGGATGAGTCTGGATCAAATATGATGAAAAATGACTAGTTTGTTTGGAATAGCAGTGAAATTGATAGAAACACATCAAAAAGCATATGTTGTGTGTGCCATGACTCTGCTAGTAGAATTAAGCATTTTGGACGAGTCTGGATCAAATATGATGAAAAATGACTAGTTTGATTAGAATAGCAGTGACATTGATAGAAACACATAAAAAAGCATGTTTTGTATGCCATGACTCTGCTAGTAGAATTAAGTATTTTGGATGAGTCTGGATCAAATATGATGAAAAATGACTGTTTTGTTTGGAATAGCAGTGATACTGATAGAAACACATAAAAGAGCATAGGTTGTGTGTGCCATGTCTCTTGTAATAGGATTAATTATTTTGGATGAGTCTGGATCAAATTTGATGAAAAATGACTAGTTTGTGTGCAATAGCAGTGAAATTGATAGAAACACATAAAAAAGCATATGTTGTGTGTGCCATGACTCTGCTAGTGGAATTAAGCATTTTTGATGAGTCTAGATAATTGGTTGATGAAAGATGAGTAGTTTCTGTGCAATAGCAGTGAAATTGATAGAAACACATAAAAATAGCATATGTTGTGTGTGCCATGACTCTGCTAGGGGAATTAAACATTTTGGATGAGTCTAGATCAAATTTGAAGAAAAATTACTAGTTTGTGTGGAATAGCAGTGAAATTGCTTTTCCTGCAACTCTTATGTGTGCCATGACTCTGCTAGTAGAATTCAGCATTTTGGACGAGTCTGGATCAAATGTGGTGAAAAATGACTAGTTTGTTTGGAATAGCAGTGAAATTGATAGAAACAAATAAAAAAGCATATGTAGTGTGTGCCATGACTCTGCTAGTAGAATTAAGCATTTTGGATGAGTCTGAATCAAATTTGATGAAAAATTACTAGTTTGTGTGGAATAGCAGTGAAATTGATAGAAACAAATAAAAAAGCATATGTTGTGTGTGCCATGACTCTGCTAGTAGAATTAAGTATTTTGGATTAGTCTGGATGATCGGTTGATGAAAAATGACTAGTTTGTGTGGAATAGCAGTGAAATTGATAGAAACACGTAAAAAAGCATATGTTGTGTGTGCCATGTCTCTTGTAATAGGATTAATTATTTTGGATGAGTCTGGATCAAATATTATGAAAAATGAGTAGTTTGTGTGAAATACCATTTAAATTGCTTTTCCTGCAATTGTTGTGTGTGACATGACTCTGCTAGAAGAATTAAACATTTCAATAGCATTGAAATTGATAGAAACACATAAAAGAGCATATGTTCTGTGTGCCATGACTCTGCTAGTAGAATTAAGCCTTTTGGATGAGTCTGGATCAAATATGATGAAAAATGACTAGTTTGTTTGGAATAGCAGTGAAATTGATAGAAACACATCAAAAAGCATATGTTGTGTGTGCCATGACTCTGCTAGTAGAATTAAGCATTTTGGACGAGTCTGGATCAAATATGATGAAAAATGACTAGTTTGTTTAGAATAGCAGTGACATTGATAGAAACACATAAAAAAGCATGTTTTGTATGCCATGACTCTGCTAGTAGAATTAAGTATTTTGGATGCGTCTGGATCAAATATGATGAAAAATGACTGTTTTGTTTGGAATAGCAGTGATACTGATAGAAACACATAAAAGAGCATATGTTGTGTGTGCCATGTCTCTTGTAATAGGATTAATTATTTTGGATGAGTCTGGATCAAATATTATGAAAAATGACTAGTTTGTGGGCAATAGCAGTGAAATTGATAGAAACATATAAAAAAGCTTGTTTTGTATGCCATGACTCTGCTAGTAGAATTAAACATTTCAATAGCATTGAAATTAATAGAAACACATAAAAGAGCATATGTTCTGTGTGCCATGACTCTGCTAGTAGAATTTTAAACATTTTGGATGAGTCTGGATCAAATTTGATGAAAGATGACTGGTTTCTGTGCAAAAGTAGTGAAATTGATAGAAACACATCAAAAAGCATATGCTGTGTGTGCCATGACTCTGCTAGAAGAATTAAACATTTCAATAGCATTGAAATTGATAGAAACACATAAAAGAGCATATGTTCTGTGTGCCATGAGTCTGCTAGTAGAATTAAGCCTTTTGGATGAGTCTGGATCAAATATGATGAAAAATGACTAGTTTGTTTGGAATAGCAGTGAAATTGATAGAAACACATCAAAAAGCATATGTTGTGTGTGCCATGACTCTGCTAGTAGAATTAAGCATTTTGGACGAGTCTGGATCAAATATGATGAAAAATGACTAGTTTGATTAGAATAGCAGTGACATTGATAGAAACACATAAAAAAGCATGTTTTGTATGCCATGACTCTGCTAGTAGAATTAAGTATTTTGGATGAGTCTGGATCAAATATGATGAAAAATGACTGTTTTGTTTGGAATAGCAGTGATACTGATAGAAACACATAAAAGAGCATAGGTTGTGTGTGCCATGTCTCTTGTAATAGGATTAATTATTTTGGATGAGTCTGGATCAAATTTGATGAAAAATGACTAGTTTGTGTGCAATAGCAGTGAAATTGATAGAAACACATAAAAAAGCATATGTTGTGTGTGCCATGACTCTGCTAGTGGAATTAAGCATTTTTGATGAGTCTAGATAATTGGTTGATGAAAGATGAGTAGTTTCTGTGCAATAGCAGTGAAATTGATAGAAACACATAAAAATAGCATATGTTGTGTGTGCCATGACTCTGCTAGGGGAATTAAACATTTTGGATGAGTCTAGATCAAATTTGAAGAAAAATTACTAGTTTGTGTGGAATAGCAGTGAAATTGCTTTTCCTGCAACTCTTATGTGTGCCATGACTCTGCTAGTAGAATTCAGCATTTTGGACGAGTCTGGATCAAATGTGGTGAAAAATGACTAGTTTGTTTGGAATAGCAGTGAAATTGATAGAAACAAATAAAAAAGCATATGTAGTGTGTGCCATGACTCTGCTAGTAGAATTAAGCATTTTGGATGAGTCTGAATCAAATTTGATGAAAAATTACTAGTTTGTGTGGAATAGCAGTGAAATTGATAGAAACAAATAAAAAAGCATATGTTGTGTGTGCCATGACTCTGCTAGTAGAATTAAGCATTTTGGATTAGTCTGGATGATCGGTTGATGAAAAATGACTAGTTTGTGTGGAATAGCAGTGAAATTGATAGAAACACGTAAAAAAGCATATGTTGTGTGTGCCATGTCTCTTGTAATAGGATTAATTATTTTGGATGAGTCTGGATCAAATATTATGAAAAATGAGTAGTTTGTGTGAAATACCATTTAAATTGCTTTTCCTGCAATTGTTGTGTGTGACATGACTCTGCTAGAAGAATTAAACATTTCAATAGCATTGAAATTGATAGAAACACATAAAAGAGCATATGTTCTGTGTGCCATGACTCTGCTAGTAGAATTAAGCCTTTTGGATGAGTCTGGATCAAATATGATGAAAAATGACTAGTTTGTTTGGAATAGCAGTGAAATTGATAGAAACACATCAAAAAGCATATGTTGTGTGTGCCATGACTCTGCTAGTAGAATTAAGCATTTTGGACGAGTCTGGATCAAATATGATGAAAAATGACTAGTTTGTTTAGAATAGCAGTGACATTGATAGAAACACATAAAAAAGCATGTTTTGTATGCCATGACTCTG
The DNA here is from genome assembly GCF_963924715.1 of Thunnus thynnus. NCBI lineage: Eukaryota > Metazoa > Chordata > Actinopteri > Scombriformes > Scombridae > Thunnus > Thunnus thynnus. Next base: position 9,554,139 of record NC_089518.1, read on the forward strand.
CTAGTAGAATTAGGTATTTTGGATGAGTCTGGATCAAATATGATGAAAAATGACTGTTTTGTTTGGAATAGCAGTGAAATTGATAGAAACACATAAAAAAGCATATGTTGTGTGTGCCATGACTCTTGTAATAGGATTAAGTATTTTGGATGATTCTGGATCGAATATTATGAAAAATGAGTAGTTTGTGTGCTATAGCATTGAAATTGATAGAAACACGTAAAGGAACATATGTTGTGTGTGCCATGACTCTGCAAGAAGAATTAAACATTTTGGATGAGTCTGGATCAAATTTGATGAAAAATTACTAGTTCTGTGCAATAGCAGTGAAATTGATAGAAACACATAACAAAGCATATGTGGTGTGTGCCATGACTCTGCTAGTAGAATTAAGCATTTTGGATGAATCTGGATCAAATTTGATGAAAAATGACTAGTTTCTGTGCAATAGCAGTGCAATTGATAGAAACACATCAAAAAGCATATGCTGTGTGTGCCATGACTCTGCTAGTAGAATTAGGTATTTTGGATGAGTCTGGATCAAATATGATGAAAAATGACTGTTTTGTTTGGAATAGCAGTGAAACTGATAGAAACACATAAAAGAGCATATGTTGTGTGTGCCATGACTCTGCTAGTAGAATTAAGCATTTTGGATGAGTCTGGATCAAATTTGATGAAAGATGACTGGTTTCTGTGCAAAAGTAGTGAAATTGATAGAAACACATCAAAAAGCATATGCTGTGTGTGCCATGACTCTGCTAGAAGAATTAAACATTTCAATAGCATTGAAATTGATAGAAACACATAAAAGAGCATATGTTCTGTGTGCCATGACTCTGCTAGTAGAATTAAGCCTTTTGGATGAGTCTGGATCAAATATGATGAAAAATGACTAGTTTGTTTGGAATAGCAGTGAAATTGATAGAAACACATCAAAAAGCATATGTTGTGTGTGCCATGACTCTACTAGTAGAATTAAGCATTTTGGACGAGTCTGGATCAAATATGATGAAAAATGACTAGTTTCTGTGTAATAGCAGTGCAATTGATAGAAACACATAACAAAGCATATGTTGTGTGTGCCATGACTCTACTAGTAGAATTAAGCATTTTGGACGAGTCTGGATCAAATATGATGAAAAATGACTAGTTTGTTTGGAATAGCAGTGAAACTGATAGAAACACATAAAAGAGCATATGTTGTGTGTGCCATAACTCTGCTAGTAGAATTAAGCATTTTGGATGAGTCTGGATGATTGGTTGATGAAAAATGACTAGTTTGTGTGCAATACCATTGAAATTGATAGAAACACATTGAAAAGCATATGTTGTGTGTGCCATGTCTCTTGTAATAGGATTAATTATTTTGGATGAGTCTGGATCAAATTTGATGAAAAATGACTAGTTTGTGTGCAATAGCAGTGAAATTGATAGAAACACATAAAAAAGCATATGTTGTGTGTGCCATGACTCTGCTAGTGGAATTAAGCATTTTTGATGAGTCTAGATAATTGGTTGATGAAAGATGAGTAGTTTCTGTGCAATAGCAGTGAAATTGATAGAAACACATAAAAATAGCATATGTTGTGTGTGCCATGACTCTGCTAGGGGAATTAAACATTTTGGATGAGTCTAGATCAAATTTGAAGAAAAATTACTAGTTTGTGTGGAATAGCAGTGAAATTGCTTTTCCTGCAACTCTTATGTGTGCCATGACTCTGCTAGTAGAATTCAGCATTTTGGACGAGTCTGGATCAAATGTGGTGAAAAATGACTAGTTTGTTTGGAATAGCAGTGAAATTGATAGAAACAAATAAAAAAGCATATGTAGTGTGTGCCATGACTCTGCTAGTAGAATTAAGCATTTTGGATGAGTCTGAATGTAATTTGATGAAAAATTACTAGTTTGTGTGGAATAGCAGTGAAATTGATAGAAAAAAATAAAAAAGCATATGTTGTGTGTGCCATGACTCTGCTAGTAGAATTAAGCATTTTGGATTAGTCTGGATGATCGGTTGATGAAAAATGACTAGTTTGTGTGGAATAGCAGTGAAATTGATAGAAACACGTAAAAAAGCATATGTTGTGTGTGCCATGTCTCTTGTAATAGGATTAATTATTTTGGATGAGTCTGGATCAAATATTATGAAAAATGAGTAGTTTGTGTGAAATACCATTTAAATTGCTTTTCCTGCAATTGTTGTGTGTGCCATGACTCTGCTAGAAGAATTAAACATTTCAATAGCATTGAAATTGATAGAAACACATAAAAGAGCATATGTTCTGTGTGCCATGACTCTGCTAGTAGAATTAAGCCTTTTGGATGAGTCTGGATCAAATATGATGAAAAATGACTAGTTTGTTTGGAATAGCAGTGAAATTGATAGAAACACATCAAAAAGCATATGTTGTGTGTGCCATGACTCTGCTAGTAGAATTAAGCATTTTGGACGAGTCTGGATCAAATATGATGAAAAATGACTAGTTTGATTAGAATAGCAGTGACATTGATAGAAACACATAAAAAAGCATGTTTTGTATGCCATGACTCTGCTAGTAGAATTAAGTATTTTGGATGAGTCTGGATCAAATATGATGAAAAATGACTGTTTTGTTTGGAATAGCAGTGATACTGATAGAAACACATAAAAGAGCATAGGTTGTGTGTGCCATGTCTCTTGTAATAGGATTAATTATTTTGGATGAGTCTGGATCAAATTTGATGAAAAATGACTAGTTTGTGTGCAATAGCAGTGAAATTGATAGAAACACATACAAAAGCATATGTTGTGTGTGCCATGACTCTGCTAGTGGAATTAAGCATTTTTGATGAGTCTAGATAATTGGTTGATGAAAGATGAGTAGTTTCTGTGCAATAGCAGTGAAATTGATAGAAACACATAAAAATAGCATATGTTGTGTGTGCCATGACTCTGCTAGGGGAATTAAACATTTTGGATGAGTCTAGATCAAATTTGAAGAAAAATTACTAGTTTGTGTGGAATAGCAGTGAAATTGCTTTTCCTGCAACTCTTATGTGTGCCATGACTCTGCTAGTAGAATTCAGCATTTTCGACGAGTCTGGATCAAATGTGGTGAAAAATGACTAGTTTGTTTGGAATAGCAGTGAAATTGATAGAAACAAATAAAAAAGCATATGTAGTGTGTGCCATGACTCTGCTAGTAGAATTAAGCATTTTGGATGAGTCTGAATCAAATTTGATGAAAAATTACTAGTTTGTGTGGAATAGCAGTGAAATTGATAGAAACAAATAAAAAAGCATATGTTGTGTGTGCCATGACTCTGCTAGTAGAATTAAGCATTTTGGATTAGTCTGGATGATCGGTTGATGAAAAATGACTAGTTTGCGTGGAATAGCAGTGAAATTGATAGAAACACGTAAAAAAGCATATGTTGTGTGTGCCATGTCTCTTGTAATAGGATTAATTATTTTGGATGAGTCTGGATCAAATATTATGAAAAATTAGTAGTTTGTGTGAAATACCATTTAAATTGCTTTTCCTGCAATTGTTGTGTGTGCCATGACTCTGCTAGAAGAATTAAACATTTCAATAGCATTGAAATTGATAGAAACACATAAAAGAGCATATGTTCTGTGTGCCATGACTCTGCTAGTAGAATTAAGTATTTTGGATGATTCTGGATCAAATATGATGAAAAATGACTAGTTTGTTTGGAATAGCAGTGAAATTGATAGAAACACATCAAAAAGCATATGTTGTGTGTGCCATGACTCTGCTAGTAGAATTAAGCATTTTGGATGAGTCTGGATCAAATATGATGAAAAATGACTAGTTTGTTTAGAATAGCAGTGACATTGATAGAAACACATAAAAAAGCATGTTTTGTATGCCATGACTCTGCTAGTAGAATTAAGTATTTTGGATGAGTCTGGATCAAATATGATGAAAAATGACTGTTTTGTTTGGAATAGCAGTGATACTGATAGAAACACATAAAAGAGCATATGTTGTGTGTGCCATGACTCTGCTAGTAGAATTAAGCATTTTGGATGAGTCTGGATCAAATATGATGAAAAATGACTAGTTTGTTTAGAATAGCAGTGACATTGATAGAAACACATAAAAAAGCATGTTTTGTATGCCATGACTCTGCTAGTAGAATTAAGTATTTTGGATGAGTCTGGATCAAATATGATAAAAAATGACTAGTTTGTTTAGAATAGCAGTGACATTGATAGAAACACATAAAAAAGCATGTTTTGTATGCCATGTCTCTTGTAATAGGATTAATTATTTTGGATGAGTCTGGATCAAATTTGATGAAAAATGACTAGTTTGTGTGCAATAGCAGTGAAATTGATAGAAACACATAAAAAAGCATATGTTGTGTGTGCCATGACTCTGCTAGTGGAATTAAGCATTTTTGATGAGTCTAGATAATTGGTTGATGAAAGATGAGTAGTTTCTGTGCAATAGCAGTGAAATTGATAGAAACACATAAAAATAGCATATGTTGTGTGTGCCATGACTCTGCTAGGGGAATTAAACATTTTGGATGAGTCTAGATCAAATTTGAAGAAAAATTACTAGTTTGTGTGGAATAGCAGTGAAATTGCTTTTCCTGCAACTCTTATGTGTGCCATGACTCTGCTAGTAGAATTCAGCATTTTCGACGAGTCTGGATCAAATGTGGTGAAAAATGACTAGTTTGTTTGGAATAGCAGTGAAATTGATAGAAACAAATAAAAAAGCATATGTAGTGTGTGCCATGACTCTGCTAGTAGAATTAAGCATTTTGGATGAGTCTGAATCAAATTTGATGAAAAATTACTAGTTTGTGTGGAATAGCAGTGAAATTGATAGAAACAAATAAAAAAGCATATGTTGTGTGTGCCATGACTCTGCTAGTAGAATTAAGCATTTTGGATTAGTCTGGATGATCGGTTGATGAAAAATGACTAGTTTGTGTGGAATAGCAGTGAAATTGATAGAAACACGTAAAAAAGCATATGTTGTGTGTGCCATGTCTCTTGTAATAGGATTAATTATTTTGGATGAGTCTGGATCAAATATTATGAAAAATGAGTAGTTTGTGTGAAATACCATTTAAATTGCTTTTCCTGCAATTGTTGTGTGTGACATGACTCTGCTAGAAGAATTAAACATTTCAATAGCATTGAAATTGATAGAAACACATAAAAGAGCATATGTTCTGTGTGCCATGACTCTGCTAGTAGAATTAAGCCTTTTGGATGAGTCTGGATCAAATATGATGAAAAATGACTAGTTTGTTTGGAATAGCAGTGAAATTGATAGAAACACATCAAAAAGCATATGTTGTGTGTGCCATGACTCTGCTAGTAGAATTAAGCATTTTGGACGAGTCTGGATCAAATATGATGAAAAATGACTAGTTTGTTTAGAATAGCAGTGACATTGATAGAAACACATAAAAAAGCATGTTTTGTATGCCATGACTCTGCTAGTAGAATTAAGTATTTTGGATGCGTCTGGATCAAATATGATGAAAAATGACTGTTTTGTTTGGAATAGCAGTGATACTGATAGAAACACATAAAAGAGCATATGTTGTGTGTGCCATGTCTCTTGTAATAGGATTAATTATTTTGGATGAGTCTGGATCAAATATTATGAAAAATGACTAGTTTGTGGGCAATAGCAGTGAAATTGATAGAAACATATAAAAAAGCTTGTTTTGTATGCCATGACTCTGCTAGTAGAATTAAACATTTCAATAGCATTGAAATTAATAGAAACACATAAAAGAGCATATGTTCTGTGTGCCATGACTCTGCTAGTAGAATTTTAAACATTTTGGATGAGTCTGGATCAAATTTGATGAAAGATGACTGGTTTCTGTGCAAAAGTAGTGAAATTGATAGAAACACATCAAAAAGCATATGCTGTGTGTGCCATGACTCTGCTAGAAGAATTAAACATTTCAATAGCATTGAAATTGATAGAAACACATAAAAGAGCATATGTTCTGTGTGCCATGACTCTGCTAGTAGAATTAAGCCTTTTGGATGAGTCTGGATCAAATATGATGAAAAATGACTAGTTTGTTTGGAATAGCAGTGAAATTGATAGAAACACATCAAAAAGCATATGTTGTGTGTGCCATGACTCTGCTAGTAGAATTAAGCATTTTGGACGAGTCTGGATCAAATATGATGAAAAATGACTAGTTTGATTAGAATAGCAGTGACATTGATAGAAACACATAAAAAAGCATGTTTTGTATGCCATGACTCTGCTAGTAGAATTAAGTATTTTGGATGAGTCTGGATCAAATATGATGAAAAATGACTGTTTTGTTTGGAATAGCAGTGATACTGATAGAAACACATAAAAGAGCATATGTTGTGTGTGCCATGTCTCTTGTAATAGGATTAATTATTTTGGATGAGTCTGGATCAAATTTGATGAAAAATGACTAGTTTGTGTGCAATAGCAGTGAAATTGATAGAAACACGTAAAGGAACATATGTTGTGTGTGCCATGACTCTGCAAGAAGAACTAAACATTTTGGATGAGTCTGGATCAAATTTGATGAAAAATTACTAGTTCTGTGCAATAGCAGTGAAATTGATAGAAACACATAACAAAGCATATGTGGTGTGTGCCATGACTCTGCTAGTAGAATTAAGCATTTTGGATGAATCTGGATCAAATTTGATGAAAAATGACTAGTTTCTGTGCAATAGCAGTGCAATTGATAGAAACACATCAAAAAGCATATGCTGTGTGTGCCATGACTCTGCTAGTAGAATTAGGTATTTTGGATGAGTCTGGATCAAATATGATGAAAAATGACTGTTTTGTTTGGAATAGCAGTGAAACTGATAGAAACACATAAAAGAGCATATGTTGTGTGTGCCATGACTCTGCTAGTAGAATTAAGCATTTTGGATGAGTCTGGATCAAATTTGATGAAAGATGACTGGTTTCTGTGCAAAAGTAGTGAAATTGATAGAAACACATCAAAAAGCATATGCTGTGTGTGCCATGACTCTGCTAGAAGAATTAAACATTTCAATAGCATTGAAATTGATAGAAACACATAAAAGAGCATATGTTCTGTGTGCCATGACTCTGCTAGTAGAATTAAGCATTTTGGATGAGTCTGGATCAAATATGATAAAAAATGACTAGTTTGTTTGGAATAGCAGTGAAATTGATAGAAACACATCAAAAAGCATATGTTGTGTGTGCCATGACTCTGCTAGTAGAATTAAGCATTTTGGACGAGTCTGGATCAAATATGATGAAAAATGACTAGTTTGATTAGAATAGCAGTGACATTGATAGAAACACATAAAAAAGCATGTTTTGTATGCCATGACTCTGCTAGTAGAATTAAGTATTTTGGATGAGTCTGGATCAAATATGATGAAAAATGACTGTTTTGTTTGGAATAGCAGTGATACTGATAGAAACACATAAAAGAGCATAGGTTGTGTGTGCCATGTCTCTTGTAATAGGATTAATTATTTTGGATGAGTCTGGATCAAATTTGATGAAAAATGACTAGTTTGTGTGCAATAGCAGTGAAATTGATAGAAACACATACAAAAGCATATGTTGTGTGTGCCATGACTCTGCTAGGGGAATTAAACATTTTGGATGAGTCTAGATCAAATTTGAAGAAAAATTACTAGTTTGTGTGGAATAGCAGTGAAATTGCTTTTCCTGCAACTCTTATGTGTGCCATGACTCTGCTAGTAGAATTCAGCATTTTCGACGAGTCTGGATCAAATGTGGTGAAAAATGACTAGTTTGTTTGGAATAGCAGTGAAATTGATAGAAACAAATAAAAAAGCATATGTAGTGTGTGCCATGACTCTGCTAGTAGAATTAAGCATTTTGGATGAGTCTGAATCAAATTTGATGAAAAATTACTAGTTTGTGTGGAATAGCAGTGAAATTGATAGAAACAAATAAAAAAGCATATGTTGTGTGTGCCATGACTCTGCTAGTAGAATTAAGCATTTTGGATTAGTCTGGATGATCGGTTGATGAAAAATGACTAGTTTGTGTGGAATAGCAGTGAAATTGATAGAAACACGTAAAAAAGCATATGTTGTGTGTGCCATGTCTCTTGTAATAGGATTAATTATTTTGGATGAGTCTGGATCAAATATTATGAAAAATGAGTAGTTTGTGTGAAATACCATTTAAATTGCTTTTCCTGCAATTGTTGTGTGTGCCATGACTCTGCTAGAAGAATTAAACATTTCAATAGCATTGAAATTGATAGAAACACATAAAAGAGCATATGTTCTGTGTGCCATGACTCTGCTAGTAGAATTAAGTATTTTGGATGATTCTGGATCAAATATGATGAAAAATGACTAGTTTGTTTGGAATAGCAGTGAAATTGATAGAAACACATCAAAAAGCATATGTTGTGTGTGCCATGACTCTGCTAGTAGAATTTAAACATTTTGGATGAGTCTGGATCAAATTTGATGAAAGATGACTGGTTTCTGTGCAAAAGTAGTGAAATTGATAGAAACACATCAAAAAGCATATGCTGTGTGTGCCATGACTCTGCTAGTAGAATTAGGTATTTTGGATGAGTCTGGATCAAATATGATGAAAAATGACTGTTTTGTTTGGAATAGCAGTGAAATTGATAGAAACACATAAAAAAGCATATGTTGTGTGTGCCATGACTCTTGTAATAGGATTAAGTATTTTGGATGATTCTGGATCGAATATTATGAAAAATGAGTAGTTTGTGTGCTATAGCATTGAAATTGATAGAAACACGTAAAGGAACATATGTTGTGTGTGCCATGACTCTGCAAGAAGAACTAAACATTTTGGATGAGTCTGGATCAAATTTGATGAAAAATTACTAGTTCTGTGCAATAGCAGTGAAATTGATAGAAACACATAACAAAGCATATGTGGTGTGTGCCATGACTCTGCTAGTAGAATTAAGCATTTTGGATGAATCTGGATCAAATTTGATGAAAAATGACTAGTTTCTGTGCAATAGCAGTGCAATTGATAGAAACACATCAAAAAGCATATGCTGTGTGTGCCATGACTCTGCTAGTAGAATTAGGTATTTTGGATGAGTCTGGATCAAATATGATGAAAAATGACTGTTTTGTTTGGAATAGCAGTGAAACTGATAGAAACACATAAAAGAGCATATGTTGTGTGTGCCATGACTCTGCTAGTAGAATTAAGCATTTTGGATGAGTCTGGATCAAATTTGATGAAAGATGACTGGTTTCTGTGCAAAAGTAGTGAAATTGATAGAAACACATCAAAAAGCATATGCTGTGTGTGCCATGACTCTGCTAGAAGAATTAAACATTTCAATAGCATTGAAATTGATAGAAACACATAAAAGAGCATATGTTCTGTGTGCCATGACTCTGCTAGTAGAATTAAGCATTTTGGATGAGTCTGGATCAAATATGATAAAAAATGACTAGTTTGTTTGGAATAGCAGTGAAATTGATAGAAACACATCAAAAAGCATATGTTGTGTGTGCCATGACTCTGCTAGTAGAATTAAGCATTTTGGACGAGTCTGGATCAAATATGATGAAAAATGACTAGTTTGATTAGAATAGCAGTGACATTGATAGAAACACATAAAAAAGCATGTTTTGTATGCCATGACTCTGCTAGTAGAATTAAGTATTTTGGATGAGTCTGGATCAAATATGATGAAAAATGACTGTTTTGTTTGGAATAGCAGTGATACTGATAGAAACACATAAAAGAGCATAGGTTGTGTGTGCCATGTCTCTTGTAATAGGATTAATTATTTTGGATGAGTCTGGATCAAATTTGATGAAAAATGACTAGTTTGTGTGCAATAGCAGTGAAATTGATAGAAACACATACAAAAGCATATGTTGTGTGTGCCATGACTCTGCTAGGGGAATTAAACATTTTGGATGAGTCTAGATCAAATTTGAAGAAAAATTACTAGTTTGTGTGGAATAGCAGTGAAATTGCTTTTCCTGCAACTCTTATGTGTGCCATGACTCTGCTAGTAGAATTCAGCATTTTCGACGAGTCTGGATCAAATGTGGTGAAAAATGACTAGTTTGTTTGGAATAGCAGTGAAATTGATAGAAACAAATAAAAAAGCATATGTAGTGTGTGCCATGACTCTGCTAGTAGAATTAAGCATTTTGGATGAGTCTGAATCAAATTTGATGAAAAATTACTAGTTTGTGTGGAATAGCAGTGAAATTGATAGAAACAAATAAAAAAGCATATGTTGTGTGTGCCATGACTCTGCTAGTAGAATTAAGCATTTTGGATTAGTCTGGATGATCGGTTGATGAAAAATGACTAGTTTGTGTGGAATAGCAGTGAAATTGATAGAAACACGTAAAAAAGCATATGTTGTGTGTGCCATGTCTCTTGTAATAGGATTAATTATTTTGGATGAGTCTGGATCAAATATTATGAAAAATGAGTAGTTTGTGTGAAATACCATTTAAATTGCCTTTCCTGCAATTGTTGTGTGTGCCATGACTCTGCTAGAAGAATTAAACATTTCAATAGCATTGAAATTGATAGAAACACATAAAAGAGCATATGTTCTGTGTGCCATGACTCTGCTAGTAGAATTAAGTATTTTGGATGATTCTGGATCAAATATGATGAAAAATGACTAGTTTGTTTGGAATAGCAGTGAAATTGATAGAAACACATCAAAAAGCATATGTTGTGTGTGCCATGACTCTGCTAGTAGAATTAAGCATTTTGGATGAGTCTGGATCAAATATGATGAAAAATGACTAGTTTGTTTAGAATAGCAGTGACATTGATAGAAACACATAAAAAAGCATGTTTTGTATGCCATAACTCTGCTAGTAGAATTAAGTATTTTGGATGAGTCTGGATCAAATATGATGAAAAATGACTGTTTTGTTTGGAATAGCAGTGATACTGATAGAAACACATAAAAGAGCATATGTTGTGTGTGCCATGACTCTGCTAGTAGAATTAAGCATTTTGGACGAGTCTGGATCAAATATGATGAAAAATGACTAGTTTGTTTAGAATAGCAGTGACATTGATAGAAACACATAAAAAAGCATGTTTTGTATGCCATGTCTCTTGTAATAGGATTAATTATTTTGGATGAGTCTGGATCAAATTTGATGAAAAATGACTAGTTTGTGTGCAATAGCAGTGAAATTGATAGAAACACATAAAAAAGCATATGTTGTGTGTGCCATGACTCTGCTAGTGGAATTAAGCATTTTTGATGAGTCTAGATAATTGGTTGATGAAAGATGAGTAGTTTCTGTGCAATAGCAGTGAAATTGATAGAAACACATAAAAATAGCATATGTTGTGTGTGCCATGACTCTGCTAGGGGAATTAAACATTTTGGATGAGTCTAGATCAAATTTGAAGAAAAATTACTAGTTTGTGTGGAATAGCAGTGAAATTGCTTTTCCTGCAACTCTTATGTGTGCCATGACTCTGCTAGTAGAATTCAGCATTTTGGACGAGTCTGGATCAAATGTGGTGAAAAATGACTAGTTTGTTTGGAATAGCAGTGAAATTGATAGAAACAAATAAAAAAGCATATGTAGTGTGTGCCATGACTCTGCTAGTAGAATTAAGCATTTTGGATGAGTCTGAATCAAATTTGATGAAAAATTACTAGTTTGTGTGGAATAGCAGTGAAATTGATAGAAACAAATAAAAAAGCATATGTTGTGTGTGCCATGACTCTGCTAGTAGAATTAAGCATTTTGGATTAGTCTGGATGATCGGTTGATGAAAAATGACTAGTTTGTGTGGAATAGCAGTGAAATTGATAGAAACACGTAAAAAAGCATATGTTGTGTGTGCCATGTCTCTTGTAATAGGATTAATTATTTTGGATGAGTCTGGATCAAATATTATGAAAAATGAGTAGTTTGTGTGAAATACCATTTAAATTGCTTTTCCTGCAATTGTTGTGTGTGATATGACTCTGCTAGAAGAATTAAACATTTCAATAGCATTGAAATTGATAGAAACACATAAAAAACATATGTTCTGTGTGCCATGACTCTGCTAGTAGAATTAAGCCTTTTGGATGAGTCTGGATCAAATATGATGAAAAATGACTAGTTTGTTTGGAATAGCAGTGAAATTGATAGAAACACATCAAAAAGCATATGTTGTGTGTGCCATGACTCTGCTAGTAGAATTAAGCATTTTGGACGAGTCTGGATCAAATATGATGAAAAATGACTAGTTTGTTTAGAATAGCAGTGACATTGATAGAAACACATAAAAAAGCATGTTTTGTATGCCATGACTCTGCTAGTAGAATTAAGTATTTTGGATGCGTCTGGATCAAATATGATGAAAAATGACTGTTTTGTTTGGAATAGCAGTGATACTGATAGAAACACATAAAAGAGCATATGTTGTGTGTGCCATGTCTCTTGTAATAGGATTAATTATTTTGGATGAGTCTGGATCAAATATTATGAAAAATGACTAGTTTGTGGGCAATAGCAGTGAAATTGATAGAAACATATAAAAAAGCTTGTTTTGTATGCCATGACTCTGCTAGTAGAATTAAACATTTCAATAGCATTGAAATTAATAGAAACACATAAAAGAGCATATGTTCTGTGTGCCATGACTCTGCTAGTAGAATTTAAACATTTTGGATGAGTCTGGATCAAATTTGATGAAAGATGACTGGTTTCTGTGCAAAAGTAGTGAAATTGATAGAAACACATCAAAAAGCATATGCTGTGTGTGCCATGACTCTGCTAGTAGAATTAGGTATTTTGGATGAGTCTGGATCAAATATGATGAAAAATGACTGTTTTGTTTGGAATAGCAGTGAAATTGATAGAAACACATAAAAAAGCATATGTTGTGTGTGCCATGACTCTTGTAATAGGATTGAGTATTTTGGATGATTCTGGATCGAATATTATGAAAAATGAGTAGTTTGTGTGCTATAGCATTGAAATTGATAGAAACACGTAAAGGAACATATGTTGTGTGTGCCATGACTCTGCAAGAAGAATTAAACATTTTGGATGAGTCTGGATCAAATTTGATGAAAAATTACTAGTTCTGTGCAATAGCAGTGAAATTGATAGAAACACATAACAAAGCATATGTGGTGTGTGCCATGACTCTGCTAGTAGAATTAAGCATTTTGGACGAGTCTGGATCAAATATGATGAAAAATGACTAGTTTGATTAGAATAGCAGTGACATTGATAGAAACACATAAAAAAGCATGTTTTGTATGCCATGACTCTGCTAGTAGAATTAAGTATTTTGGATGAGTCTGGATCAAATATGATGAAAAATGACTGTTTTGTTTGGAATAGCAGTGATACTGATAGAAACACATAAAAGAGCATAGGTTGTGTGTGCCATGTCTCTTGTAATAGGATTAATTATTTTGGATGAGTCTGGATCAAATTTGATGAAAAATGACTAGTTTGTGTGCAATAGCAGTGAAATTGATAGAAACACATACAAAAGCATATGTTGTGTGTGCCATGACTCTGCTAGGGGAATTAAACATTTTGGATGAGTCTAGATCAAATTTGAAGAAAAATTACTAGTTTGTGTGGAATAGCAGTGAAATTGCTTTTCCTGCAACTCTTATGTGTGCCATGACTCTGCTAGTAGAATTCAGCATTTTCGACGAGTCTGGATCAAATGTGGTGAAAAATGACTAGTTTGTTTGGAATAGCAGTGAAATTGATAGAAACAAATAAAAAAGCATATGTAGTGTGTGCCATGACTCTGCTAGTAGAATTAAGCATTTTGGATGAGTCTGAATGTAATTTGATGAAAAATTACTAGTTTGTGTGGAATAGCAGTGAAATTGATAGAAACAAATAAAAAAGCATATGTTGTGTGTGCCATGACTCTGCTAGTAGAATTAAGCATTTTGGATTAGTCTGGATGATCGGTTGATGAAAAATGACTAGTTTGTGTGGAATAGCAGTGAAATTGATAGAAACACGTAAAAAAGCATATGTTGTGTGTGCCATGTCTCTTGTAATAGGATTAATTATTTTGGATGAGTCTGGATCAAATATTATGAAAAATGAGTAGTTTGTGTGAAATACCATTTAAATTGCCTTTCCTGCAATTGTTGTGTGTGCCATGACTCTGCTAGAAGAATTAAACATTTCAATAGCATTGAAATTGATAGAAACACATAAAAGAGCATATGTTCTGTGTGCCATGACTCTGCTAGTAGAATTAAGTATTTTGGATGATTCTGGATCAAATATGATGAAAAATGACTAGTTTGTTTGGAATAGCAGTGAAATTGATAGAAACACATCAAAAAGCATATGTTGTGTGTGCCATGACTCTGCTAGTAGAATTAAGCATTTTGGATGAGTCTGGATCAAATATGATGAAAAATGACTAGTTTGTTTAGAATAGCAGTGACATTGATAGAAACACATAAAAAAGCATGTTTTGTATGCCATAACTCTGCTAGTAGAATTAAGTATTTTGGATGAGTCTGGATCAAATATGATGAAAAATGACTGTTTTGTTTGGAATAGCAGTGATACTGATAGAAACACATAAAAGAGCATATGTTGTGTGTGCCATGACTCTGCTAGTAGAATTAAGCATTTTGGACGAGTCTGGATCAAATATGATGAAAAATGACTAGTTTGTTTAGAATAGCAGTGACATTGATAGAAACACATAAAAAAGCATGTTTTGTATGCCATGTCTCTTGTAATAGGATTAATTATTTTGGATGAGTCTGGATCAAATTTGATGAAAAATGACTAGTTTGTGTGCAATAGCAGTGAAATTGATAGAAACACATAAAAAAGCATATGTTGTGTGTGCCATGACTCTGCTAGTGGAATTAAGCATTTTTGATGAGTCTAGATAATTGGTTGATGAAAGATGAGTAGTTTCTGTGCAATAGCAGTGAAATTGATAGAAACACATAAAAATAGCATATGTTGTGTGTGCCATGACTCTGCTAGGGGAATTAAACATTTTGGATGAGTCTAGATCAAATTTGAAGAAAAATTACTAGTTTGTGTGGAATAGCAGTGAAATTGCTTTTCCTGCAACTCTTATGTGTGCCATGACTCTGCTAGTAGAATTCAGCATTTTGGACGAGTCTGGATCAAATGTGGTGAAAAATGACTAGTTTGTTTGGAATAGCAGTGAAATTGATAGAAACAAATAAAAAAGCATATGTAGTGTGTGCCATGACTCTGCTAGTAGAATTAAGCATTTTGGATGAGTCTGAATCAAATTTGATGAAAAATTACTAGTTTGTGTGGAATAGCAGTGAAATTGATAGAAACAAATAAAAAAGCATATGTTGTGTGTGCCATGACTCTGCTAGTAGAATTAAGCATTTTGGATTAGTCTGGATGATCGGTTGATGAAAAATGACTAGTTTGTGTGGAATAGCAGTGAAATTGATAGAAACACGTAAAAAAGCATATGTTGTGTGTGCCATGTCTCTTGTAATAGGATTAATTATTTTGGATGAGTCTGGATCAAATATTATGAAAAATGAGTAGTTTGTGTGAAATACCATTTAAATTGCTTTTCCTGCAATTGTTGTGTGTGATATGACTCTGCTAGAAGAATTAAACATTTCAATAGCATTGAAATTGATAGAAACACATAAAAAACATATGTTCTGTGTGCCATGACTCTGCTAGTAGAATTAAGCCTTTTGGATGAGTCTGGATCAAATATGATGAAAAATGACTAGTTTGTTTGGAATAGCAGTGAAATTGATAGAAACACATCAAAAAGCATATGTTGTGTGTGCCATGACTCTGCTAGTAGAATTAAGCATTTTGGACGAGTCTGGATCAAATATGATGAAAAATGACTAGTTTGTTTAGAATAGCAGTGACATTGATAGAAACACATAAAAAAGCATGTTTTGTATGCCATGACTCTGCTAGTAGAATTAAGTATTTTGGATGCGTCTGGATCAAATATGATGAAAAATGACTGTTTTGTTTGGAATAGCAGTGATACTGATAGAAACACATAAAAGAGCATATGTTGTGTGTGCCATGTCTCTTGTAATAGGATTAATTATTTTGGATGAGTCTGGATCAAATATTATGAAAAATGACTAGTTTGTGGGCAATAGCAGTGAAATTGATAGAAACATATAAAAAAGCTTGTTTTGTATGCCATGACTCTGCTAGTAGAATTAAACATTTCAATAGCATTGAAATTAATAGAAACACATAAAAGAGCATATGTTCTGTGTGCCATGACTCTGCTAGTAGAATTTAAACATTTTGGATGAGTCTGGATCAAATTTGATGAAAGATGACTGGTTTCTGTGCAAAAGTAGTGAAATTGATAGAAACACATCAAAAAGCATATGCTGTGTGTGCCATGACTCTGCTAGTAGAATTAGGTATTTTGGATGAGTCTGGATCAAATATGATGAAAAATGACTGTTTTGTTTGGAATAGCAGTGAAATTGATAGAAACACATAAAAAAGCATATGTTGTGTGTGCCATGACTCTTGTAATAGGATTGAGTATTTTGGATGATTCTGGATCGAATATTATGAAAAATGAGTAGTTTGTGTGCTATAGCATTGAAATTGATAGAAACACGTAAAGGAACATATGTTGTGTGTGCCATGACTCTGCAAGAAGAATTAAACATTTTGGATGAGTCTGGATCAAATTTGATGAAAAATTACTAGTTCTGTGCAATAGCAGTGAAATTGATAGAAACACATAACAAAGCATATGTGGTGTGTGCCATGACTCTGCTAGTAGAATTAAGCATTTTGGATGAATCTGGATCAAATTTGATGAAAAATGACTAGTTTCTGTGCAATAGCAGTGCAATTGATAGAAACACATCAAAAAGCATATGCTGTGTGTGCCATGACTCTGCTAGTAGAATTAGGTATTTTGGATGAGTCTGGATCAAATATGATGAAAAATGACTGTTTTGTTTGGAATAGCAGTGAAACTGATAGAAACACATAAAAGAGCATATGTTGTGTGTGCCATGACTCTGCTAGTAGAATTAAGCATTTTGGATGAGTCTGGATGATTGGTTGATGAAAAATGACTAGTTTGTGTGCAATAGCATTGAAATTGATAGAAACACATAAAAAAGCATATGTTGTGTGTGCCATGACTCTTGTAATAGGATTAAGTATTTTGGATGAGTCTGGATCGAATATTATGAAAAATGAGTAGTTTGTGTGGAATAGTATTGAAATTGCTTTTCCTGCAATTTTTGTGTGTGCCATGACTCTGCTAGAAGAATTAAGCATTTTGGATGAGTCTGGATCAAATTTGATGAAAAATGATGAGTTTGTGTGCAATAGCATTGAAATTGATAGAAACACATAAAAAAGCATATGATGTGTGTGCCATGACTCTGCTTGTAGAAATAAGCATTTTGGATGAGTCTGTATAATTGGTTGATGAAAGATGATTAGTTTCTGTGCAAAAGTAGTGAAATTGATGTAAATACATAAAAAAGCATATGTTGTGTGTGCCATGACTCTGCTGGTAGAATTAAGCATTTTGGATGAGTCTGGATAATGGGTTGATGAAAAATGAATAGTTTGTGTGCAATACCATTGAAATTCATAGAAACACATTTAAAAGTATATGTTGTGTGTGCCATGTCTCCTGTAATAGGATTAATTATTTTGAATGAGTCTGGATCAAATATGATGAAAAATGAATAGTTTGTGTGAAATACCATTTAAATTGCTTTTTCTGCAATTATTGTGTGTGCCATGACTCTACTAGAAGAATTAAACATTTTAATAGCATTGAAATTGATAGAAACACATAAATGAGCATATGTTCTGTGTGCCATGACTCTTGTAATAGGATTAATTATTTTGGATGAGTCTGGATCAAATTTGATGAAAAATGACTAGTTTGTGTGGAATAGCAGTGAAATTGATAGAAACACATAAAAAAAGCATATGTTGTGTGTGCCATGACTTTGCTAGTAGAAGTAAGCATTTTGGATGAGTCTGGATGATCGGTTAATGAAAAATAACTAGTTTGTGTGCAATAGTATTGAAATTGATAGAAACACAAAAAAAGCATATGTTGTGTGTGCCATGACTCTTGTAATAGGATTAAGTATTTTGGAAGAGTCTGGATCGAATATTATGAAAAATGAGTAGTTTGTGTGGAATAGTATTGAAATTGCTTTTCCTGCAATTTTTGTGTGTGCCATGACTCTGCTAGAAGAATTGAGCATTTTGGATGAGTCTGGATCAAATTTGATGAAAAATGACTAGTTTGTGTGGAATAGCAATGAAATTGATAGAAACACATAAAAGAGCATATGTTCTGTGTGCCATGACTCTGCTAGTAGAATTAAGCATTTTGGATGAATCTGGATCAAATATGATGAAAAATGACTAGTTTGTGTGCAATACCATTGAAATTGATAGAAACACATTTAAAAGCATATGTTGTGTGTGCCATGTCTCTTGAAATAGGATTAATTATTTTGGATGAGTCTGGATCAAATATTATGAAAAATGAGTAGTTTGTGTGGAATACCATTGAAATTTCTTTTCCTGCAATTGTTGTGTGTGCCATGACTCTGCTAGAAGAATTAAACATTTCAATAGCATTGAAATTGATAGAAACACATAAAAGAGCATATGTTCCGTGTGCCATGACTCTGCTAGTAGAATTAAGCATTTTGGATGAGTCTGGATCAAATTTGATGAAAAATGACTAGTTTGTGTGGAATAGCAGTGCAATTGATAGAAACACATCAAAAAGCATATGTTGTGTGTGCCATGACTCTGCTAGTAGAATTAAGCATTTTGGACGAGTCTGGATCAAATATGATGAAAAATGACTAGTTTGTTTGGAATAGCAGTGAAACTGATAGAAACACATAAAAGAGCATATGTTGTGTGTGCCATGACTCTGCTAGTAGAATTAAGCATTTTGGATGAGTCTGGATGATTGGTTGATGAAAAATGACTAGTTTGTGTGCAATACCATTGAAATTGATAGAAACACATTTAAAAGCATATGTTGTGTGTGCCATGTCTCTTGTAATAGGATTAATTATTTTGGATGAGTCTGGATCAAATATTATGAAAAATGAGTAGTTTGTGTGGAATACCATTGAAATTGCTTTTCCTGCAATTGTTGTGTGTGCCATGACTCTGCTAGAAGAATTAAACATTTCAATAGCATTGAAATTGATAGAAACACATAAAAGAGCATATGTTCCGTGTGCCATGACTCTGATAGTAGAATTAAGCATTTTGGATGAGTCTGGATCAAATTTGATGAAAAATGACTAGTTTGTGTGGAATAGCAGTGAAATTGATAGAAACACATAAAAAAAGCATATGTTGTGTGTGCCATGACTTTGCTAGTAGAATTAAGCATTTTGGATGAGTCTGGATGATCGGTTAATAAAAAATAACTAGTTTGCGTGCAATAGTATTGAAATTGATAGAAACACAAAAAAAGCATATGTTGTGTGTGCCATGACTCTTGTAATAGGATTAAGTATTTTGGATGAGTCTGGATCGAATATTATGAAAAATGAGTAGTTTGTGTGGAATAGTATTGAAATTGCTTTTCCTGCAATTTTTGTGTGTGCCATGACTCTGCTAGAAGAATTAAGCATTTTGGATGAGTCTGGATCAAATTTGATGAAAAATGACTAGTTTGTGTGGAATAGCAGTGAAATTGATAGAAACACATAAAAGAGCATATGTTCTGTGTGCCATGACTCTGCTAGTAGAATTAAGCATTTTGGATGAGTCTGGATCAAATATGATGAAAAATGACTAGTTTCTTTGGAATAGCAGTGAAGTTGATAGAAACACATCAAAAAGCATATGTTGTGTTTGCCATGACTCTGCTAGTGGAATTAAGCATTTTGGATGAGTCTGGATAATTGGTTGATGAAAGATGATTAGTTTCTGTGCAAAAGTAGTGAAATTGATGTAAATACATAAAAAAGCATATGTTGTGTGTGCCATGACTCTGCTGGTAGAATTAAGCATTTTGGATGAGTCTGGATAATGGGTTGATGAAAAATGACTAGTTTGTGTGCAATACCATTGAAATTCATAGAAACACATTTAAAAGCATATGTTGTGTGTGCCATGTCTCTTGTAATAGGATTAATTATTTTGAATGAGTCTGGATCAAATATGATGAAAAATGAATAGTTTGTGTGAAATACCATTTAAATTGCTTTTTCTGCAATTGTTGTGTGTGCCATGACTCTACTAGAAGAATTAAACATTTCAATAGCATTGAAATTGATAGAAACACATAAAAGAGCATATGTTCTGTGTGCCATGACTCTTGTAATAGGATTAACTATTTTGGATGAGTCTGGATCAAATTTGATGAAAAATGACTAGTTTGTGTGGAATAGCAGTGAAATTGATAGAAACACATAAAAAAAGCATATGTTGTGTGTGCCATGACTTTGCTAGTAGAATTAAGCATTTTGGATGAGTCTGGATGATCGGTTAATGAAAAATAACTAGTTTGTGTGCAATAGTATTGAAATTGATAGAAACACAAAAAAAGCATATGTTGTGTGTGCCATGACTCTTGTAATAGGATTAAGTATTTTGGATGAGTCTGGATCGAATATTATGAAAAATGAGTAGTTTGTGTGGAATAGTATTGAAATTGCTTTTCCTGCAATTTTTGTGTGTGCCATGACTCTGCTAGAAGAATTGAGCATTTTGGATGAGTCTGGATCAAATTTGATGAAAAATGACTAGTTTGTGTGGAATAGCAATGAAATTGATAGAAACACATAAAAGAGCATATGTTCTGTGTGCCATGACTCTGCTAGTAGAATTCAGCATTTTGGATGAGTCTGGATCAAATATGATGAAAAATGACTAGTTTGTTTGGAATAGCAGTGAAATTGATAGAAAGACATCAAAAAGCATATGTTGTGTTTGCCATGACTCTGCTAGTGGAATTAAGCATTTTGGATGAGTCTGGATAATTGGTTGATGAAAGATGATTAGTTTCTGTGCAAAAGTAGTGAAATTGATATAAATACATAAAAAAGCATATGTTGTGTGTGCCATGACTCTGCTAGTGGAATTAAGCATTTTGGATGAGTCTGGATCAAATATTATGAAAAATGAGTAGTTTGTGTGGAATAGCATTGACATTGCTTTTCCTGCAATTGTTGTGTGTCCCAGGACTCTACTAATAGAATTAAATATTGGGGCAAGTCTGGATCCAATATGATGAGAAATGACTAGTTTGTGTGCAATAGCAGTGAAAATGATTGAAACACATAAAAAAACATATGTTGTGTGTGCCATGACTCTGCTAGTAGAATTAAGCATTTTGGATGAGTCTGGATCAAATTTGATGAAAAATGACTAGTTTGTGTGGAATAGCAGTGAAATTGCTTTTCCTGCAACTGTTGTGTGTGCCATGACTCTGCTAGTAGAATTCAGCATTTTGGATGAGTCTGGATCAAATGTGATGAAAAATGACTAGTTTGTGTGCTATAGCAGTGAAATTTATAACAACACATCAAAAAGCATATGATGTGTGTGCCATGACTCTGCTAGTAGAATTAAGCATTTTGGATGAGTCTGGATGATCGGTTAATGAAAAATGACTAGTATGTGTGCATTAGCATTGAAATTGATAGAAACACACAAAAAAGCATATGTTGTGTGTGCCATGACTCTTGTAATAGGATTAAGTATTTTGGATGAGTCTGGATCGAATATTACGAAAAATGAGTAGTTTGTGTGGAATAGCATTGAAATTGCTTTTCCTGCAATTGTTCTGTGTGCCATGACTCTGCTAGAAAAATTAAGCATTTTGGATGAGTCTGGATCAAATTTGATGAAAAATGACTAGTTTGTTTGGAATAGCAGTGAAATTGATAGAAACACATAAAAAAGCATATGTTGTGTGTGCCATGACTCTTGTAATAGGATTAAGTATTTTGGATGATTCTGGATCGAATATTATGAAAAATGAGTAGTTTGTGTGCTATAGCATTGAAATTGATATAAACACATAAAAGAACATATGTTGTGTGTGCCATGACTCTGCAAGAAGAATTAAACATTTTGGATGAGTCTGGATCAAATTTGATGAAAAATTACTAGTTCTGTGCAATAGCAGTGAAATTGATAGAAACACATAACAAAGCATATGTGGTGTGTGCCATGACTCTGCTAGTAGAATTAAGCATTTTGGATGAATCTGGATCAAATTTGATGAAAAATGACTAGTTTCTGTGCAATAGCAGTGCAATTGATAGAAACACATCAAAAAGCATATGTTGTGTGTGCCATGACTCTGCTAGTAGAATTAAGCATTTTGGACGAGTCTGGATCAAATATGATGAAAAATGACTGTTTTGTTTGGAATAGCAGTGAAACTGATAGAAACACATAAAAGAGCATATGTTGTGTGTGCCATGACTCTGCTAGTAGAATTAAGCATTTTGGATGAGTCTGGATGATTGGTTGATGAAAAATGACTAGTTTGTGTGCAATACCATTGAAATTGATAGAAACACATTTAAAAGCATATGTTGTGTGTGCCATGTCTCTTGTAATAGGATTAATTATTTTGGATGAGTCTGGATCAAATATTATGAAAAATGAGTAGTTTGTGTGGAATACCATTGAAATTGCTTTTCCCGTAATTGTTGTGTGTGCCATGACTCTGCTAGAAGAATTAAACATTTCAATAGCAGTGAAAATGATTGAAATACATAAAAAACATATGTTGTGTGTGCCATGACTCTGCTAGTAGAATTAAGCATTTTGGATGAGTCTGGATTAAATTTGAAGAAAAATGACTAGTTTGTGTGGAATAGCAGTGAAATTGCTTTTCCTGCAACTGTTGTGTGTGCCATGACTCTGCTAGTAGAATTCAGCATTTTGGACGAGTCTGGATCAAATGTGATGAAAAATGACTAGTTTGTGTGCTATAGCAGTGAAATTTATAACAACACATCAAAAAGCATATGATGTGTGTGCCATGACTCTGCTAGTAGAATTAAGCATTTTGGATGAGTCTGGATGATCGGTTAATGAAAAATGACTAGTATGTGTGCATTAGCATTGAAATTGATAGAAACACACAAAAAAGCATATGTTGTGTGTGCCATGACTCTTGTAATAGGATTAAGTATTTTGGATGAGTCTGGATCGAATATTATGAAAAATGAGTAGTTTGTGTGGAATAGCATTGAAATTGCTTTTCCTGCAATTGTTCTGTGTGCCATGACTCTGCTAGAAGAATTAAGCATTTTGGATGAGTCTGGATCAAATTTGATGAAAAATGACTAGTTTGTTTGGAATAGCAGTGAAATTGATAGAAACACATAAAAAAGCATATGTTGTGTGTGCCATGACTCTTGTAATAGGATTAAGTATTTTGGATGATTCTGGATCGAATATTATGAAAAATGAGTAGTTTGTGTGCTATAGCATTGAAATTGATAGAAACACATAAAAGAACATATGTTGTGTGTGCCATGACTCTGCAAGAAGAATTAAACATTTTGGATGAGTCTGGATCAAATTTGATGAAAAATTACTAGTTCTGTGCAATAGCAGTGAAATTGATAGAAACACATAACAAAGCATATGTGGTGTGTGCCATGACTCTGCTAGTAGAATTAAGCATTTTGGATCAATCTGGATCAAATTTGATGAAAAATGACTAGTTTCTGTGCAATAGCAGTGCAATTGATAGAAACACATCAAAAAGCATATGTTGTGTGTGCCATGACTCTGCTAGTAGAATTAAGCATTTTGGACGAGTCTGGATCAAATATGATGAAAAATAACTAGTTTGTTTGGAATAGCAGTGAAACTGATAGAAACACATAAAAGAGCATATGTTGTGTGTGCCATGACTCTGCTAGTAGAATTAAGCATTTTGGATGAGTCTGGATGATTGGTTGATGAAAAATGACTAGTTTGTGTGCAATACCATTGAAATTGATAGAAACACATTTAAAAGCATATGTTGTGTGTGCCATGTCTCTTGTAATAGGATTAATTATTTTGGATGAGTCTGAATCAAATATTATGAAAAATGAGTAGTTTGTGTGGAATACCATTGAAAATGCTTTTCCTGCAATTGCTGTGTGTGCCATGACTCTGCTAGAAGAATTAAACATTTCAATAGCATTGAAATTGATAGAAACACATAAAAGGGCATATGTTCCGTGTGCCATGACTCTGCTAGTAGAATTAAGCATTTTGAATAAGTCTGGCTCAAATTTGATGAAAAATGACTAGTTTGTGGGCAATAGCAGTGAAATTGATAGAAACATATAAAAAAGCATATGTTGTGTATGCCATGACTCTGCTAGTAGAATTAAGCATTTTCGATGAGTCTGGATCACATTTGATGGAAAATTACTAGTTTGTGTGGAATAGCAGTGAAATTGCTTTTCCTGCAACTGTTGTGTGTGCCATGACTCTGCTAGTAGAATTCAGCATTTTGGACGAGTCTGAATCAAATGTGATGAAAAATGACTAGTTTGTGTGCTATAGCAGTGAAATTTATAACAACACATCAAAAAGCATATGTTGTGTGTGCCATGAATCTGCTAGTAGAATTAAGCATTTTGGATGAGTCTGGATGATCGGTTAATGAAAAATGACTAGTATGTGTGCAATAGCATTGAAATTGATAGAAACACATAAAAAAGCATATGTTGTGTGTGCCATGACTCTTGTAATAGGATTGAGTATTTTGGATGAGTCTGGATGATCGGTTGATGAAAAATGACTAGTTTGTGTGCAATAGCATTGAAATTGATAGAAACACACAAAAAAGCATATGTTCTGTGTGCCATGACTCTTGTAATAGGATTAAGTATTTTGGATGATTGTGGATCGAATATTATGAAAAATGACTAGTTTGTGTGCTATAGCATTGAAATTGATAGAAACACATAAAAGAGCATATGTTGTGTGTGCCATGACTCTGCAAGAATAATTAAACATTTTGGAAGAGACTGGATCAAATTTGATGAAAAATTACTAGTTTCCGTGCAATAGCAGTGCAATTGATAGAAACACATAAAAAAGCATATGCTGTGTGTGCCATGACTCTGCTAGTAGAATTAAGTATTTTGGATGAGTCTGGATCAAATATGATGAAAAATGACTAGATTGTTTGGAATAGCAGTGAAATTGATAGAAACACATCAAAAAGCATATGTTGTGTTTGCCATGACTCTGCTAGTAGAATTAAGCATTTTGGATGAGTCTGGATCAAATATGATGAAAAATGACTAGTTTGTGGGCAATAGCAGTGAAAGTGATAGAAACATATAGAAAAGCATATGTTGTGTGTGCCATGACTCCGCTAGTGGAATTAAGCATTTTGGATGAGTCTGGATCAAATATTATGAAAAATGAGTAGTTTGTGTGGAATAGCATTGACATTGCTTTTCCTGCAATTGTTGTGTGTCCCAGGACTCTACTAATAGAATTAAATATTGGGGCAAGTCTGGATCCAATATGATGAGAAATGACTAGTTTGTGTGCAATAGCAGTGAAAATGATTGAAACACATAAAAAACATATGTTGTTTGTGCCATGACTCTGCTAGTAGAATTAAGTATTTTGGATGAGTCTGGATTAAATTTGAAGAAAAATGACTAGTTTGTGTGGAATAGCAGTGAAATTGCTTTTCCTGCAACTCTTATGTGTGCCATGACTCTGCTAGTAGAATTCAGCATTTTGGACGAGTCTGGATCAAATGTGGTGAAAAATGACTAGTTTGTGTGCAATAACATTGAAATTGATAGAAACACATTAAAAAAACATATGTTGTGAGTGCCATGACTCTTGTACTAGGATTGAGTATTATGGATGAGTCTGGATTGAATATGAAAAATGAGTAGTTTGTGTGTTATAGCAGTGAAATTGATAGAAACACATAAAAAAAAGCATATGTTCTGTGTGCCATGTCTCTTGTAATAGGATTAATTGTTTTGGATGAGTCTGGATCAAATATTATGAAAAATGAGTACTTTGTGTGAAATACCATTGAAATTGCTTTTCCTGCAATTATTGTGTGTACCATGACTCTGCTAGAAGAATTTAACATTTCAATAGCATTGAAATTGATAGAAACACATAAAAGAGCATATGTTTTGTGTGTCATGACTCTGCTAGTAGAATTAAGCATTTTGGATGAATCTGGATCAAATTTGATGAAAAATTACTAGTTTCTGTGCAATAACAGTGAAATTGCTTTTCATGCAACTGTTGTGTGTGCCATGAGTCTGCTAGTAGAATTCAGCATTTTGGACGAGTCTGGATCAAATGTGATGAAGAATGAGTAGTTTGTGTGCTATAGCAGTGAAATATATAGAAACACATCAAAAAGCATATGTTGTGTGTGCCATGACTCTTCTAGTAGAATTAAGCATTTTGGATGAATCTGGATCAAATATGATGAAAAATGACTAGTTTGTGTGCAATATCAGTGAAATTTATAAAAACACATGAAAGAGCATATGTTGTGTGTGTCAAGATTCTACTTGAAGAATTAAACATTTCAATAGCATTGAAATTGATAGAAAAACACATAAAAGAGCATATGTTCTGTGTGCCATGACTGCTAGAAGAATTAAGCATTTTGGATGAGTCTGGATCAAATTTGATGAAAAATGACTAGTTTGTGTGGAATAGCAGTGAAATTGATAGAAACACATAAAAAAGCATATGTTGTGTGCCATGACTCTGCTAGTAGAATTAAGCATTTTGGATGAGTCTGGATGATCGGTTAATGAAAAATAACTAGTTTGTGTGCAATAGCATTGAAATTGATAGAAACACAAAAAAGCATATGTTGTGTGTGCCATGACTCTTGTAATAGGATTAAGTATTTTGGGTGAGTCTGGATCGAATATTATGAAAAATGAGTAGTTTGTGTGGAATAGCATTGAAATTGCTTTTCCTGCAATTGTTGTCTGTGCCATGACTCTGCTAGAAGAATTTAACATTTCAATAGCATTGAAATTGAAAGAGACACATAAAAGAGCATATCTTTTGTGTGCCATGACTCTGCTAGTAGAATTCAGCATTTTGGACGAGTCTGGATCAAATGTGATGAAAAATGAGTAGTTTGTGTGCTATAGCAGTGAAATATATAGAAACACATCAAAAAGCATATGTTGTGTGTGCCATGACTCTGCTAGTAGAATTAAGCATTTTGGATGAATCTGGATCATATGTGATGAAAAATGACTAGTTTCTGTGCAATATCAGTGAAATTTATAAAAAACACATAAAAAGCATATGTTCTGTGTGTCAAGACTCTGCTAGAAGAATTACACATTTCAATAGCATTGAAATTGATAGAAACACATAAAAGAGCATATGTTGTGTGTGCCATGACTCTGCTAGAAGAATTAATCATTTCAATAGCATTGAAATTGATAGAGACACATAAAAGAGCATATGTTCTGTGTGCCATGACTTTGCTAGTAGAATTAAGCATTTTGGATGAGCCTAGATAATTGGTTGATGAAAGATGAGTAGTTTCTATGCAGTAGCAATGAAATTGATAGAAACACATAAAAATAGCATATGTTGTGTGTGCCATGACTCTGCTAGTGGAATTCAGCATTTTGGATGAGTCTGGATCAAATTTGAAGAAAAATTACTAGTTTGTGAGGAATAGCATTGAAATTGCTTTTCCTGCAACTCTTATGTGTGCCATGACTCTGCTAGTAGAATTAAGCATTTTGGACGAGTCTGGAACAAATGTGGTGAAAAATGACTAGTTTGTGTGCAATAACATTGAAATTGATAGAAACACATACAAAAGCATATGTTGTGTGTGTCATGATTCTTGTAATAGGATTAATTATTTTGGATAAGTCTGGATCAAATATTATGAAAAATGAGTAATTTGTGTGGAATGGCATTGAAATTGCTTTTCCTGCAATTGTTGTGTGTGCCATGACTCTGCTAGAAGAATTTAACATTTCAATAGCATTGAAATTGATAGAAATACATAAAAAAGCATATGTTGTGTGTGCCATGACTCTGCTAGTAGAATTAAGCATTTTGGATGAGTCTGGAAGATCGGTTGATGAAAAATGACTAGTTTGTGTGGAATCGCAGTGAAATTCATAGAAACACATACAAAAGTCTATGTTGTGAGTGCCATGACTCTTGTACTAGGATTGAGTATTATGGATGAGTCTGGATCGAATATGAAAAATGAGTAGTTTGTGTGGAATAGCAGTGAAATTGATCGAAACACATAACAAAGCATATGTTGTGTGTGCCATGACTCTTGTAATAGGATTAAGCATTTTGGATGATTCTGGATCGAATATTATGAAAAATGAGTAGTTTGTGTGCTATAGCATTGAAATTGAAAGAAACACATAAAAGAACATATGTTGTGTGTGCCATGACTCTGCAAGAAGAATTAAACATTTTGGATGAGTCTGGATCAAATTTGATGAAAAATTACTAGTTCTTTGCAATAGCAGTGAAATTGATAGAAACACATAAAAAAGCATATGTTGTGTGTGCCATGACTCTTGTAATAGGATTAAGTATTTTGGATGATTCTGGATCGAATATTATGAAAAATGAGTAGTTTGTTTGCTATAGCATTGAAATTGATAGAAACACATAAAAGAGCATATGTTGTGTGTGCCATGACTCTGCAAGAAGAATTAAACATTTTGGATGAGTCTGGAACAAATTTGATGAAAAATTACTAGTTTCTGTGGAATAGCAGTGAAATTGATAGAAACACATAAAAAAGCATATGTTGTGTGTGCCATGACTCTGCTAGTAGAATTAAGCATTTTGGATGAGTCTGGATCAAATTTGATGAAAGATGACTGGTTTCTGTGCAAAAGTAATGAAATTGATATAAAAACATAAAAAAGTATATGTTGTGTGTGCCATAACTCTGCTAGTAGAATTCAGCATTTTGGACGAATCTGGATCAAATGTGATGAAAAATGACTAGTTTGTTTGGAATAGCAGTGACATTGATAGAAACACATCAAAAAGCATATGTAGTGTGTGCCATGACTCTGCTAGTAGAATTAAGCATTTTGGATGAATCTGGATCAAATTTGATGAAAAATGACTAGTTTGTGTGGAATAGCAGTGAAATTGATAGAAACACATAAAAAAAGCATATGTTGTGTGTGCCATGACTCTGCTAGTAGAATTCAGCATTTTGGATGAGTCTGGATGATCGGTTAATGAAAAATGACTAGTTTGTGTGCAATAGCATCGAAATTGATAGAAACACATAAAAAAGCATATGATGTGTGTGCCATGACTCTGCTAGTAGAATGAAGCATTTTGGATGAATCTGGATGATCGGTTGATGAAAAATGACTAGTTTGTGTGAAATAGCATTGAAATTGATATAAACACAAAAAAAAGCATATGTTGTGTGTGCCATGACTCTTGTAATAGGAATAAGTATTTTGGATGAGTCTGGATCGAATATTATGAAAAATGAGTAGTTTGTGTGGAATAGCAGTGAAATTGCTTTTTCTGCAATTGTCGTGTGTGCCATGACTCTGCTTGAAGAATTAAGCATTTTGGATGAGTCTGGATCAAATTTGATGAAAAAAGACTAGTTTGTGTGGAATAACAGTGAAATTGATAGAAACACATACAAAAAAGCATATGTTGTGTGTGCCATGACTCTGCTAGTAGAATTAAGCATTTTGGATGAGTCTGGAAGATCGGTTGATGAAAAATGACTAGTTTGTGTGGAATCGCAGTGAAATTCATAGAAACACATACAAAAGTCTATGTTGTGAGTGCCATGACTCTTGTACTAGGATTGAGTATTATGGATGAGTCTGGATCGAATATGAAAAATGAGTAGTTTGTGTGGAATAGCAGTGAAATTGATCGAAACACATAACAAAGCATATGTTGTGTGTGCCATGACTCTTGTAATAGGATTAAGTATTTTGGATGATTCTGGATCGAATATTATGAAAAATTAGTAGTTTGTGTGCTATAGCATTGAAATTGGAAGAAACACATAAAAGAACATATGTTGTGTGTGCCATGACTCTGCAAGAAGAATTAAACATTTTGGATGAGTCTGGATCAAATTTGATGAAAAATTACTAGTTCTGTGCAATAGCAGTGAAATTGATAGAAACACATAAAAAAGCATATGTTCTGTGTGCCATGACTCTTGTAATAGGATTAAGTATTTTGGATGATTCTGAATCGAATATTATGAAAAATGAGTAGTTTGTGTGCTATAGCATTAAAATTGATAGAAACACATAAAAGAGCATATGTTGTGTGTGCCATGACTCTGCTAGTAGAATTAAGCATTTTGGATGAGTCTGGATCAAATTTGATGAAAGATGACTGGTTTCTGTGCAAAAGTAGTGAAATTGATATAAAAACATAAAAAAGTATATGTTGTGTGTGCCATAACTCTGCTAGTAGAATTCAGCATTTTGGACGAATCTGGATCAAATGTGATGAAAAATGACTAGTTTGTTTGGAATAGCAGTGACATTGATAGAAACACATCAAAAAGCATATGTAGTGTGTGCCATGACTCTGCTTGTAGAATTAAGCATTTTGGATGAATCTGGATCAAATTTGATGAAAAATGACTAGTTTGTGTGGAATAGCAGTGAAATTGATAGAAACACATAAAAAAAGCATATGTTGTGTGTGCCATGACTCTGCTAGTAGAATTCAGCATTTTGGATGAGTCTGGATGATCGGTTGATGAAAAATGACTAGTTTGTGTGGAATAGCAGTGAAATTGCTTTTTCTGCAATTGCCGTGTGTGCCATGACTCTGCTTGAAGAATTAAGTATTTTTGATGAGTCTGGATCAAATATGATGAAAAATGACTGTTTTGTTTGGAATTGCAGTGACACTGATAGAAACACATAAAAGAGCATATGTTGTGTGTGCCATGACTCTGCTAGTAGAATTTAAGCATTTTGGATGAGTCTGGATGATTGGTTGATGAAAAATGACTAGTTTGTGTGCAATAGCAGTGCAATTGATAGAAACACATTAAAAAGCATATGTTGTGTGTGCCATGACTCTGCTAGTAGAATTAAGGATTTTGGATGGGTCTGGATCAAATTTCATGAAAAATTACTAGTTTCTGTGGAATAGCAGTGAAATTGATAGAAACACATAAAAAAAGCATATGTTGTGTGTGCCATGTCTTTTGTAATAGGATTAATTATTTTGGATGAGTCTTGATGATCGGTAAATGAAAAATGACTAGTTTGTGTGAAATAGCATTGAAATTGATAGAAACACATAAAAAAGCATATGTTGTGTGTGCCATGACTCTTGTAATTGGATTAAGTATTTTGGATGAGTCTGGATCGAATATTATGAAAAATGAGTAGTTTGTGTGGAATAGCATTGAAATTGCTTTTCCTGCAATTGTTGTGTGTGCCATGACTCTGCTAGAAGAATTAAGCATTTTGGATGAGTCTGGATCAAATTTGATGAAAAATGATGAGTTTGTGTGCAATAGCATTGAAATTGATAGAAACACATAAAAAAGCATATGATGTGTGTGCCATGACTCTGCTTGTAGAAATAAGCATTTTGGATGAATCTGGATGATCGGTTGATGAAAAATGACTAGTTTGTGTGCAATAGCATTGAAATTGATAGAAACAAACAAAAAAGCATATGTTCTGTGTGCCATGACTCTGCTAGTAGAATTAGATTTTTTGGATGAGTCTGGATCAAATGTGATGAAAAATGACTAGTTTGTTTGGAATAGCAGTGACATTGATAGAAACACATAAAAAAGCATGTTTTGTATGCCATGACTCTGCTAGTAGAATTAAGCATTTTGGATGAGTCTGAATCAAATTTGACGAAAAATTACTAGTTTCTGTGGAATAGCAGTGAAATTGATAGAAACACATAAAAAAAGCATATGTTGTGTGTGACATGTCTCTTGTAATAGGATTAATTATTTTGGATGAGTCTTGATGATCGGTTGATGAAAAATGACTAGTTTGTGTGGAATAGCATTGAAATTGATAGAAACACATAAAAAAGCATATGTTGTGTGTGCCATGACTCTTGTAATACGATTAAGTATTTTGAATGAGTCGGGATCGAATATTATGAAAAATGAGTAGTTTGTGTGGAATAGCATTGAAATTGCTTTTCCTGCAATTGGTGTGTGTGCCATGACTCTGCTAGTAGAATTAAACATTTTGGATGAGTCTGGATCAAATTTGATGAAAAATGAAGAGTTTGTGTGCAATAGCTTTGAAATTGATAGAAACACATAAAAAAGCATATGATGTGTGTGCCATGACTCTGCTTGTAGAATTAAGCATTTTGGATGAGTCTGGATGATTTGTTGATGAAAAATGACTAGTTTGTGTGCAATACCATTGAAATTGATAGAAACACATAAAAAAGCATATGTTGTGTGTGCCATGTCTCTTGTAATAGGATTAATTATTTTGGATGAGTCTGGATCAAATATTATGAAAAATGACTATTTTGTTTGGAATAACAGTGACATTGATAGAAACACATAAAAAAGCATGTTTTGTATGCCATGACTCTGCTAGTAGAATTAAGGATTTTGGATGGGTCTGGATCAAATTTGATGAAAAATTACTAGTTTCTGTGGAATAGCAGTGAAATTGATAGAAACACATAAAAAAAGCATATGTTGTGTGTGCCATGTCTCTTGTAATAGGATTAATTATTTTGGATGAGTCTTGATGATCGGTAAATGAAAAATGACTAGTTTGTGTGGAATAGCATTGAAATTGATAGAAACACATAAAAAAGCATATGTTGTGTGTGCCATGACTCTTGTAATTGGATTAAGTATTTTGGATGAGTCTGGATCGAATATTATGAAAAATGAGTAGTTTGTGTGGAATAGCATTGAAATTGCTTTTCCTGCAATTGTTGTGTGTGCCATGACTCTGCTAGAAGAATTAAGCATTTTGGATGAGTCTGGATCAAATTTGATGAAAAATGATGAGTTTGTGTGCAATAGCATTGAAATTGATAGAAACACATAAAAAAGCATATGATGTGTGTGCCATGACTCTGCTTGTAGAAATAAGCATTTTGGATGAATCTGGATGATCGGTTGATGAAAAATGACTAGTTTGTGTGCAATAGCATTGAAATTGATAGAAACAAATAAAAAAGCATATGTTCTGTGTGCCATGACTCTGCTAATAGAATTAGATTTTTTGGATGAGTCTGGATCAAATGTGATGAAAAATGACTAGTTTGTGTGCTATAGCAGTGAAATTTATAACAACACATCAAAAAGCATATGTTGTGTGTGCCATGACTCTGCTAGTAGAATTCAGCATTTTGGACGAGTCTGGATCAAATGTGATGAAAAATGACTAGTTTGTTTGGAATAGCAGTGACATTGATAGAAACACATAAAAAAGCATGTTTTGTATGCCATGACTCTGCTAGTAGAATTAAGCATTTTGGATGAGTCTGAATCAAATTTGACGAAAAATTACTAGTTTCTGTGGAATAGCAGTGAAATTGATAGAAACACATAAAAAAAGCATATGTTGTGTGTGCCATGTCTCTTGTAATAGGATTAATTATTTTGGATGAGTCTTGATGATCGGTTGATGAAAAATGACTAGTTTGTGTGGAATAGCATTGAAATTGATAGAAACACATAAAAAAGCATATGTTGTGTGTGCCATGACTCTTGTAATACGATTAAGTATTTTGAATGAGTCGGGATCGAATATTATGAACAATGAGTAGTTTGTGTGGAATAGCATTGAAATTGCTTTTCCTGCAATTGGTGTGTGTGCCATGACTCTGCTAGTAGAATTAAACATTTTGGATGAGTCTGGATCAAATTTGATGAAAAATGAAGAGTTTGTGTGCAATAGCTTTGAAATTGATAGAAACACATAAAAAAGCATATGATGTGTGTGCCATGACTCTGCTTGTAGAATTAAGCATTTTGGATGAGTCTGGATGATTTGTTGATGAAAAATGACTAGTTTGTGTGCAATACCATTGAAATTGATAGAAACACATAAAAAAGCATATGTTGTGTGTGCCATGTCTCTTGTAATAGGATTAATTATTTTGGATGAGTCTGGATCAAATATTATGAAAAATGACTATTTTGTTTGGAATAACAGTGACATTGATAGAAACACATAAAAAAGCATGTTTTGTATGCCATGACTCTGCTAGTAGAATTAAGGATTTTGGATGGGTCTGGATCAAATTTGATGAAAAATTACTAGTTTCTGTGGAATAGCAGTGAAATTGATAGAAACACATAAAAAAAGCATATGTTGTGTGTGCCATGTCTCTTGTAATAGGATTAATTATTTTGGATGACTCTTGATGATCGGTTAATGAAAAATGACTAGTTTGTGTGGAATAGCATTGAAATTGATAGAAACACATAAAAAAGCATATGTTGTGTGTGCCATGACTCTTGTAATTGGATTAAGTATTTTGGATGAGTCTGGATCGAATATTATGAAAAATGAGTAGTTTGTGTGGAATAGCATTGAAATTGCTTTTCCTGCAATTGTTGTGTGTGCCATGACTCTGCTAGAAGAATTAAGCATTTTGGATGAGTCTGGATCAAATTTGATGAAAAATGATGAGTTTGTGTGCAATAGCATTGAAATTGATAGAAACACATAAAAAAACATATGATGTGTGTGCCATGACTCTGCTTGTAGAAATAAGCATTTTGGATGAATCTGGATGATCGGTTGATGAAAACTGACTAGTTTGTGTGCAATAGCATTGAAATTGATAGAAACAAATAAAAAAGCATATGTTCTGTGTGCCATGACTCTGCTAGTAGAATTAGATTTTTTGGATGAGTCTGGATCAAATGTGATGAAAAATGACTAGTTTGTGTGCTATAGCAGTGAAATTTATAACAACACATCAAAAAGCATATGTTGTGTGTGCCATGACTCTGCTAGTAGAATTCAGCATTTTGGACGAGTCTGGATCAAATGTGATGAAAAATGACTAGTTTGCTTGGAATAGCAGTGACATTGATAGAAACACATAAAAAAGCATGTTTTGTATGCCATGACTCTGCTAGTAGAATTAAGCATTTTGGATGAGTCTGAATCAAATTTGACGAAAAATTACTAGATTCTGTGGAATAGCAGTGAAATTGATAGAAACATATAAAAAAGCATATGTTGTGTGTGCCATGTCTCTTGTAATAGGATTAATTATTTTGGATGAGTCTTGATGATCGGTTGATGAAAAATGACTAGTTTGTGTGGAATAGCATTGAAATTGATAGAAACACATAAAAAAGCATATGTTGTGTGTGCCATGACTCTTGTAATACGATTAAGTATTTTGAATGAGTCGGGATCGAATATTATGAAAAATGAGTAGTTTGTGTGGAATAGCATTGAAATTGCTTTTCCTGCAATTGGCGTGTGTGCCATGACTCTGCTAGTAGAATTAAACATTTTGGATGAGTCTGGATCAAATTTGATGAAAAATGAAGAGTTTGTGTGCAATAGCTTTGAAATTGATAGAAACACATAAAAAAGCATATGATGTGTGTGCCATGACTCTGCTTGTAGAATTAAGCATTTTGGATGAGTCTGGATGATTTGTTGATGAAAAATGACTAGTTTGTGTGCAATACCATTGAAATTGATAGAAACACATAAAAAAGCATATGTTGTGTGTGCCATGTCTCTTGTAATAGGATTAATTATTTTGGATGAGTCTGGATCAAATATTATGAAAAATGACTATTGTGTTTGGAATAACAGTGACATTGATAGAAACACATAAAAAAGCATGTTTTGTATGCCATGACTCTGCTAGTAGAATTAAGGATTTTGGATGGGTCTGGATCAAATTTGATGAAAAATTACTAGTTTCTGTGGAATAGCAGTGAAATTGATAGAAACACATAAAAAAAGCATATGTTGTGTGTGCCATGTCTCTTGTAATAGGATTAATTATTTTGGATGAGTCTGGATCAAATATTATGAAAAATGACTATTTTGTTTGGAATAACAGTGACATTGATAGAAACACATAAAAAAGCATGTTTTGTATGCCATGACTCTGCTAGTAGAATTAAGGATTTTGGATGGGTCTGGATCAAATTTGATGAAAAATTACTAGTTTCTGTGGAATAGCAGTGAAATTGATAGAAACACATAAAAAAAGCATATGTTGTGTGTGCCATGTCTCTTGTAATAGGATTAATTATTTTGGATGAGTCTTGATGATCGGTTAATGAAAAATGACTAGTTTGTGTGGAATAGCATTGAAATTGATAGAAACACATAAAAAAGCATATGTTGTGTGTGCCATGACTCTTGTAATTGGATTAAGTATTTTGGATGAGTCTGGATCGAATATTATGAAAAATGAGTAGTTTGTGTGGAATAGCATTGAAATTGCTTTTCCTGCAATTGTTGTGTGTGCCATGACTCTGCTAGAAGAATTAAGCATTTTAGATGAGTCTGGATCAAATTTGATGAAAAATGATGAGTTTGTGTGCAATAGCATTGAAATTGATAGAAACACATAAAAAAGCATATGATGTGTGTGCCATGACTCTGCTTGTAGAAATAAGCATTTTGGATGAATCTGGATGATCGGTTG
Organism: Thunnus thynnus; assembly: GCF_963924715.1. NCBI lineage: Eukaryota > Metazoa > Chordata > Actinopteri > Scombriformes > Scombridae > Thunnus > Thunnus thynnus. The sequence goes on from NC_089518.1 coordinate 9,590,813, forward strand.
ATGAAAAATGACTAGTTTGTGTGCAATAGCATTGAAATTGATAGAAACAAATAAAAAAGCATATGTTCTGTGTGCCATGACTCTGCTAGTAGAATTAGATTTTTTGGATGAGTCTGGATCAAATGTGATGAAAAATGACTAGTTTGTGTGCTATAGCAGTGAAATTTATAACAACACATCAAAAAGCATATGTTGTGTGTGCCATGACTCTGCTAGTAGAATTCAGCATTTTGGACGAGTCTGGATCAAATGTGATGAAAAATGACTAGTTTGTTTGGAATAGCAGTGACATTGATAGAAACACATAAAAAAGCATGTTTTGTATGCCATGACTCTGCTAGTAGAATTAAGCATTTTGGATGAGTCTGAATCAAATTTGACGAAAAATTACTACTTTCTGTGGAATAGCAGTGAAATTGATAGAAACACATAAAAAAGCATATGTTGTGTGTGCCATGTCTCTTGTAATAGGATTAATTATTTTGGATGAGTCTTGATGATCGGTTGATGAAAAATGACTAGTTTGTGTGGAATAGCATTGAAATTGATAGAAACACATAAAAAAGCATATGTTGTGTGTGCCATGACTCTTGTAATACGATTAAGTATTTTGAATGAGTCGGGATCGAATATTATGAAAAATGAGTAGTTTGTGTGGAATAGCATTGAAATTGCTTTTCCTGCAATTGGCGTGTGTGCCATGACTCTGCTAGTAGAATTAAACATTTTGGATGAGTCTGGATCAAATTTGATGAAAAATGAAGAGTTTGTGTGCAATAGCTTTGAAATTGATAGAAACACATAAAAAAGCATATGATGTGTGTGCCATGACTCTGCTTGTAGAATTAAGCATTTTGGATGAGTCTGGATGATTTGTTGATGAAAAATGACTAGTTTGTGTGCAATACCATTGAAATTGATAGAAACACATAAAAAAGCATATGTTGTGTGTGCCATGTCTCTTGTAATAGGATTAATTATTTTGGATGAGTCTGGATCAAATATTATGAAAAATGACTATTTTGTTTGGAATAACAGTGACATTGATAGAAACACATAAAAAAGCATGTTTTGTATGCCATGACTCTGCTAGTAGAATTAAGGATTTTGGATGGGTCTGGATCAAATTTGATGAAAAATTACTAGTTTCTGTGGAATAGCAGTGAAATTGATAGAAACACATAAAAAAAGCATATGTTGTGTGTGCCATGTCTCTTGTAATAGGATTAATTATTTTGGATGAGTCTGGATCAAATATTATGAAAAATGACTATTTTGTTTGGAATAACAGTGACATTGATAGAAACACATAAAAAAGCATGTTTTGTATGCCATGACTCTGCTAGTAGAATTAAGGATTTTGGATGGGTCTGGATCAAATTTGATGAAAAATTACTAGTTTCTGTGGAATAGCAGTGAAATTGATAGAAACACATAAAAAAAGCATATGTTGTGTGTGCCATGTCTCTTGTAATAGGATTAATTATTTTGGATGAGTCTTGATGATCGGTTAATGAAAAATGACTAGTTTGTGTGGAATAGCATTGAAATTGATAGAAACACATAAAAAAGCACATGTTGTGTGTGCCATGACTCTTGTAATTGGATTAAGTATTTTGGATGAGTCTGGATCGAATATTATGAAAAATGAGTAGTTTGTGTGGAATAGCATTGAAATTGCTTTTCCTGCAATTGTTGTGTGTGCCATGACTCTGCTAGAAGAATTAAGCATTTTGGATGAGTCTGGATCAAATTTGATGAAAAATGATGAGTTTGTGTGCAATAGCATTGAAAGTGATAGAAACACATAAAAAAGCATATGATGTGTGTGCCATGACTCTGCTTGTAGAAATAAGCATTTTGGATGAATCTGGATGATCGGTTGATGAAAAATGACTAGTTTGTGTGCAATATCATTGAAATTGATAGAAACAAATAAAAAAGCATATGTTCTGTGTGCCATGACTCTGCTAGTAGAATTAGATTTTTTGGATGAGTCTGTATCAAATGTGATGAAAAATGACTAGTTTGTGTGCTATACCAGTGAAATTTATAACAACACATCAAAAAGCATATGTTGTGTGTGCCATGACTCTGCTAGTAGAATTCAGCATTTTGGACGAGTCTGGATCAAATGTGATGAAAAATGACTAGTTTGTTTGGAATAGCAGTGAAAGTTATAGAAACACATAAAAGAGCATATGTTGTGTGTGCCATGACTCTGCTAGTAGAATTAAGCATTTTGGATGAGTCTGAATCAAATTTGACGAAAAATTACTAGTTTCTGTGGAATAGCAGTGAAATTGATAGAAACACATAAAAAAAGCATATGTTGTGTGTGCCATGTCTCTTGTAATAGGATTAATTATTTTGGATGAGTCTTGATGATCGGTTGATGAAAAATGACTAGTTTGTGTGGAATAGCATTGAAATTGATAGAAACACATAAAAAAACATATGTTGTGTGTGCCATGACTCTTGTAATACGATTAAGTATTTTGAATGAGTCGGGATCGAATATTATGAAAAATGAGTAGTTTGTGTGGAATAGCATTGAAATTGCTTTTCCTGCAATTGGTGTGTGTGCCATGACTCTGCTAGTAGAATTAAACATTTTGGATGAGTCTGGATCAAATTTGATGAAAAATGAAGAGTTTGTGTGCAATAGCTTTGAAATTGATAGAAACACATTAAAAAGCATATGATGTGTGTGCCATGACTCTGCTAGTATAATTAAGCATTTTGGATGAATCTGGATGATCGGTTGATGAAAAATTACTAGTTTGTGTGGAATAGCATTGAAATTGATAGAAACACATAAAAAAGCATATGTTGTGTGTGCCATGACTCTTGTAATAGGATTAAGTATTTTGGATGATTCTGGATCGAATATTAGGAAATATTATTAGTTTGTGTGCTATAGCATTGAAATTGATAGAAACACATAAAAGAGCATATGTTGTGTGTGCCATGACTCTGCAAGAAGAATTAAACATTTTGGATGAGTCTAGATCAAATTTGATGAAAAATGACTAGTTTCTGTGCAATAGCAGTGCAATTGATAGAAACACATCAACAAGCATATGCTGTGTGTGCCATGACTCTGCTATTAGAATTAAGTATTTTGGATGAGTCTGGATCAAATATGATTAAAAATGACTGTTTTGTTTGGAATAGCAGTGAAACTGATAGAAACACATAAAAGAGCATATGTTGTGTGTGCCATGACTCTGCTAGTAGAATTCAGCATTTTGGATGAGTCTGGATGATTTGTTGATGAAAAATGACTAGTTTGTGTACAAAACCATTGAAATTGATAGAAACACATAAAAAAGCATATGTTGTGTGTGCCATGTCTCTTGTAATAGGATTAATTATTTTGGATGAGTCTGGATCAAATATTATGAAAAATGACTAGTTTGTGGGCAATAGCAGTGAAATTGATAGAAACATATAAAAAAGCATATGTTGTGTATGCCATGACTCTGCTATTGGAATTAAGCATTTTGGATGAGTCTGGATCAAATTTGATGAAAAATGACTAGTTTGTGTGGAATAGCAGTGAAATTGATAGAAACACATAAAAAAAGTATTTGTGTGTGCCATGACTCTGCTAGTAGAATTAAGCATTTTGGATGAGTTTGGATGATCGGTTGATGAAAAATGACTAGTTTGTGTGCAATAGCATTGAAATTGATAGAAACACATAAAAAAGCATATGTTGTGTGTGCATGACTCTTGTAATAGGATTAAGTATTTTGGATGATTCTGGATCGAATATTATGAAAAATGAGTAGTTTGTGTGCTATAGCATTGAAATTGATAGAAACACATAAAAGAGCATATGTTGTGTGTGCCATGACTCTGCATGAAGAATTAAACATTTTGGATGAGTCTGGATCAAATTTGATGAAAAATTACTAGTTTCTGTGCAATAGCAGTGAAATTGATAGAAACACATAACAAAGCATATGTGGTGTGTGCCATGACTCTGCTAGTAAAATTAAGCTTTTTGGATGAGTCTGGATCAAATATGATGAAAAATGACTAGTTTGTTTGGAATAGCAGTGAAATTGAGAGAAACACATCAAAAACCATATGTTGTGTGTGCCATGACTCTGCTAGTAGAATTAAGCATTTTGGACGAGTCTGGATCAAATATGATGAAAAATGACTAGTTTGTTTGGAATACCAGTGACATCGATAGAAACACATAAAAAAGCATCTTTTGTATGCCATGACTCTGCTAGTAGAATTAAGTATTTTGGATGAGTCTGGATCAAATATGATGGAAAATGACGGTTTTGTTTGGAATAGCAGTGAAAGTTATAGAAACACATAAAAGAGCATATGTTGTGTGTGCCATGACTCTGCTAGTAGAATTAAGCATTTTGGATGAGTCTGGATGATTGGTTGATGAAAAATGACTAGTTTGTGTGCAATAGCATTGAAATTGATAGAAACACATTTAAAAGCATATGTTGTGTGTGCCATGTCTCTTGTAATAGGATTAATTATTTTGGATGAGTCTGGATCAAATATTTTGAAAAGTGAGTAGTTTGTGTGGAATACCATTGAAATTGCTTTTCCTGCAATTGTTGTGTGTGCCATGACTCTGCTAGTAGAGTTAAGCATTTTGGATGAGTCTGGATCAAATTTGATGAAAAATGACTAGTTTGTGTGGAATAGCAGTGAAATTGATAGAAACACATAAAAGAGCATATGATGTGTGTGCCATGACTCTGCTTGTAGAATTAAGCATTTTGGATGAGTCTGGATGATTTGTTGATGAAAAATGACTAGTTTGTGTGCAATACCATTGAAATTGATAGAAACACATAAAAAAGCATATGTTGTGTGTGCCATGTCTCTTGTAATAGGATTAATTATTTTGGATGAGTCTGGATCAAATATTATGAAAAATGACTATTTTGTTTGGAATAACAGTGACATTGATAGAAACACATAAAAAAGCATGTTTTGTATGCCATGACTCTGCTAGTAGAATTAAGGATTTTGGATGGGTCTGGATCAAATTTGATGAAAAATTACTAGTTTCTGTGGAATAGCAGTGAAATTGATAGAAACACATAAAAAAAGCATATGTTGTGTGTGCCATGTCTCTTGTAATAGGATTAATTATTTTGGATGAGTCTTGATGATCGGTTAATGAAAAATGACTAGTTTGTGTGGAATAGCATTGAAATTGATAGAAACACATAAAAAAGCATATGTTGTGTGTGCCATGACTCTTGTAATTGGATTAAGTATTTTGGATGAGTCTGGATCGAATATTATGAAAAATGAGTAGTTTGTGTGGAATAGCATTGAAATTGCTTTTCCTGCAATTGTTGTGTGTGCCATGACTCTGCTAGAAGAATTAAGCATTTTGGATGAGTCTGGATCAAATTTGATGAAAAATGATGAGTTTGTGTGCAATAGCATTGAAATTGATAGAAACACATAAAAAAACATATGATGTGTGTGCCATGACTCTGCTTGTAGAAATAAGCATTTTGGATGAATCTGGATGATCGGTTGATGAAAAATGACTAGTTTGTGTGCAATAGCATTGAAATTGATAGAAACAAATAAAAAAGCATATGTTCTGTGTGCCATGACTCTGCTAGTAGAATTAGATTTTTTGGATGAGTCTGGATCAAATGTGATGAAAAATGACTAGTTTGTGTGCTATAGCAGTGAAATTTATAACAACACATCAAAAAGCATATGTTGTGTGTGCCATGACTCTGCTAGTAGAATTCAGCATTTTGGACGAGTCTGGATCAAATGTGATGAAAAATGACTAGTTTGTTTGGAATAGCAGTGAAAGTTATAGAAACACATAAAAGAGCATATGTTGTGTGTGCCATGACTCTGCTAGTAGAATTAAGCATTTTGGATGAGTCTGAATCAAATTTGACGAAGAATTACTAGTTTCTGTGGAATAGCAGTGAAATTGATAGAAACACATAAAAAAAGCATATGTTGTGTGTGCCATGTCTCTTGTAATAGGATTAATTATTTTGGATGAGTCTTGATGATCGGTTGATGAAAAATGACTAGTTTGTGTGGAATAGCATTGAAATTGATAGAAACACATAAAAAAGCATATGTTGTGTGTGCCATGACTCTTGTAATACGATTAAGTATTTTGAATGAGTCGGGATCGAATATTATGAAAAATGAGTAGTTTGTGTGGAATAGCATTGAAATTGCTTTTCCTGCAATTGGTGTGTGTGCCATGACTCTGCTAGTAGAATTAAACATTTTGGATGAGTCTGGATCAAATTTGATGAAAAATGAAGAGTTTGTGTGCAATAGCTTTGAAATTGATAGAAACACATTAAAAAGCATATGATGTGTGTGCCATGACTCTGCTAGTATAATTAAGCATTTTGGATGAATCTGGATGATCGGTTGATGAAAAATGACTAGTTTGTGTGGAATAGCATTGAAATTGATAGAAACACATAAAAAAGCATATGTTGTGTGTGCCATGACTCTTGTAATAGGATTAAGTATTTTGGATGATTCTGGATCGAATATTAGGAAATATTATTAGTTTGTGTGCTATAGCATTGAAATTGATAGAAACACATAAAAGAGCATATGTTGTGTGTGCCATGACTCTGCAAGAAGAATTAAACATTTTGGATGAGTCTGGATCAAATTTGATGAAAAATGACTAGTTTCTGTGCAATAGCAGTGCAATTGATAGAAACACATCAACAAGCATATGCTGTGTGTGCCATGACTCTGCTAGTAGAATTAAGTATTTTGGATGAGTCTGGATCAAATATGATTAAAAATGACTGTTTTGTTTGGAATAGCAGTGAAACTGATAGAAACACATAAAGGAGCATATGTTGTGTGTGCCATGACTCTGCTAGTAGAATTAAGCATTTTGGATGAGTCTGGATGATTGGTTGATGCAAAATGACTAGTTTGTGTGCAATAGCAGTGCAATTGATAGAAACACATCAAAAAGCATATGCTGTGTGTGCCATGACTCTGCTAGTAGAATTAGGTTTTTTGGATGAGTCTGGATCAAATATGATGAAAAATGACTGTTTTGTTTGGAATAGCAGTGAAACTGATAGAAACACATAAAAGAGCATATGTTGTGTGTGCCATGACTCTGCTAGTAGAATTCAGCATTTTGGATGAGTCTGGATGATTTGTTGATGAAAAATGACTAGTTTGTGTACAATACCATTGAAATTGATAGAAACACATAAAAAAGCATATGTTGTGTGTGCCATGTCTCTTGTAATAGGATTAATTGTTTTGGATGAGTCTGGATCAAATATTATGACAAATGACTAGTTTGTGGGCAATAGCAGTGAAATTGATAGAAACATATAAAAAAGCATATGTTGTGTATGCCATGACTCTGCTATTGGAATTAAGCATTTTGGATGAGTCTGGATCAAATTTGATGAAAAATGACTAGTTTGTGTGGAATAGCAGTGAAATTGATAGAAACACATAAAAAAAGTATTTGTGTGTGCCATGACTCTGCTAGTAGAATTAAGCATTTTGGATGAGTCTGGATGATCGGTTGATGAAAAATGACTAGTTTGTGTGCAATAGCATTGAAATTGATAGAAACACATAAAAAAGCATATGTTGTGTGTGCATGACTCTTGTAATAGGATTAAGTATTTTGGATGATTCTGGATCGAATATTATGAAAAATGAGTAGTTTGTGTGCTATAGCTTTGAAATTGATAGAAACACATAAAAGAGCATATGTTGTGTGTGCCATGACTCTGCATGAAGAATTAAACATTTTGGATGAGTCTGGATCAAATTTGATGAAAAATTACTAGTTTCTGTGCAATAGCAGTGAAATTGATAGAAACACATAACAAAGCATATGTGGTGTGTGCCATGACTCTGCTAGTAAAATTAAGCTTTTTGGATGAGTCTGGATCAAATATGATGAAAAATGACTAGTTTGTTTGGAATAGCAGTGAAATTGAGAGAAACACATCAAAAACCATATGTTGTGTGTGCCATGACTCTGCTAGTAGAATTAAGAATTTTGGACGAGTCTGGATCAAATATGATGAAAAATTACTAGTTTGTTTGGAATACCAGTGACATCGATAGAAACACATAAAAAAGCATGTTTTGTATGCCATGACTCTGCTAGTAGAATTAAGTATTTTGGATGAGTCTGGATCAAATATGATGGAAAATGACGGTTTTGTTTGGAATAGCAGTGAAAGTTATAGAAAGACATAAAAGAGCATATGTTGTGTGTGCCATGACTCTGCTAGCAGAATTAATCATTTTGGATGAGTCTGGATGATTGGTTGATGAAAAATGACTAGTTTGTGTGCAATAGCATTGAAATTGATAGAAACACATTTAAAAGCATATGTTGTGTGTGCCATGTCTCTTGTAATAGGATTAATTATTTTGGATGTGTCTGGATCAAATATTTTGAAAAATGAGTAGTTTGTGTGGAATACCATTGAAATTGCTTTTCCTGCAATTGTTGTGTGTGCCATGACTCTGCTAGAAGAATTAAGCATTTTGGATGAGTCTGGATCAAATTTGATGAAAAAAGACTAGTTTGTGTGGAATAACAGTGAAATTGATAGAAACACATAAAAAAAAGCATATGTTGTGTGTGCCATGACTCTGCTAGTAGAATTAAGCATTTTGGATGAATCTGGATCAAATTTGATGAAAAATGACTAGTTTCTGTGCAATAGCAGTGCAATTGATAGAAACACATCAAAAAGCATATGTTGTGTGTGCCATGACTCTGCTAGTAGAATTCAGCATTTTTGACGAATCTGGATCAAATGTGATGAAAAATGACTAGTTTGTGTGCTATAGCAGTGAAATTTATAACAACACATCAAAAAGCATATGTTGTGTGTGCCATGACTCTTGTAATAGGATTAAGTATTTTGGATGATTCTGGATCGAATATTATGAAAAATGAGTAGTTTGTGTGCTATAGCATTGAAATTGATAGAAACACATAAAAAAAAGCATATGTTGTGTGTGCCATGACTCTGCTAGTAGAATTAAGCATTTTGGATGAGTCTGGATCAAATTTGATGAAAAATGACTAGTTTGTGTGGAATAGCAGTGAAATTGATAGAAACACATCACAAAGCATATGTTGTGTTTGCCATGACTCTGCTAGTAGAATTAAGCATTTTGGATGAGTCTGGATCAAATTTGATGAAAAATGACTAGTTTGTGGGCAATAGCAGTGAAATTGATAGAAACATATAAAAAAGCATATGTTGTGTATGCCATGACTCTGCTATTGGAATTAAGCATTTTGGATGAGTCTGGATCAAATATTATGAAAAATGAGTAGTTTGTGTGGAAGAGCATTGACATTGCTTTTCCTGCAATCGTTGTGTGTCCCAGGACTCTACTAATAGAATTAAATATTTGGTCAAGTCTGGAACCAATATGATGAGAAATGACTAGTTTGTGTGCAATAGCAGTGAAAATGATTGAAACACATAAAAAAGCATATGTTGTGTGTGCCATGACTCTGCTAGTAGAATTAAGCATTTTGGATGAGTCTGGATTAAATTTTAAGAAAAATGACTAGTTTGTGTGGAATAGCAGTGAAATTGCTTTTCCTGCAACTCTTATGTGTGCCATGACTCTGCTAGTAGAATTCAGCATTTTGGACGAGTCTGGATCAAATGTGGTGAAAAATGACTAGTTTGTGTGCAATAATATTGAAATTGATAGAAACACATAAAAAAGCATATGTTGTGAGTGCCATGACTCTTGTACTAGGATTTATTATTATGAATGAGTCTGGATCGAATATGAAAAATGAGTAGTTTGTGCGTTATACCAGTGAAATTGATAGAAACACATAAAAAAAAGCATATGTTCTGTGTGCCATGTCTCTTGTAATATGATTAATTGTTTTGGATGAGTCTGGATCAAAAATTATGAAAAATGAGTACTTTGTCTGAAATACCTTTGAAATTGCTTTTCCTGCAATTGTTGTGTGTGCCATGACTCTGCTAGTAGAATTTAACATTTCAATAGCATTGAAATTGATAGAAACACATAAAAGAGCATATGTTTTGTGTGCCATGACTCTACTAGTAGAATTAAGCATTTTGGATGAATCTGGATCAAATTTGATGAAAAATTACTAGTTTCTGTGCAATAGCAGTGAAATTGCTTTTCATGCAACTGTTGTGTGTGCCATGACTCTGCTAGTAGAATTCAGCATTTTGGACGAGTCTGGATCAAATGTGATGATAAATGACTAGTTTGTGTGCTATAGCAGTGAAATTTATAGAAACACATCAAAAAGCACATGTGGTGTGTGCCATGACTCTGCTAGTAGAATTAAGCATTTTGGATGAGTCTGGATCAAATTTGATGAAAAAAGACTAGTTTGTGTGGAATAACAGTGAAATTGATAGAAACACATAAAAAAAAGCATATGTTGTGTGTGCCATGACTCTGCTAGTAGAATTAAGCATTTTGGATGAATCTGGATCAAATTTGATGAAAAATGACTAGTTTCTGTGCAATAGCAGTGCAATTGATAGAAACACATCAAAAAGCATATGCTGTGTGTGCCATGACTCTGCTAGTAGAATTAGGTATTTTGGATGAGTCTGGATCAAATATGATGAAAAATGACTGTTTTGTTTGGAATACGAGTAAAACTGATAGAAACAAAAAAAAGAGCATATGTTGTGTGCCATGACTCTGCTAGTAGAATTCAGCATTTTTGACGAATCTGGATCAAATGTGATGAAAAATGACTAGTTTGTGTGCTATAGCAGTGAAATTTATAACAACACATCAAAAAGCATATGTTGTGTGTGCCATGTCTCTTGTAATAGGATTAAGTATTTTGGATGATTCTGGATCGAATATTATGAAAAATGAGTAGTTTGTGTGCTATAGCATTGAAATTGATAGAAAAACATAAAAAAAAGCATATGTTGTGTGTGCCATGACTCTGCATGAAGAATTAAACATTTTGGATGAGTCTGGATCAAATTTGATGAAAAATTACTAGTTTCTGTGCAATAGCAGTGAAATTGATAGAAACACATAACAAAGCATATGTGGTGTGTGCCATGACTCTGCTAGTAAATTTAAGCTTTTTGGATGAGTCTGGATCAAATATGATGAAAAATGACTAGTTTGTTTGGAATAGCAGTGAAATTGAGAGAAACACATCAAAAACCATATGTTGTGTGTGCCATGACTCTGCTAGTAGAATTAAGAATTTTGGACGAGTCTGGATCAAATATGATGAAAAATTACTAGTTTGTTTGGAATACCAGTGACATCGATAGAAACACATAAAAAAGCATGTTTTGTATGCCATGACTCTGCTAGTAGAATTAAGTATTTTGGATGAGTCTGGATCAAATATGATGGAAAATTACGGTTTTGTTTGGAATAGCAGTGAAAGTTATAGAAAGACATAAAAGAGCATAGGTTGTGTGTGCCATGACTCTGCTAGTAGAATTAATCATTTTGGATGAGTCTGGATGATTGGTTGATAAAAAATGACTAGTTTGTGTGCAATAGCATTGAAATTGATAGAAACACATTTAAAAGCATATGTTGTGTGTGCCATGTCTCTTGTAATAGGATTAATTATTTTGGATGAGTCTGGATCAAATATTTTGAAAAATGAGTAGTTTGTGTGGAATACCATTGAAATTGCTTTTCCTGCAATTGTTGTGTGTGCCATGACTCTGCTAGAAGAATTAAGCATTTTGGATGAGTCTGGATCAAATTTGATGAAAAAAGACTAGTTTGTGTGGAATAACAGTGAAATTGATAGAAACACATAAAAAAAAGCATATGTTGTGTGTGCCATGACTCTGCTAGTAGAATTAAGCATTTTGGATGAATCTGGATCAAATTTGATGAAAAATGACTACTTTCTGTGCAATAGCAGTGCAATTGATAGAAACACATCAAAAAGCATATGCTGTGTGTGCCATGACTCTGCTAGTAGAATTAGGTATTTTGGATGAGTCTGGATCAAATATGATGAAAAATGACTGTTTTGTTTGGAATACGAGTAAAACTGATAGAAACACATAAAAGAGCATATGTTGTGTGCCATGACTCTGCTAGTAGAATTCAGCATTTTTGACGAATCTGGATCAAATGTGATGAAAAATGACTAGTTTGTGTGCTATAGCAGTGAAATTTATAACAACACATCAAAAAGCATATGTTGTGTGTGCCATGACTCTTGTAATAGGATTAAGTATTTTGGATGATTCTGGATCGAATATTATGAAAAATGACTAGTTTGTGGGCAATAGCAGTGAAATTGATAGAAACATATAAAAAAGCATATGTTGTGTATGCCATGACTCTGCTATTGGAATTAAGCATTTTGGATGAGTCTGGATCAAATATTATGAAAAATGAGTAGTTTGTGTGGAAGAGCATTGACATTGCTTTTCCTGCAATCGTTGTGTGTCCCAGGACTCTACTAATAGAATTAAATATTTGGTCAAGTCTGGAACCAATATGATGAGAAATGACTAGTTTGTGTGCAATAGCAGTGAAAATGATTGAAACACATAAAAAAGCATATGTTGTGTGTGCCATGACTCTGCTAGTAGAATTAAGCATTTTGGATGAGTCTGGATTAAATTTTAAGAAAAATGACTAGTTTGTGTGGAATAGCAGTGAAATTGCTTTTCCTGCAACTCTTATGTGTGCCATGACTCTGCTAGTAGAATTCAGCATTTTGGACGAGTCTGGATCAAATGTGGTGAAAAATGACTAGTTTGTGTGCAATAACATTGAAATTGATAGAAACACATAAAAAAGCATATGTTGTGAGTGCCATGACTCTTGTACTAGGATTTATTATTATGAATGAGTCTGGATCGAATATGAAAAATGAGTAGTTTGTGCGTTATACCAGTGAAATTGATAGAAACACATAAAAAAAAGCATATGTTCTGTGTGCCATGTCTCTTGTAATATGATTAATTGTTTTGGATGAGTCTGGATCAAAAATTATGCAAAATGAGTACTTTGTCTGAAATACCTTTGAAATTGCTTTTCCTGCAATTGTTGTGTGTGCCATGACTCTGCTAGTAGAATTTAACATTTCAATAGCATTGAAATTGATAGAAACACATAAAAGAGCATATGTTTTGTGTGCCATGACTCTGCTAGTAGAATTAAGCATTTTGGATGAATCTGGATCAAATTTGATGAAAAATTACTAGTTTCTGTGCAATAGCAGTGAAATTGCTTTTCATGCAACTGTTGTGTGTGCCATGACTCTGCTAGTAGAATTCAGCATTTTGGACGAGTCTGGATCAAATGTGATGATAAATGACTAGTTTGTGTGCTATAGCAGTGAAATTGATAGAAACACATCACAAAGCATATGTTGTGTTTGCCATGACTCTGCTAGTAGAATTAAGCATTTTGGATGAGTCTGGATCAAATTTGATGAAAAATGACTAGTTTGTGGGCAATAGCAGTGAAATTGATAGAAACATATAAAAAAGCATATGTTGTGTATGCCATGACTCTGCTATTGGAATTAAGCATTTTGGATGAGTCTGGATCAAATATTATGAAAAATGAGTAGTTTGTGTGGAAGAGCATTGACATTGCTTTTCCTGCAATCGTTGTGTGTCCCAGGACTCTACTAATAGAATTAAATATTTGGTCAAGTCTGGAACCAATATGATGAGAAATGACTAGTTTGTGTGCAATAGCAGTGAAAATGATTGAAACACATAAAAAAGCATATGTTGTGTGTGCCATGACTCTGCTAGTAGAATTAAGCATTTTGGATGAGTCTGGATTAAATTTTAAGAAAAATGACTAGTTTGTGTGGAATAGCAGTGAAATTGCTTTTCCTGCAACTCTTATGTGTGCCATGACTCTGCTAGTAGAATTCAGCATTTTGGACGAGTCTGGATCAAATGTGGTGAAAAATGACTAGTTTGTGTGCAATAACATTGAAATTGATAGAAACACATAAAAAAGCATATGTTGTGAGTGCCATGACTCTTGTACTAGGATTTATTATTATGAATGAGTCTGGATCGAATATGAAAAATGAGTAGTTTGTGCGGTATACCAGTGAAATTGATAGAAACACATAAAAAAAAGCATATGTTCTGTGTGCCATGTCTCTTGTAATATGATTAATTGTTTTGGATGAGTCTGGATGAAAAATTATGAAAAATGAGTACTTTGTCTGAAATACCTTTGAAATTGCTTTTCCTGCAATTGTTGTGTGTGCCATGACTCTGCTAGTAGAATTTAACATTTCAATAGCATTGAAATTGATAGAAACACATAAAAGAGCATATGTTTTGTGTGCCATGACTCTGCTAGTAGAATTAAGCATTTTGGATGAATCTGGATCAAATTTGATGAAAAATTACTAGTTTCTGTGCAATAGCAGTGAAATTGCTTTTCATGCAACTGTTGTGTGTGCCATGACTCTGCTAGTAGAATTCAGCATTTTGGACGAGTCTGGATCAAATGTGATGATAAATGACTAGTTTGTGTGCTATAGCAGTGAAATTTATAGAAACACATCAAAAAGCATATGTGGTGTGTGCCATGACTCTGCTAGTAGAAGTAAGCATTTTGGATGAGTCTGGATCAAATTTGATGAAAAAAGACTAGTTTGTGTGGAATAACAGTGAAATTGATAGAAACACATAAAAAAAAGCATATGTTGTGTGTGCCATGACTCTGCTAGTAGAATTAAGCATTTTGGATGAATCTGGATCAAATTTGATGAAAAATGACTAGTTTCTGTGCAATAGCAGTGCAATTGATAGAAACACATCAAAAAGCATATGCTGTGTGTGCCATGACTCTGCTAGTAGAATTAGGTATTTTGGATGAGTTTGGATCAAATATGATGAAAAATGACTGTTTTGTTTGGAATACGAGTAAAACTGATAGAAACACATAAAAGAGCATATGTTGTGTGCCATGACTCTGCTAGTAGAATTCAGCATTTTTGACGAATCTGGATCAAATGTGATGAAAAATGACTAGTTTGTGTGCTATAGCAGTGAAATTTATAACAACACATCAAAAAGCATATGTTGTGTGTGCCATGACTCTTGTAATAGGATTAAGTATTTTGGATGATTCTGGATCGAATATTATGAAAAATGAGTAGTTTGTGTGCTATAGCATTGAAATTGATAGAAAAACATAAAAAAAAGCATATGTTGTGTGTGCCATGACTCTGCTAGTAGAATTAAGCATTTTGGATGAGTCTGGATCAAATTTGATGAAAAATGACTAGTTTGTGTGGAATAGCAGTGAAATTGATAGAAACACATCACAAAGCATATGTTGTGTTTGCCATGACTCTGCTAGTAGAATTAAGCATTTTGGATGAGTCTGGATCAAATTTGATGAAAAATGACTAGTTTGTGGGCAATAGCAGTGAAATTGATAGAAACATATAAAAAAGCATATGTTGTGTATGCCATGACTCTGCTATTGGAATTAAGCATTTTGGATGAGTCTGGATCAAATATTATGAAAAATGAGTAGTTTGTGTGGAAGAGCATTGACATTGCTTTTCCTGCAATCGTTGTGTGTCCCAGGACTCTACTAATAGAATTAAATATTTGGTCAAGTCTGGATCCAATATGATGAGAAATGACTAGTTTGTGTGCAATAGCAGTGAAAATGATTGAAACACATAAAAAAGCATATGTTGTGTGTGCCATGACTCTGCTAGTAGAATTAAGCATTTTGGATGAGTCTGGATTAAATTTTAAGAAAAATGACTAGTTTGTGTGGAATAGCAGTGAAATTGCTTTTCCTGCAACTCTTATGTGTGCCATGACTCTGCTAGTAGAATTCAGCATTTTGGACGAGTCTGGATCAAATGTGGTGAAAAATGACTAGTTTGTGTGCAATAACATTGAAATTGATAGAAACACATAAAAAAGCATATGTTGTGAGTGCCATGACTCTTGTACTAGGATTTATTATTATGAATGAGTCTGGATCGAATATGAAAAATGAGTAGTTTGTGCGGTATACCAGTGAAATTGATAGAAACACATAGAAAAAAGCATATGTTCTGTGTGCCATGTCTCTTGTAATATGATTAATTGTTTTGGATGAGTCTGGATCAAAAATTATGAAAAATGAGTACTTTGTCTGAAATACCTTTGAAATTGCTTTTCCTGCAATTGTTGTGTGTGCCATGACTCTGCTAGTAGAATTTAACATTTCAATAGCATTGAAATTGATAGAAACACATAAAAGAGCATATGTTTTGTGTGCCATGACTCTGCTAGTAGAATTAAGCATTTTGGATGAATCTGGATCAAATTTGATGAAAAATTACTAGTTTCTGTGCAATAGCAGTGAAATTGCTTTTCATGCAACTGTTGTGTGTGCCATGACTCTGCTAGTAGAATTCAGCATTTTGGACGAGTCTGGATCAAATGTGATGATAAATGACTAGTTTGTGTGCTATAGCAGTGAAATTGATAGAAACACATCACAAAGCATATGTTGTGTTTGCCATGACTCTGCTAGTAGAATTAAGCATTTTGGATGAGTCTGGATCAAATTTGATGAAAAATGACTAGTTTGTGGGCAATAGCAGTGAAATTGATAGAAACATATAAAAAAGCATATGTTGTGTATGCCATGACTCTGCTATTGGAATTAAGCATTTTGGATGAGTCTGGATCAAATATTATGAAAAATGAGTAGTTTGTGTGGAAGAGCATTGACATTGCTTTTCCTGCAATCGTTGTGTGTCCCAGGACTCTACTAATAGAATTAAATATTTGGTCAAGTCTGGAACCAATATGATGAGAAATGACTAGTTTGTGTGCAATAGCAGTGAAAATGATTGAAACACATAAAAAAGCATATGTTGTGTGTGCCATGACTCTGCTAGTAGAATTAAGCATTTTGGATGAGTCTGGATTAAATTTTAAGAAAAATGACTAGTTTGTGTGGAATAGCAGTGAAATTGCTTTTCCTGCAACTCTTATGTGTGCCATGACTCTGCTAGTAGAATTAAGCATTTTGGATGAATCTGGATCAAATGTGGTGAAAAATGACTAGTTTGTGTGCAATAACATTGAAATTGATAGAAACACATAAAAAAGCATATGTTGTGAGTGCCATGACTCTTGTACTAGGATTTATTATTATGAATGAGTCTGGATCGAATATGAAAAATGAGTAGTTTGTGCGGTATACCAGTGAAATTGATAGAAACACATAGAAAAAAGCATATGTTCTGTGTGCCATGTCTCTTGTAATATGATTAATTGTTTTGGATGAGTCTGGATCAAAAATTATGAAAAATGAGTACTTTGTCTGAAATACCTTTGAAATTGCTTTTCCTGCAATTGTTGTGTGTGCCATGACTCTGCTAGTAGAATTTAACATTTCAATAGCATTGAAATTGATAGAAACACATAAAAGAGCATATGTTTTGTGTGCCATGACTCTGCTAGTAGAATTAAGCATTTTGGATGAATCTGGATCAAATTTGATGAAAAATTACTAGTTTCTGTGCAATAGCAGTGAAATTGCTTTTCATGCAACTGTTGTGTGTGCCATGACTCTGCTAGTAGAATTCAGCATTTTGGACGAGTCTGGATCAAATGTGATGATAAATGACTAGTTTGTGTGCTATAGCAGTGAAATTTATAGAAACACATCAAAAAGCATATGTGGTGTGTGCCATGACTCTGCTAGTAGAAGTAAGCATTTTGGATGAGTCTGGATCAAATTTGATGAAAAAAGACTAGTTTGTGTGGAATAACAGTGAAATTGATAGAAACACATAAAAAAAAGCATATGTTGTGTGTGCCATGACTCTGCTAGTAGAATTAAGCATTTTGGATGAATCTGGATCAAATTTGATGAAAAATGACTAGTTTCTGTGCAATAGCAGTGCAATTGATAGAAACACATCAAAAAGCATATGCTGTGTGTGCCATGACTCTGCTAGTAGAATTAGGTATTTTGGATGAGTCTGGATCAAATATGATGAAAAATGACTGTTTTGTTTGGAATACGAGTAAAACTGATAGAAACACATAAAAGAGCATATGTTGTGTGCCATGACTCTGCTAGTAGAATTCAGCATTTTTGACGAATCTGGATCAAATGTGATGAAAAATGACTAGTTTGTGTGCTATAGCAGTGAAATTTATAACAACACATCAAAAAGCATATGTTGTGTGTGCCATGACTCTTGTAATAGGATTAAGTATTTTGGATGATTCTGGATCGAATATTATGAAAAATGAGTAGTTTGTGTGATATAGCATTGAAATTGATAGAAAAACATAAAAAAAAGCATATGTTGTGTGTGCCATGACTCTGCTAGTAGAATTAAGCATTTTGGATGAGTCTGGATCAAATATGATGAAAAATGAGTAGTTTGTTTGGAATAGCAGTGAAACTGATAGAAACACATAAAAGAGCATATGTTGTGTGTGCCATGACTCTGCTAGTAGAATTAAGCATTTTGGATGAGTCTGGATGATTGGTTGATGAAAAATGACTAGTTTGTGTGCAATACCATTGAAATTGATAGAAACACATTTAAAAGCATATGTTATGTGTGCCATGTCTCTTGTAATAGGATTAATTATTTTGGATGAGTCTGGATCAAATATTATGAAAAATGAGTAGTTTGTGTGGAATACCATTGAAATTGCTTTTCCTGCAATTGTTGTGTGTGCCATGACTCTGCTAGAAGAATTAAACATTTCAATAGCAGTGAAAATGATTGAAACACATAAAAAACATATGTTGTGTGTGCCATGACTCTGCTAGTAGAATTAAGCATTTTGGATGAGTCTGGATTAAATTTGAAGAAAAATGACTAGTTTGTGTGGAATAGCAGTGAAATTGCTTTTCCTGCAACTGTTGTGTGTGCCATGACTCTGCTAGTAGAATTCAGCATTTTGGACGAGTCTGGATCAAATGTGATGAAAAATGACTAGTTTGTGTGCTATAGCAGTGAAATTTATAACAACACATCAAAAAGCATATGATGTGTGTGCCATGACTCTGCTAGTAGAATTAAGCATTTTGGATGAGTCTGGATGATCGGTTAATGAAAAATGACTAGTATGTGTGCATTAGCATTGAAATTGATAGAAACACACAAAAAAGCATATGTTGTGTGTGCCATGACTCTTGTAATAGGATTAAGTATTTTGGATGAGTCTGGATCGAATATTATGAAAAATGAGTAGTTTGTGTGGAATAGCATTGAAATTGCTTTTCCTGCAATTGTTCTGTGTGCCATGACTCTGCTAGAAGAATTAAGCATTTTGGATGAGTCTGGATCAAATTTGATGAAAAATGACTAGTTTGTTTGGAATAGCAGTGAAATTGATAGAAACACATAAAAAAACATATGTTGTGTGTGCCATGACTCTTGTAATAGGATTAAGTATTTTGGATGATTCTGGATCGAATATTATGAAAAATGAGTAGTTTGTGTGCTATAGCATTGAAATTGATATAAACACATAAAAGAACATATGTTGTGTGTGCCATGACTCTGCAAGAAGAATTAAACATTTTGGATGAGTCTGGATCAAATTTGATGAAAAATTACTAGTTCTGTGCAATAGCAGTGAAATTGATAGAAACACATAACAAAGCATATGTGGTGTGTGCCATGACTCTGCTAGTAGAATTAAGCATTTTGGATGAATCTGGATCAAATTTGATGAAAAATGACTAGTTTCTGTGCAATAGCAGTGCAATTGATAGAAACACATCAAAAAGCATATGTTGTGTGTGCCATGACTCTGCTAGTAGAATTAAGCATTTTGGACGAGTCTGGATCAAATATGATGAAAAATGACTAGCTTGTTTGGAATAGCAGTGAAACTGATAGAAACACATAAAAGAGCATATGTTGTGTGTGCCATGACTCTGCTAGTAGAATTAAGCATTTTGGATGAGTCTGGATGATTGGTTGATGAAAAATGACTAGTTTGTGTGCAATACCATTGAAATTGATAGAAACACATTTAAAAGCATATGTTGTGTGTGCCATGTCTCTTGTAATAGGATTAATTATTTTGGATGAGTCTGGATCAAATATTATGAAAAATGAGTAGTTTGTGTGGAATACCATTGAAATTGCTTTTCCCGTAATTGTTGTGTGTGCCATGACTCTGCTAGAAGAATTAAACATTTCAATAGCAGTGAAAATGATTGAAATACATAAAAAACATATGTTGTGTGTGCCATGACTCTGCTAGTAGAATTAAGCATTTTGGATGAGTCTGGATTAAATTTGAAGAAAAATGACTAGTTTGTGTGGAATAGCAGTGAAATTGCTTTTCCTGCAACTGTTGTGTGTGCCATGACTCTGCTAGTAGAATTCAGCATTTTGGACGAGTCTGGATCAAATGTGATGAAAAATGACTAGTTTGTGTGCTATAGCAGTGAAATTTATAACAACACATCAAAAAGCATATGATGTGTGTGCCATGACTCTGCTAGTAGAATTAAGCATTTTGGATGAGTCTGGATGATCGGTTAATGAAAAATGACTAGTATGTGTGCATTAGCATTGAAATTGATAGAAACACACAAAAAAGCATATGTTGTGTGTGCCATGACTCTTGTAATAGGATTAAGTATTTTGGATGAGTCTGGATCGAATATTATGAAAAATGAGTAGTTTGTGTGGAATAGCATTGAAATTGCTTTTCCTGCAATTGTTCTGTGTGCCATGACTCTGCTAGAAGAATTAAGCATTTTGGATGAGTCTGGATCAAATTTGATGAAAAATGACTAGTTTGTTTGGAATAGCAGTGAAATTGATAGAAACACATAAAAAAGCATATGTTGTGTGTGCCATGACTCTTGTAATAGGATTAAGTATTTTGGATGATTCTGGATCGAATATTATGAAAAATGAGTAGTTTGTGTGCTATAGCATTGAAATTGATAGAAACACATAAAAGAACATATGTTGTGTGTGCCATGACTCTGCAAGAAGAATTAAACATTTTGGATGAGTCTCGATCAAATTTGATGAAAAATTACTAGTTCTGTGCAATAGCAGTGAAATTGATAGAAACACATAACAAAGCATATGTGGTGTGTGCCATGACTCTGCTAGTAGAATTAAGCATTTTGGATCAATCTGGATCAAATTTGATGAAAAATGACTAGTTTCTGTGCAATAGCAGTGCAATTGATAGAAACACATCAAAAAGCATATGTTGTGTGTGCCATGACTCTGCTAGTAGAATTAAGCATTTTGGACGAGTCTGGATCAAATATGATGAAAAATAACTAGTTTGTTTGGAATAGCAGTGAAACTGATAGAAACACATAAAAGAGCATATGTTGTGTGTGCCATGACTCTGCTAGTAGAATTAAGCATTTTGGATGAGTCTGGATGATTGGTTGATGAAAAATGACTAGTTTGTGTGCAATACCATTGAAATTGATAGAAACACATTTAAAAGCATATGTTGTGTGTGCCATGTCTCTTGTAATAGGATTAATTATTTTGGATGAGTCTGAATCAAATATTATGAAAAATGAGTAGTTTGTGTGGAATACCATTGAAAATGCTTTTCCTGCAATTGCTGTGTGTGCCATGACTCTGCTAGAAGAATTAAGCATTTTGAATAAGTCTGGATCAAATTTGATGAAAAATGACTAGTTTGTGGGCAATAGCAGTGAAATTGATAGAAACATATAAAAAAGCATATGTTGTGTATGCCATGACTCTGCTAGTAGAATTAAGCATTTTCGATGAGTCTGGATCACATTTGATGGAAAATTACTAGTTTGTGTGGAATAGCAGTGAAATTGCTTTTCCTGCAACTGTTGTGTGTGCCATGACTCTGCTAGTAGAATTCAGCATTTTGGACGAGTCTGGATCAAATGTGATGAAAAATGACTAGTTTGTGTGCTATAGCAGTGAAATTTATAACAACACATCAAAAAGCATATGTTGTGTGTGCCATGAATCTGCTAGTAGAATTAAGCATTTTGGATGAGTCTGGATGATCGGTTAATGAAAAATGACTAGTATGTGTGCAATAGCATTGAAATTGATAGAAACACATAAAAAAGCATATGTTGTGTGTGCCATGACTCTTGTAATAGGATTGAGTATTTTGGATGAGTCTGGATGATCGGTAAATGAAAAATGACTAGTTTGTGTGCAATAGCATTGAAATTGATAGAAACACACAAAAAAGCATATGTTCTGTGTGCCATGACTCTTGTAATAGGATTAAGTATTTTGGATGATTGTGGATCGAATATTATGAAAAATGACTAGTTTGTGTGCTATAGCATTGAAATTGATAGAAACACATAAAAGAGCATATGTTGTGTGTGCCATGACTCTGCAAGAATAATTAAACATTTTGGAAGAGACTGGATCAAATTTGATGAAAAATTACTAGTTTCCGTGCAATAGCAGTGCAATTGATAGAAACACATAAAAAAGCATATGCTGTGTGTGCCATGACTCTGCTAGTAGAATTAAGTATTTTGGATGAGTCTGGATCAAATATGATGAAAAATGACTAGATTGTTTGGAATAGCAGTGAAATTGATAGAAACACATCAAAAAGCATATGTTGTGTTTGCCATGACTCTGCTAGTAGAATTAAGCATTTTGGATGAGTCTGGATCAAATATGATGAAAAATGACTAGTTTGTGGGCAATAGCAGTGAAAGTGATAGAAACATATAGAAAAGCATATGTTGTGTGTGCCATGACTCCGCTAGTGGAATTAAGCATTTTGGATGAGTCTGGATCAAATATTATGAAAAATGAGTAGTTTGTGTGGAATAGCATTGACATTGCTTTTCCTGCAATTGTTGTGTGTCCCAGGACTCTACTAATAGAATTAAATATTGGGGCAAGTCTGGATCCAATATGATGAGAAATGACTAGTTTGTGTGCAATAGCAGTGAAAATGATTGAAACACATAAAAAACATATGTTGTTTGTGCCATGACTCTGCTAGTAGAATTAAGTATTTTGGATGAGTCTGGATTAAATTTGAAGAAAAATGACTAGTTTGTGTGGAATAGCAGTGAAATTGCTTTTCCTGCAACTCTTATGTGTGCCATGACTCTGCTAGTAGAATTCAGCATTTTGGACGAGTCTGGATCAAATGTGGTGAAAAATGACTAGTTTGTGTGCAATAACATTGAAATTGATAGAAACACATTAAAAAAACATATGTTGTGAGTGCCATGACTCTTGTACTAGGATTGAGTATTATGGATGAGTCTGGATTGAATATGAAAAATGAGTAGTTTGTGTGTTATAGCAGTGAAATTGATAGAAACACATAAAAAAAAGCATATGTTCTGTGTGCCATGTCTCTTGTAATAGGATTAATTGTTTTGGATGAGTCTGGATCAAATATTATGAAAAATGAGTACTTTGTGTGAAATACCATTGAAATTGCTTTTCCTGCAATTATTGTGTGTACCATGACTCTGCTAGAAGAATTTAACATTTCAATAGCATTGAAATTGATAGAAACACATAAAAGAGCATATGTTTTGTGTGTCATGACTCTGCTAGTAGAATTAAGCATTTTGGATGAATCTGGATCAAATTTGATGAAAAATTACTAGTTTCTGTGCAATAACAGTGAAATTGCTTTTCATGCAACTGTTGTGTGTGCCATGAGTCTGCTAATAGAATTCAGCATTTTGGACGAGTCTGGATCAAATGTGATGAAGAATGAGTAGTTTGTGTGCTATAGCAGTGAAATATATAGAAACACATCAAAAAGCATATGTTGTGTGTGCCATGACTCTTCTAGTAGAATTAAGCATTTTGGATGAATCTGGATCAAATATGATGAAAAATGACTAGTTTGTGTGCAATATCAGTGAAATTTATAAAAACACATGAAAGAGCATATGTTGTGTGTGTCAAGATTCTACTTGAAGAATTAAACATTTCAATAGCATTGAAATTGATAGAAAAACACATAAAAGAGCATATGTTCTGTGTGCCATGACTGCTAGAAGAATTAAGCATTTTGGATGAGTCTGGATCAAATTTGATGAAAAATGACTAGTTTGTGTGGAATAGCAGTGAAATTGATAGAAACACATAAAAAAGCATATGTTGTGTGCCATGACTCTGCTAGTAGAATTAAGCATTTTGGATGAGTCTGGATGATCGGTTAATGAAAAATAACTAGTTTGTGTGCAATAGCATTGAAATTGATAGAAACACAAAAAAAGCATATGTTGTGTGTGCCATGACTCTTGTAATAGGATTAAGTATTTTGGGTGAGTCTGGATCGAATATTATGAAAAATGAGTAGTTTGTGTGGAATAGCATTGAAATTGCTTTTCCTGCAATTGTTGTCTGTGCCATGACTCTGCTAGAAGAATTTAACATTTCAATAGCATTGAAATTGAAAGAGACACATAAAAGAGCATATCTTTTGTGTGCCATGACTCTGCTAGTAGAATTCAGCATTTTGGACGAGTCTGGATCAAATGTGATGAAAAATGAGTAGTTTGTGTGCTATAGCAGTGAAATATATAGAAACACATCAAAAAGCATATGTTGTGTGTGCCATGACTCTGCTAGTAGAATTAAGCATTTTGGATGAATCTGGATCATATGTGATGAAAAATGACTAGTTTCTGTGCAATATCAGTGAAATTTATAAAAAACACATAAAAAGCATATGTTCTGTGTGTCAAGACTCTGCTAGAAGAATTACACATTTCAATAGCATTGAAATTGATAGAAACACATAAAAGAGCATATGTTGTGTGTGCCATGACTCTGCTAGAAGAATTAATCATTTCAATAGCATTGAAATTGATAGAGACACATAAAAGAGCATATGTTCTGTGTGCCATGACTTTGCTAGTAGAATTAAGCATTTTGGATGAGCCTAGATAATTGGTTGATGAAAGATGAGTAGTTTCTATGCAGTAGCAATGAAATTGATAGAAACACATAAAAATAGCATATGTTGTGTGTGCCATGACTCTGCTAGTGGAATTCAGCATTTTGGATGAGTCTGGATCAAATTTGAAGAAAAATTACTAGTTTGTGAGGAATAGCATTGAAATTGCTTTTCCTGCAACTCTTATGTGTGCCATGACTCTGCTAGTAGAATTAAGCATTTTGGACGAGTCTGGAACAAATGTGGTGAAAAATGACTAGTTTGTGTGCAATAACATTGAAATTGATAGAAACACATACAAAAGCATATGTTGTGTGTGCCATGATTCTTGTAATAGGATTAATTATTTTGGATAAGTCTGGATCAAATATTATGAAAAATGAGTAATTTGTGTGGAATGGCATTGAAATTGCTTTTCCTGCAATTGTTGTGTGTGCCATGACTCTGCTAGAAGAATTTAACATTTCAATAGCATTGAAATTGATAGAAATACATAAAAAAGCATATGTTGTGTGTGCCATGACTCTGCTAGTAGAATTAAGCATTTTGGATGAGTCTGGAAGATCGGTTGATGAAAAATGACTAGTTTGTGTGGAATCGCAGTGAAATTCATAGAAACACATACAAAAGTCTATGTTGTGAGTGCCATGACTCTTGTACTAGGATTGAGTATTATGGATGAGTCTGGATCGAATATGAAAAATGAGTAGTTTGTGTGGAATAGCAGTGAAATTGATCGAAACACATAACAAAGCATATGTTGTGTGTGCCATGACTCTTGTAATAGGATTAAGCATTTTGGATGATTCTGGATCGAATATTATGAAAAATGAGTAGTTTGTGTGCTATAGCATTGAAATTGAAAGAAACACATAAAAGAACATATGTTGTGTGTGCCATGACTCTGCAAGAAGAATTAAACATTTTGGATGAGTCTGGATCAAATTTGATGAAAAATTACTAGTTCTTTGCAATAGCAGTGAAATTGATAGAAACACATAAAAAAGCATATGTTGTGTGTGCCATGACTCTTGTAATAGGATTAAGTATTTTGGATGATTCTGGATCGAATATTATGAAAAATGAGTAGTTTGTTTGCTATAGCATTGAAATTGATAGAAACACATAAAAGAGCATATGTTGTGTGTGCCATGACTCTGCAAGAAGAATTAAACATTTTGGAAGAGTCTGGAACAAATTTGATGAAAAATTACTAGTTTCTGTGGAATAGCAGTGAAATTGATAGAAACACATAAAAAAGCATATGTTGTGTGTGCCATGACTCTGCTAGTAGAATTAAGCATTTTGGATGAGTCTGGATCAAATTTGATGAAAGATGACTGGTTTCTGTGCAAAAGTAATGAAATTGATATAAAAACATAAAAAAGTATATGTTGTGTGTGCCATAACTCTGCTAGTAGAATTCAGCATTTTGGACGAATCTGGATCAAATGTGATGAAAAATGACTAGTTTGTTTGGAATAGCAGTGACATTGATAGAAACACATCAAAAAGCATATGTAGTGTGTGCCATGACTCTGCTAGTAGAATTAAGCATTTTGGATGAATCTGGATCAAATTTGATGAAAAATGACTAGTTTG
Source organism: Thunnus thynnus (assembly GCF_963924715.1). Classification (NCBI taxonomy): domain Eukaryota; kingdom Metazoa; phylum Chordata; class Actinopteri; order Scombriformes; family Scombridae; genus Thunnus; species Thunnus thynnus. The sequence continues at coordinate 9,617,365 of NC_089518.1, forward strand.
TGTGGAATAGCAGTGAAATTGATAGAAACACATAAAAAAAGCATATGTTGTGTGTGCCATGACTCTGCTAGTAGAATTCAGCATTTTGGATGAGTCTGGATGATCGGTTAATGAAAAATGACTAGTTTGTGTGCAATAGCATCGAAATTGATAGAAACACATAAAAAAGCATATGATGTGTGTGCCATGACTCTGCTAGTAGAATGAAGCATTTTGGATGAATCTGGATGATCGGTTGATGAAAAATGACTAGTTTGTGTGAAATAGCATTGAAATTGATATAAAAACAAAAAAAAGCATATGTTGTGTGTGCCATGACTCTTGTAATAGGATTAAGTATTTTGGATGAGTCTGGATCGAATATTATGAAAAATGAGTAGTTTGTGTGGAATAGCAGTGAAATTGCTTTTTCTGCAATTGTCGTGTGTGCCATGACTCTGCTTGAAGAATTAAGCATTTTGGATGAGTCTGGATCAAATTTGATGAAAAAAGACTAGTTTGTGTGGAATAACAGTGAAATTGATAGAAACACATACAAAAAAGCATATGTTGTGTGTGCCATGACTCTGCTAGTAGAATTAAGCATTTTGGATGAGTCTGGAAGATCGGTTGATGAAAAATGACTAGTTTGTGTGGAATCGCAGTGAAATTCATAGAAACACATACAAAAGTCTATGTTGTGAGTGCCATGACTCTTGTACTAGGATTGAGTATTATGGATGAGTCTGGATCGAATATGAAAAATGAGTAGTTTGTGTGGAATAGCAGTGAAATTGATCGAAACACATAACAAAGCATATGTTGTGTGTGCCATGACTCTTGTAATAGGATTAAGTATTTTGGATGATTCTGGATCGAATATTATGAAAAATGAGTAGTTTGTGTGCTATAGCATTGAAATTGAAAGAAACACATAAAAGAACATATGTTGTGTGTGCCATGACTCTGCAAGAAGAATTAAACATTTTGGATGAGTCTGGATCAAATTTGATGAAAAATTACTAGTTCTGTGCAATAGCAGTGAAATTGATAGAAACACATAAAAAAGCATATGTTGTGTGTGCCATGACTCTTGTAATAGGATTAAGTATTTTGGATGATTCTGAATCGAATATTATGAAAAATGAGTAGTTTGTGTGCTATAGCATTAAAATTGATAGAAACACATAAAAGAGCATATGTTGTGTGTGCCATGACTCTGCTAGTAGAATTAAGCATTTTGGATGAGTCTGGATCAAATTTGATGAAAGATGACTGGTTTCTGTGCAAAAGTAGTGAAATTGATATAAAAACATAAAAAAGTATATGTTGTGTGTGCCATAACTCTGCTAGTAGAATTCAGCATTTTGGACGAATCTGGATCAAATGTGATGAAAAATGACTAGTTTGTTTGGAATAGCAGTGACATTGATAGAAACACATCAAAAAGCATATGTAGTGTGTGCCATGACTCTGCTTGTAGAATTAAGCATTTTGGATGAATCTGGATCAAATTTGATGAAAAATGACTAGTTTGTGTGGAATAGCAGTGAAATTGATAGAAACACATAAAAAAAGCATATGTTGTGTGTGCCATGACTCTGCTAGTAGAATTCAGCATTTTGGATGAGTCTGGATGATCGGTTGATGAAAAATGACTAGTTTGTGTGGAATAGCAGTGAAATTGCTTTTTCTGCAATTGCCGTGTGTGCCATGACTCTGCTTGAAGAATTAAGTATTTTTGATGAGTCTGGATCAAATATGATGAAAAATGACTGTTTTGTTTGGAATTGCAGTGACACTGATAGAAACACATAAAAGAGCATATGTTGTGTGTGCCATGACTCTGCTAGTAGAATTTAAGCATTTTGGATGAGTCTGGATGATTGGTTGATGAAAAATGACTAGTTTGTGTGCAATAGCAGTGCAATTGATAGAAACACATTAAAAAGCATATGTTGTGTGTGCCATGACTCTGCTAGTAGAATTAAGGATTTTGGATGGGTCTGGATCAAATTTCATGAAAAATTACTAGTTTCTGTGGAATAGCAGTGAAATTGATAGAAACACATAAAAAAAGCATATGTTGTGTGTGCCATGTCTTTTGTAATAGGATTAATTATTTTGGATGAGTCTTGATGATCGGTAAATGAAAAATGACTAGTTTGTGTGAAATAGCATTGAAATTGATAGAAACACATAAAAAAGCATATGTTGTGTGTGCCATGACTCTTGTAATTGGATTAAGTATTTTGGATGAGTCTGGATCGAATATTATGAAAAATGAGTAGTTTGTGTGGAATAGCATTGAAATTGCTTTTCCTGCAATTGTTGTGTGTGCCATGACTCTGCTAGAAGAATTAAGCATTTTGGATGAGTCTGGATCAAATTTGATGAAAAATGATGAGTTTGTGTGCAATAGCATTGAAATTGATAGAAACACATAAAAAAGCATATGATGTGTGTGCCATGACTCTGCTTGTAGAAATAAGCATTTTGGATGAATCTGGATGATCGGTTGATGAAAAATGACTAGTTTGTGTGCAATAGCATTGAAATTGATAGAAACAAACAAAAAAGCATATGTTCTGTGTGCCATGACTCTGCTAGTAGAATTAGATTTTTTGGATGAGTCTGGATCAAATGTGATGAAAAATGACTAGTTTGTTTGGAATAGCAGTGACATTGATAGAAACACATAAAAAAGCATGTTTTGTATGCCATGACTCTGCTAGTAGAATTAAGCATTTTGGATGAGTCTGAATCAAATTTGACGAAAAATTACTAGTTTCTGTGGAATAGCAGTGAAATTGATAGAAACACATAAAAAAAGCATATGTTGTGTGTGACATGTCTCTTGTAATAGGATTAATTATTTTGGATGAGTCTTGATGATCGGTTGATGAAAAATGACTAGTTTGTGTGGAATAGCATTGAAATTGATAGAAACACATAAAAAAGCATATGTTGTGTGTGCCATGACTCTTGTAATACGATTAAGTATTTTGAATGAGTCGGGATCGAATATTATGAAAAATGAGTAGTTTGTGTGGAATAGCATTGAAATTGCTTTTCCTGCAATTGGTGTGTGTGCCATGACTCTGCTAGTAGAATTAAACATTTTGGATGAGTCTGGATCAAATTTGATGAAAAATGAAGAGTTTGTGTGCAATAGCTTTGAAATTGATAGAAACACATAAAAAAGCATATGATGTGTGTGCCATGACTCTGCTTGTAGAATTAAGCATTTTGGATGAGTCTGGATGATTTGTTGATGAAAAATGACTAGTTTGTGTGCAATACCATTGAAATTGATAGAAACACATAAAAAAGCATATGTTGTGTGTGCCATGTCTCTTGTAATAGGATTAATTATTTTGGATGAGTCTGGATCAAATATTATGAAAAATGACTATTTTTTTTGGAATAACAGTGACATTGATAGAAACACATAAAAAAGCATGTTTTGTATGCCATGACTCTGCTAGTAGAATTAAGGATTTTGGATGGGTCTGGATCAAATTTGATGAAAAATTACTAGTTTCTGTGGAATAGCAGTGAAATTGATAGAAACACATAAAAAAAGCATATGTTGTGTGTGCCATGTCTCTTGTAATAGGATTAATTATTTTGGATGAGTCTTGATGATCGGTAAATGAAAAATGACTAGTTTGTGTGGAATAGCATTGAAATTGATAGAAACACATAAAAAAGCATATGTTGTGTGTGCCATGACTCTTGTAATTGGATTAAGTATTTTGGATGAGTCTGGATCGAATATTATGAAAAATGAGTAGTTTGTGTGGAATAGCATTGAAATTGCTTTTCCTGCAATTGTTGTGTGTGCCATGACTCTGCTAGAAGAATTAAGCATTTTGGATGAGTCTGGATCAAATTTGATGAAAAATGATGAGTTTGTGTGCAATAGCATTGAAATTGATAGAAACACATAAAAAAAGCATATGATGTGTGTGCCATGACTCTGCTTGTAGAAATAAGCATTTTGGATGAATCTGGATGATCGGTTGATGAAAAATGACTAGTTTGTGTGCAATAGCATTGAAATTGATAGAAACAAATAAAAAAGCATATGTTCTGTGTGCCATGACTCTGCTAGTAGAATTAGATTTTTTGGATGAGTCTGGATTAAATGTGATGAAAAATGACTAGTTTGTGTGCTATAGCAGTGAAATTTATAACAACACATCAAAAAGCATATGTTGTGTGTGCCATGACTCTGCTAGTAGAATTCAGCATTTTGGACGAGTCTGGATCAAATGTGATGAAAAATGACTAGTTTGTTTGGAATAGCAGTGACATTGATAGAAACACATAAAAAAGCATGTTTTGTATGCCATGACTCTGCTAGTAGAATTAAGCATTTTGGATGAGTCTGAATCAAATTTGACGAAAAATTACTAGTTTCTGTGGAATAGCAGTGAAATTGATAGAAACACATAAAAAAAGCATATGTTGTGTGTGCCATGTCTCTTGTAATAGGATTAATTATTTTGGATGAGTCTTGATGATCGGTTGATGAAAAATGACTAGTTTGTGTGGAATAGCATTGAAATTGATAGAAACACATAAAAAAGCATATGTTGTGTGTGCCATGACTCTTGTAATACGATTAAGTATTTTGAATGAGTCGGGATCGAATATTATGAACAATGAGTAGTTTGTGTGGAATAGCATTGAAATTGCTTTTCCTGCAATTGGTGTGTGTGCCATGACTCTGCTAGTAGAATTAAACATTTTGGATGAGTCTGGATCAAATTTGATGAAAAATGAAGAGTTTGTGTGCAATAGCTTTGAAATTGATAGAAACACATAAAAAAGCATATGATGTGTGTGCCATGACTCTGCTTGTAGAATTAAGCATTTTGGATGAGTCTGGATGATTTGTTGATGAAAAATGACTAGTTTGTGTGCAATACCATTGAAATTGATAGAAACACATAAAAAAGCATATGTTGTGTGTGCCATGTCTCTTGTAATAGGATTAATTATTTTGGATGAGTCTGGATCAAATATTATGAAAAATGACTATTTTGTTTGGAATAACAGTGACATTGATAGAAACACATAAAAAAGCATGTTTTGTATGCCATGACTCTGCTAGTAGAATTAAGGATTTTGGATGGGTCTGGATCAAATTTGATGAAAAATTACTAGTTTCTGTGGAATAGCAGTGAAATTGATAGAAACACATAAAAAAAGCATATGTTGTGTGTGCCATGACTCTGCTAGTAGAATTCAGCATTTTGGATGAGTCTGGATGATCGGTTGATGAAAAATGACTAGTTTGTGTGGAATAGCAGTGAAATTGCTTTTTCTGCAATTGCCGTGTGTGCCATGACTCTGCTTGAAGAATTAAGTATTTTTGATGAGTCTGGATCAAATATGATGAAAAATGACTGTTTTGTTTGGAATTGCAGTGACACTGATAGAAACACATAAAAGAGCATATGTTGTGTGTGCCATGACTCTGCTAGTAGAATTTAAGCATTTTGGATGAGTCTGGATGATTGGTTGATGAAAAATGACTAGTTTGTGTGCAATAGCAGTGCAATTGATAGAAACACATTAAAAAGCATATGTTGTGTGTGCCATGACTCTGCTAGTAGAATTAAGGATTTTGGATGGGTCTGGATCAAATTTCATGAAAAATTACTAGTTTCTGTGGAATAGCAGTGAAATTGATAGAAACACATAAAAAAAGCATATGTTGTGTGTGCCATGTCTTTTGTAATAGGATTAATTATTTTGGATGAGTCTTGATGATCGGTAAATGAAAAATGACTAGTTTGTGTGAAATAGCATTGAAATTGATAGAAACACATAAAAAAGCATATGTTGTGTGTGCCATGACTCTTGTAATTGGATTAAGTATTTTGGATGAGTCTGGATCGAATATTATGAAAAATGAGTAGTTTGTGTGGAATAGCATTGAAATTGCTTTTCCTGCAATTGTTGTGTGTGCCATGACTCTGCTAGAAGAATTAAGCATTTTGGATGAGTCTGGATCAAATGTGATGAAAAATGATGAGTTTGTGTGCAATAGCATTGAAATTGATAGAAACAAACAAAAAAGCATATGTTCTGTGTGCCATGACTCTGCTAGTAGAATTAGATTTTTTGGATGAGTCTGGATCAAATGTGATGAAAAATGACTAGTTTGTTTGGAATAGCAGTGACATTGATAGAAACACATAAAAAAGCATGTTTTGTATGCCATGACTCTGCTAGTAGAATTAAGCATTTTGGATGAGTCTGAATCAAATTTGACGAAAAATTACTAGTTTCTGTGGAATAGCAGTGAAATTGATAGAAACACATAAAAAAAGCATATGTTGTGTGTGACATGTCTCTTGTAATAGGATTAATTATTTTGGATGAGTCTTGATGATCGGTTGATGAAAAATGACTAGTTTGTGTGGAATAGCATTGAAATTGATAGAAACACATAAAAAAGCATATGTTGTGTGTGCCATGACTCTTGTAATACGATTAAGTATTTTGAATGAGTCGGGATCGAATATTATGAAAAATGAGTAGTTTGTGTGGAATAGCATTGAAATTGCTTTTCCTGCAATTGGTGTGTGTGCCATGACTCTGCTAGTAGAATTAAACATTTTGGATGAGTCTGGATCAAATTTGATGAAAAATGAAGAGTTTGTGTGCAATAGCTTTGAAATTGATAGAAACACATAAAAAAGCATATGATGTGTGTGCCATGACTCTGCTTGTAGAATTAAGCATTTTGGATGAGTCTGGATGATTTGTTGATGAAAAATGACTAGTTTGTGTGCAATACCATTGAAATTGATAGAAACACATAAAAAAGCATATGTTGTGTGTGCCATGTCTCTTGTAATAGGATTAATTATTTTGGATGAGTCTGGATCAAATATTATGAAAAATGACTATTTTGTTTGGAATAACAGTGACATTGATAGAAACACATAAAAAAGCATGTTTTGTATGCCATGACTCTGCTAGTAGAATTAAGGATTTTGGATGGGTCTGGATCAAATTTGATGAAAAATTACTAGTTTCTGTGGAATAGCAGTGAAATTGATAGAAACACATAAAAAAAGCATATGTTGTGTGTGCCATGTCTCTTGTAATAGGATTAATTATTTTGGATGAGTCTTGATGATCGGTAAATGAAAAATGACTAGTTTGTGTGGAATAGCATTGAAATTGATAGAAACACATAAAAAAGCATATGTTGTGTGTGCCATGACTCTTGTAATTGGATTAAGTATTTTGGATGAGTCTGGATCGAATATTATGAAAAATGAGTAGTTTGTGTGGAATAGCATTGAAATTGCTTTTCCTGCAATTGTTGTGTGTGCCATGACTCTGCTAGAAGAATTAAGCATTTTGGATGAGTCTGGATCAAATTTGATGAAAAATGATGAGTTTGTGTGCAATAGCATTGAAATTGATAGAAACACATAAAAAAGCATATGTTGTGTGTGCCATGACTCTTGTAATTGGATTAAGTATTTTGGATGAGTCTGGATCGAATATTATGAAAAATGAGTAGTTTGTGTGCAATAGCATTGAAATTGATAGAAACACATAAAAAAGCATATGATGTGTGTGCCATGACTCTGCTTGTAGAAATAAGCATTTTGGATGAATCTGGATGATCGGTTGATGAAAAATGACTAGTTTGTGTGCAATAGCATTGAAATTGCTTTTCCTGCAATTGGTGTGTGTGCCATGACTCTGCTAGAAGAATTAAGCATTTTGGATGAGTCTGGATCAAATTTGATGAAAAATGATGAGTTTGTGTGCAATAGCATTGAAATTGATAGAAACACATAAAAAAGCATATGATGTGTGTGCCATGACTCTGCTTGTAGAAATAAGCATTTTGGATGAATCTGGATGATCGGTTGATGAAAAATGACTAGTTTGTGTGCAATAGCATTGAAATTGATAGAAACAAATAAAAAAGCATATGTTCTGTGTGCCATGACTCTGCTAGTAGAATTAGATTTTTTGGATGAGTCTGGATCAAATGTGATGAAAAATGACTAGTTTGTGTGCTATAGCAGTGAAATTTATAACAACACATCAAAAAGCATATGTTGTGTGTGCCATGACTCTGCTAGTAGAATTCAGCATTTTGGACGAGTCTGGATCAAATGTGATGAAAAATGACTAGTTTGTTTGGAATAGCAGTGACATTGATAGAAACACATAAAAAAGCATGTTTTGTATGCCATGACTCTGCTAGTAGAATTAAGCATTTTGGATGAGTCTGAATCAAATTTGACGAAAAATTACTAGTTTCTGTGGAATAGCAGTGAAATTGATAGAAACACATAAAAAAAGCATATGTTGTGTGTGCCATGTCTCTTGTAATAGGATTAATTATTTTGGATGAGTCTTGATGATCGGTTGATGAAAAATGACTAGTTTGTGTGGAATAGCATTGAAATTGATAGAAACACATAAAAAAGCATATGTTGTGTGTGCCATGACTCTTGTAATACGATTAAGTATTTTGAATGAGTCGGGATCGAATATTATGAACAATGAGTAGTTTGTGTGGAATAGCATTGAAATTGCTTTTCCTGCAATTGGTGTGTGTGCCATGACTCTGCTAGTAGAATTAAACATTTTGGATGAGTCTGGATCAAATTTGATGAAAAATGAAGAGTTTGTGTGCAATAGCTTTGAAATTGATAGAAACACATAAAAAAGCATATGATGTGTGTGCCATGACTCTGCTTGTAGAATTAAGCATTTTGGATGAGTCTGGATGATTTGTTGATGAAAAATGACTAGTTTGTGTGCAATACCATTGAAATTGATAGAAACACATAAAAAAGCATATGTTGTGTGTGCCATGTCTCTTGTAATAGGATTAATTATTTTGGATGAGTCTGGATCAAATATTATGAAAAATGACTATTGTGTTTGGAATAACAGTGACATTGATAGAAACACATAAAAAAGCATGTTTTGTATGCCATGACTCTGCTAGTAGAATTAAGGATTTTGGATGGGTCTGGATCAAATTTGATGAAAAATTACTAGTTTCTGTGGAATAGCAGTGAAATTGATAGAAACACATAAAAAAAGCATATGTTGTGTGTGCCATGTCTCTTGTAATAGGATTAATTATTTTGGATGAGTCTTGATGATCGGTTAATGAAAAATGACTAGTTTGTGTGGAATAGCATTGAAATTGATAGAAACACATAAAAAAGCATATGTTGTGTGTGCCATGACTCTTGTAATTGGATTAAGTATTTTGGATGAGTCTGGATCGAATATTATGAAAAATGAGTAGTTTGTGTGGAATAGCATTGAAATTGCTTTTCCTGCAATTGTTGTGTGTGCCATGACTCTGCTAGAAGAATTAAGCATTTTGAATGAGTCTGGATCAAATTTGATGAAAAATGATGAGTTTGTGTGCAATAGCATTGAAATTGATAGAAACACATAAAAAAACATATGATGTGTGTGCCATGACTCTGCTTGTAGAAATAAGCATTTTGGATGAATCTGGATGATCGGTTGATGAAAAATGACTAGTTTGTGTGCAATAGCATTGAAATTGATAGAAACAAATAAAAAAGCATATGTTCTGTGTGCCATGACTCTGCTAGTAGAATTAGATTTTTTGGATGAGTCTGGATCAAATGTGATGAAAAATGACTAGTTTGTGTGCTATAGCAGTGAAATTTATAACAACACATCAAAAAGCATATGTTGTGTGTGCCATGACTCTGCTAGTAGAATTCAGCATTTTGGACGAGTCTGGATCAAATGTGATGAAAAATGACTAGTTTGCTTGGAATAGCAGTGACATTGATAGAAACACATAAAAAAGCATGTTTTGTATGCCATGACTCTGCTAGTAGAATTAAGCATTTTGGATGAGTCTGAATCAAATTTGACGAAAAATTACTAGTTTCTGTGGAATAGCAGTGAAATTGATAGAAACATATAAAAAAGCATATGTTGTGTGTGCCATGTCTCTTGTAATAGGATTAATTATTTTGGATGAGTCTTGATGATCGGTTGATGAAAAATGACTAGTTTGTGTGGAATAGCATTGAAATTGATAGAAACACATAAAAAAGCATATGTTGTGTGTGCCATGACTCTTGTAATACGATTAAGTATTTTGAATGAGTCGGGATCGAATATTATGAAAAATGAGTAGTTTGTGTGGAATAGCATTGAAATTGCTTTTCCTGCAATTGGCGTGTGTGCCATGACTCTGCTAGTAGAATTAAACATTTTGGATGAGTCTGGATCAAATTTGATGAAAAATGAAGAGTTTGTGTGCAATAGCTTTGAAATTGATAGAAACACATAAAAAAGCATATGATGTGTGTGCCATGACTCTGCTTGTAGAATTAAGCATTTTGGATGAGTCTGGATGATTTGTTGATGAAAAATGACTAGTTTGTGTGCAATACCATTGAAATTGATAGAAACACATAAAAAAGCATATGTTGTGTGTGCCATGTCTCTTGTAATAGGATTAATTATTTTGGATGAGTCTGGATCAAATATTATGAAAAATGACTATTTTGTTTGGAATAACAGTGACATTGATAGAAACACATAAAAAAGCATGTTTTGTATGCCATGACTCTGCTAGTAGAATTAAGGATTTTGGATGGGTCTGGATCAAATTTGATGAAAAATTACTAGTTTCTGTGGAATAGCAGTGAAATTGATAGAAACACATAAAAAAAGCATATGTTGTGTGTGCCATGTCTCTTGTAATAGGATTAATTATTTTGGATGAGTCTGGATCAAATATTATGAAAAATGACTATTTTGTTTGGAATAACAGTGACATTGATAGAAACACATAAAAAAGCATGTTTTGTATGCCATGACTCTGCTAGTAGAATTAAGGATTTTGGATGGGTCTGGATCAAATTTGATGAAAAATTACTAGTTTCTGTGGAATAGCAGTGAAATTGATAGAAACACATAAAAAAAGCATATGTTGTGTGTGCCATGTCTCTTGTAATAGGATTAATTATTTTGGATGAGTCTTGATGATCGGTTAATGAAAAATGACTAGTTTGTGTGGAATAGCATTGAAATTGATAGAAACACATAAAAAAGCACATGTTGTGTGTGCCATGACTCTTGTAATTGGATTAAGTATTTTGGATGAGTCTGGATCGAATATTATGAAAAATGAGTAGTTTGTGTGGAATAGCATTGAAATTGCTTTTCCTGCAATTGTTGTGTGTGCCATGACTCTGCTAGAAGAATTAAGCATTTTGGATGAGTCTGGATCAAATTTGATGAAAAATGATGAGTTTGTGTGCAATAGCATTGAAAGTGATAGAAACACATAAAAAAGCATATGATGTGTGTGCCATGACTCTGCTTGTAGAAATAAGCATTTTGGATGAATCTGGATGATCGGTTGATGAAAAATGACTAGTTTGTGTGCAATATCATTGAAATTGATAGAAACAAATAAAAAAGCATATGTTCTGTGTGCCATGACTCTGCTAGTAGAATTAGATTTTTTGGATGAGTCTGTATCAAATGTGATGAAAAATGACTAGTTTGTGTGCTATACCAGTGAAATTTATAATAACACATCAAAAAGCATATGTTGTGTGTGCCATGACTCTGCTAGTAGAATTCAGCATTTTGGACGAGTCTGGATCAAATGTGATGAAAAATGACTAGTTTGTTTGGAATAGCAGTGAAAGTTATAGAAACACATAAAAGAGCATATGTTGTGTGTGCCATGACTCTGCTAGTAGAATTCAGCATTTTGGATGAGTCTGAATCAAATTTGACGAAAAATTACTAGTTTCTGTGGAATAGCAGTGAAATTGATAGAAACACATAAAAAAAGCATATGTTGTGTGTGCCATGTCTCTTGTAATAGGATTAATTATTTTGGATGAGTCTTGATGATCGGTTGATGAAAAATGACTAGTTTGTGTGGAATAGCATTGAAATTGATAGAAACACATAAAAAAACATATGTTGTGTGTGCCATGACTCTTGTAATACGATTAAGTATTTTGAATGAGTCGGGATCGAATATTATGAAAAATGAGTAGTTTGTGTGGAATAGCATTGAAATTGCTTTTCCTGCAATTGGTGTGTGTGCCATGACTCTGCTAGTAGAATTAAACATTTTGGATGAGTCTGGATCAAATTTGATGAAAAATGAAGAGTTTGTGTGCAATAGCTTTGAAATTGATAGAAACACATTAAAAAGCATATGATGTGTGTGCCATGACTCTGCTAGTATAATTAACCATTTTGGATGAATCTGGATGATCGGTTGATGAAAAATTACTAGTTTGTGTGGAATAGCATTGAAATTGATAGAAACACATAAAAAAGCATATGTTGTGTGTGCCATGACTCTTGTAATAGGATTAAGTATTTTGGATGATTCTGGATCGAATATTAGGAAATATTATTAGTTTGTGTGCTATGGCATTGAAATTGATAGAAACACATAAAAGAGCATATGTTGTGTGTGCCATGACTCTGCAAGAAGAATTAAACATTTTGGATGAGTCTGGATCAAATTTGATGAAAAATGACTAGTTTCTGTGCAATAGCAGTGCAATTGATAGAAACACATCAACAAGCATATGCTGTGTGTGCCATGACTCTGCTATTAGAATTAAGTATTTTGGATGAGTCTGGATCAAATATGATTAAAAATGACTGTTTTGTTTGGAATAGCAGTGAAACTGATAGAAACACATAAAAGAGCATATGTTGTGTGTGCCATGACTCTGCTAGTAGAATTCAGCATTTTGGATGAGTCTGGATGATTTGTTGATGAAAAATGACTAGTTTGTGTACAAAACCATTGAAATTGATAGAAACACATAAAAAAGCATATGTTGTGTGTGCCATGTCTCTTGTAATAGGATTAATTATTTTGGATGAGTCTGGATCAAATATTATGAAAAATGACTAGTTTGTGGGCAATAGCAGTGAAATTGATAGAAACATATAAAAAAGCATATGTTGTGTATGCCATGACTCTGCTATTGGAATTAAGCATTTTGGATGAGTCTGGATCAAATTTGATGAAAAATGACTAGTTTGTGTGGAATAGCAGTGAAATTGATAGAAACACATAAAAAAAGTATTTGTGTGTGCCATGACTCTGCTAGTAGAATTAAGCATTTTGGATGAGTTTGGATGATCGGTTGATGAAAAATGACTAGTTTGTGTGCAATAGCATTGAAATTGATAGAAACACATAAAAAAGCATATGTTGTGTGTGCATGACTCTTGTAATAGGATTAAGTATTTTGGATGATTCTGGATCGAATATTATGAAAAATGAGTAGTTTGTGTGCTATAGCATTGAAATTGATAGAAACACATAAAAGAGCATATGTTGTGTGTGCCATGACTCTGCATGAAGAATTAAACATTTTGGATGAGTCTGGATCAAATTTGATGAAAAATTACTAGTTTCTGTGCAATAGCAGTGAAATTGATAGAAACACATAATAAAGCATATGTGGTGTGTGCCATGACTCTGCTAGTAAAATTAAGCTTTTTGGATGAGTCTGGATCAAATATGATGAAAAATGACTAGTTTGTTTGGAATAGCAGTGAAATTGAGAGAAACACATCAAAAACCATATGTTGTGTGTGCCATGACTCTGCTAGTAAAATTAAGCATTTTGGACGAGTCTGGATCAAATATGATGAAAAATGACTAGTTTGTTTGGAATACCAGTGACATCGATAGAAACACATAAAAAAGCATCTTTTGTATGCCATGACTCTGCTAGTAGAATTAAGTATTTTGGATGAGTCTGGATCAAATATGATGGAAAATGACGGTTTTGTTTGGAATAGCAGTGAAAGTTATAGAAACACATAAAAGAGCATATGTTGTGTGTGCCATGACTCTGCTAGTAGAATTAAGCATTTTGGATGAGTCTGGATGATTGGTTGATGAAAAATGACTAGTTTGTGTGCAATAGCATTGAAATTGATAGAAACACATTTAAAAGCATATGTTGTGTGTGCCATGTCTCTTGTAATAGGATTAATTATTTTGGATGAGTCTGGATCAAATATTTTGAAAAGTGAGTAGTTTGTGTGGAATACCATTGAAATTGCTTTTCCTGCAATTGTTGTGTGTGCCATGACTCTGCTAGTAGAGTTAAGCATTTTGGATGAGTCTGGATCAAATTTGATGAAAAATGACTAGTTTGTGTGGAATAGCAGTGAAATTGATAGAAACACATAAAAGAGCATATGATGTGTGTGCCATGACTCTGCTTGTAGAATTAAGCATTTTGGATGAGTCTGGATGATTTGTTGATGAAAAATGACTAGTTTGTGTGCAATACCATTGAAATTGATAGAAACACATAAAAAAGCATATGTTGTGTGTGCCATGTCTCTTGTAATAGGATTAATTATTTTGGATGAGTCTGGATCAAATATTATGAAAAATGACTATTTTGTTTGGAATAACAGTGACATTGATAGAAACACATAAAAAAGCATGTTTTGTATGCCATGACTCTGCTAGTAGAATTAAGGATTTTGGATGGGTCTGGATCAAATTTGATGAAAAATTACTAGTTTCTGTGGAATAGCAGTGAAATTGATAGAAACACATAAAAAAAGCATATGTTGTGTGTGCCATGTCTCTTGTAATAGGATTAATTATTTTGGATGAGTCTTGATGATCGGTTAATGAAAAATGACTAGTTTGTGTGGAATAGCATTGAAATTGATAGAAACACATAAAAAAGCATATGTTGTGTGTGCCATGACTCTTGTAATTGGATTAAGTATTTTGGATGAGTCTGGATCGAATATTATGAAAAATGAGTAGTTTGTGTGGAATAGCATTGAAATTGCTTTTCCTGCAATTGTTGTGTGTGCCATGACTCTGCTAGAAGAATTAAGCATTTTGGATGAGTCTGGATCAAATTTGATGAAAAATGATGAGTTTGTGTGCAATAGCATTGAAATTGATAGAAACACATAAAAAAACATATGATGTGTGTGCCATGACTCTGCTTGTAGAAATAAGCATTTTGGATGAATCTGGATGATCGGTTGATGAAAAATGACTAGTTTGTGTGCAATAGCATTGAAATTGATAGAAACAAATAAAAAAGCATATGTTCTGTGTGCCATGACTCTGCTAGTAGAATTAGATTTTTTGGATGAGTCTGGATCAAATGTGATGAAAAATGACTAGTTTGTGTGCTATAGCAGTGAAATTTATAACAACACATCAAAAAGCATATGTTGTGTGTGCCATGACTCTGCTAGTAGAATTCAGCATTTTGGACGAGTCTGGATCAAATGTGATGAAAAATGACTAGTTTGTTTGGAATAGCAGTGAAAGTTATAGAAACACATAAAAGAGCATATGTTGTGTGTGCCATGACTCTGCTAGTAGAATTAAGCATTTTGGATGAGTCTGAATCAAATTTGACGAAGAATTACTAGTTTCTGTGGAATAGCAGTGAAATTGATAGAAACACATAAAAAAAGCATATGTTGTGTGTGCCATGTCTCTTGTAATAGGATTAATTATTTTGGATGAGTCTTGATGATCGGTTGATGAAAAATGACTAGTTTGTGTGGAATAGCATTGAAATTGATAGAAACACATAAAAAAGCATATGTTGTGTGTGCCATGACTCTTGTAATACGATTAAGTATTTTGAATGAGTCGGGATCTAATATTATGAAAAATGAGTAGTTTGTGTGGAATAGCATTGAAATTGCTTTTCCTGCAATTGGTGTGTGTGCCATGACTCTGCTAGTAGAATTAAACATTTTGGATGAGTCTGGATCAAATTTGATGAAAAATGAAGAGTTTGTGTGCAATAGCTTTGAAATTGATAGAAACACATTAAAAAGCATATGATGTGTGTGCCATGACTCTGCTAGTATAATTAAGCATTTTGGATGAATCTGGATGATCGGTTGATGAAAAATGACTAGTTTGTGTGGAATAGCATTGAAATTGATAGAAACACATAAAAAAGCATATGTTGTGTGTGCCATGACTCTTGTAATAGGATTAAGTATTTTGGATGATTCTGGATCGAATATTAGGAAATATTATTAGTTTGTGTGCTATAGCATTGAAATTGATAGAAACACATAAAAGAGCATATGTTGTGTGTGCCATGACTCTGCAAGAAGAATTAAACATTTTGGATGAGTCTGGATCAAATTTGATGAAAAATGACTAGTTTCTGTGCAATAGCAGTGCAATTGATAGAAACACATCAACAAGCATATGCTGTGTGTGCCATGACTCTGCTAGTAGAATTAAGTATTTTGGATGAGTCTGGATCAAATATGATTAAAAATGACTGTTTTGTTTGGAATAGCAGTGAAACTGATAGAAACACATAAAGGAGCATATGTTGTGTGTGCCATGACTCTGCTAGTAGAATTAAGCATTTTGGATGAGTCTGGATGATTGGTTGATGAAAAATGACTAGTTTGTGTGCAATAGCAGTGCAATTGATAGAAACACATCAAAAAGCATATGCTGTGTGTGCCATGACTCTGCTAGTAGAATTAGGTTTTTTGGATGAGTCTGGATCAAATATGATGAAAAATGACTGTTTTGTTTGGAATAGCAGTGAAACTGATAGAAACACATAAAAGAGCATATGTTGTGTGTGCCATGACTCTGCTAGTAGAATTCAGCATTTTGGATGAGTCTGGATGATTTGTTGATGAAAAATGACTAGTTTGTGTACAATACCATTGAAATTGATAGAAACACATAAAAAAGCATATGTTGTGTGTGCCATGTCTCTTGTAATAGGATTAATTGTTTTGGATGAGTCTGGATCAAATATTATGACAAATGACTAGTTTGTGGGCAATAGCAGTGAAATTGATAGAAACATATAAAAAAGCATATGTTGTGTATGCCATGACTCTGCTATTGGAATTAAGCATTTTGGATGAGTCTGGATCAAATTTGATGAAAAATGACTAGTTTGTGTGGAATAGCAGTGAAATTGATAGAAACACATAAAAAAAGTATTTGTGTGTGCCATGACTCTGCTAGTAGAATTAAGCATTTTGGATGAGTCTGGATGATCGGTTGATGAAAAATGACTAGTTTGTGTGCAATAGCATTGAAATTGATAGAAACACATAAAAAAGCATATGTTGTGTGTGCATGACTCTTGTAATAGGATTAAGTATTTTGGATGATTCTGGATCGAATATTATGAAAAATGAGTAGTTTGTGTGCTATAGCTTTGAAATTGATAGAAACACATAAAAGAGCATATGTTGTGTGTGCCATGACTCTGCATGAAGAATTAAACATTTTGGATGAGTCTGGATCAAATTTGATGAAAAATTACTAGTTTCTGTGCAATAGCAGTGAAATTGATAGAAACACATAACAAAGCATATGTGGTGTGTGCCATGACTCTGCTAGTAAAATTAAGCTTTTTGGATGAGTCTGGATCAAATATGACGAAAAATGACTAGTTTGTTTGAATAGCAGTGAAATTGAGAGAAACACATCAAAAACCATATGTTGTGTGTGCCATGACTCTGCTAGTAGAATTAAGAATTTTGGACGAGTCTTGATCAAATATGATGAAAAATG
Source organism: Thunnus thynnus (assembly GCF_963924715.1). Lineage (NCBI taxonomy): Eukaryota > Metazoa > Chordata > Actinopteri > Scombriformes > Scombridae > Thunnus > Thunnus thynnus. Next base: position 9,634,973 of record NC_089518.1, read on the forward strand.
ACTAGTTTGTTTGGAATACCAGTGACATCGATAGAAACACATAAAAAAGCATGTTTTGTATGCCATGACTCTGCTAGTAGAATTAAGTATTTTGGATGAGTCTGGATCAAATATGATGGAAAATGACGGTTTTGTTTGGAATAGCAGTGAAAGTTATAGAAAGACATAAAAGAGCATATGTTGTGTGTGCCATGACTCTGCTAGCAGAATTAATCATTTTGGATGAGTCTGGATGATTGGTTGATGAAAAATGACTAGTTTGTGTGCAATAGCATTGAAATTGATAGAAACACATTTAAAAGCATATGTTGTGTGTGCCATGTCTCTTGTAATAGGATTAATTATTTTGGATGTGTCTGGATCAAATATTTTGAAAAATGAGTAGTTTGTGTGGAATACCATTGAAATTGCTTTTCCTGCAATTGTTGTGTGTGCCATGACTCTGCTAGAAGAATTAAGCATTTTGGATGAGTCTGGATCAAATTTGATGAAAAAAGACTAGTTTGTGTGGAATAACAGTGAAATTGATAGAAACACATCAAAAACCATATGTTGTGTGTGCCATGACTCTGCTAGTAGAATTAAGCATTTTGGATGAATCTGGATCAAATTTGATGAAAAATGACTAGTTTCTGTGCAATAGCAGTGCAATTGATAGAAACACATCAAAAAGCATATGTTGTGTGTGCCATGACTCTGCTAGTAGAATTCAGCATTTTTGACGAATCTGGATCAAATGTGATGAAAAATGACTAGTTTGTGTGCTATAGCAGTGAAATTTATAACAACACATCAAAAAGCATATGTTGTGTGTGCCATGACTCTTGTAATAGGATTAAGTATTTTGGATGATTCTGGATCGAATATTATGAAAAATGAGTAGTTTGTGTGCTATAGCATTGAAATTGATAGAAACACATAAAAAAAAGCATATGTTGTGTGTGCCATGACTCTGCTAGTAGAATTAAGCATTTTGGATGAGTCTGGATCAAATTTGATGAAAAATGACTAGTTTGTGTGGAATAGCAGTGAAATTGATAGAAACACATCACAAAGCATATGTTGTGTTTGCCATGACTCTGCTAGTAGAATTAAGCATTTTGGATGAGTCTGGATCAAATTTGATGAAAAATGACTAGTTTGTGGGCAATAGCAGTGAAATTGATAGAAACATATAAAAAAGCATATGTTGTGTATGCCATGACTCTGCTATTGGAATTAAGCATTTTGGATGAGTCTGGATCAAATATTATGAAAAATGAGTAGTTTGTGTGGAAGAGCATTGACATTGCTTTTCCTGCAATCGTTGTGTGTCCCAGGACTCTACTAATAGAATTAAATATTTGGTCAAGTCTGGAACCAATATGATGAGAAATGACTAGTTTGTGTGCAATAGCAGTGAAAATGATTGAAACACATAAAAAAGCATATGTTGTGTGTGCCATGACTCTGCTAGTAGAATTAAGCATTTTGGATGAGTCTGGATTAAATTTTAAGAAAAATGACTAGTTTGTGTGGAATAGCAGTGAAATTGCTTTTCCTGCAACTCTTATGTGTGCCATGACTCTACTAGTAGAATTCAGCATTTTGGACGAGTCTGGATCAAATGTGGTGAAAAATGACTAGTTTGTGTGCAATAATATTGAAATTGATAGAAACACATAAAAAAGCATATGTTGTGAGTGCCATGACTCTTGTACTAGGATTTATTATTATGAATGAGTCTGGATCGAATATGAAAAATGAGTAGTTTGTGCGTTATACCAGTGAAATTGATAGAAACACATAAAAAAAAGCATATGTTCTGTGTGCCATGTCTCTTGTAATATGATTAATTGTTTTGGATGAGTCTGGATCAAAAATTATGAAAAATGAGTACTTTGTCTGAAATACCTTTGAAATTGCTTTTCCTGCAATTGTTGTGTGTGCCATGACTCTGCTAGTAGAATTTAACATTTCAATAGCATTGAAATTGATAGAAACACATAAAAGAGCATATGTTTTGTGTGCCATGACTCTACTAGTAGAATTAAGCATTTTGGATGAATCTGGATCAAATTTGATGAAAAATTACTAGTTTCTGTGCAATAGCAGTGAAATTGCTTTTCATGCAACTGTTGTGTGTGCCATGACTCTGCTAGTAGATTTCAGCATTTTGGACGAGTCTGGATCAAATGTGATGATAAATGACTAGTTTGTGTGCTATAGCAGTGAAATTTATAGAAACACATCAAAAAGCACATGTGGTGTGTGCCATGACTCTGCTAGTAGAATTAAGCATTTTGGATGAGTCTGGATCAAATTTGATGAAAAAAGACTAGTTTGTGTGGAATAACAGTGAAATTGATAGAAACACATAAAAAAAAGCATATGTTGTGTGTGCCATGACTCTGCTAGTAGAATTAAGCATTTTGGATGAATCTGGATCAAATTTGATGAAAAATGACTAGTTTCTGTGCAATAGCAGTGCAATTGATAGAAACACATCAAAAAGCATATGCTGTGTGTGCCATGACTCTGCTAGTAGAATTAGGTATTTTGGATGAGTCTGGATCAAATATGATGAAAAATGACTGTTTTGTTTGGAATACGAGTAAAACTGATAGAAACAAAAAAAAGAGCATATGTTGTGTGCCATGACTCTGCTAGTAGAATTCAGCATTTTTGACGAATCTGGATCAAATGTGATGAAAAATGACTAGTTTGTGTGCTATAGCAGTGAAATTTATAACAACACATCAAAAAGCATATGTTGTGTGTGCCATGTCTCTTGTAATAGGATTAAGTATTTTGGATGATTCTGGATCGAATATTATGAAAAATGAGTAGTTTGTGTGCTATAGCATTGAAATTGATAGAAAAACATAAAAAAAAGCATATGTTGTGTGTGCCATGACTCTGCATGAAGAATTAAACATTTTGGATGAGTCTGGATCAAATTTGATGAAAAATTACTAGTTTCTGTGCAATAGCAGTGAAATTGATAGAAACACATAACAAAGCATATGTGGTGTGTGCCATGACTCTGCTAGTAAATTTAAGCTTTTTGGATGAGTCTGGATCAAATATGATGAAAAATGACTAGTTTGTTTGGAATAGCAGTGAAATTGAGAGAAACACATCAAAAACCATATGTTGTGTGTGCCATGACTCTGCTAGTAGAATTAAGAATTTTGGACGAGTCTGGATCAAATATGATGAAAAATTACTAGTTTGTTTGGAATACCAGTGACATCGATAGAAACACATAAAAAAGCATGTTTTGTATGCCATGACTCTGCTAGTAGAATTAAGTATTTTGGATGAGTCTGGATCAAATATGATGGAAAATGACGGTTTTGTTTGGAATAGCAGTGAAAGTTATAGAAAGACATAAAAGAGCATAGGTTGTGTGTGCCATGACTCTGCTAGTAGAATTAATCATTTTGGATGAGTCTGGATGATTGGTTGATAAAAACTGACTAGTTTGTGTGCAATAGCATTGAAATTGATAGAAACACATTTAAAAGCATATGTTGTGTGTGCCATGTCTCTTGTAATAGGATTAATTATTTTGGATGAGTCTTGATGATCGGTTAATGAAAAATGACTAGTTTGTGTGGAATAGCATTGAAATTGATAGAAACACATAAAAAAGCATATGTTGTGTGTGCCATGACTCTTGTAATTGGATTAAGTATTTTGGATGAGTCTGGATCGAATATTATGAAAAATGAGTAGTTTGTGTGGAATAGCATTGAAATTGCTTTTCCTGCAATTGTTGTGTGTGCCATGACTCTGCTAGAAGAATTAAGCATTTTGGATGAGTCTGGATCAAATTTGATGAAAAATGATGAGTTTGTGTGCAATAGCATTGAAATTGATAGAAACACATAAAAAAGCATATGATGTGTGTGCCATGACTCTGCTTGTAGAAATAAGCATTTTGGATGAATCTGGATGATCGGTTGATGAAAAATGACTAGTTTGTGTGCAATAGCATTGAAATTGATAGAAACAAATAAAAAAGCATATGTTCTGTGTGCCATGACTCTGCTAGTAGAATTAGATTTTTTGGATGAGTCTGGATCAAATGTGATGAAAAATGACTAGTTTGTGTGCTATAGCAGTGAAATTTATAACAACACATCAAAAAGCATATGTTGTGTGTGCCATGACTCTGCTAGTAGAATTCAGCATTTTGGACGAGTCTGGATCAAATGTGATGAAAAATGACTAGTTTGTTTGGAATAGCAGTGACATTGATAGAAACACATAAAAAAGCATGTTTTGTATGCCATGACTCTGCTAGTAGAATTAAGCATTTTGGATGAGTCTGAATCAAATTTGACGAAAAATTACTACTTTCTGTGGAATAGCAGTGAAATTGATAGAAACACATAAAAAAGCATATGTTGTGTGTGCCATGTCTCTTGTAATAGGATTAATTATTTTGGATGAGTCTTGATGATCGGTTGATGAAAAATGACTAGTTTGTGTGGAATAGCATTGAAATTGATAGAAACACATAAAAAAGCATATGTTGTGTGTGCCATGACTCTTGTAATACGATTAAGTATTTTGAATGAGTCGGGATCGAATATTATGAAAAATGAGTAGTTTGTGTGGAATAGCATTGAAATTGCTTTTCCTGCAATTGGCGTGTGTGCCATGACTCTGCTAGTAGAATTAAACATTTTGGATGAGTCTGGATCAAATTTGATGAAAAATGAAGAGTTTGTGTGCAATAGCTTTGAAATTGATAGAAACACATAAAAAAGCATATGATGTGTGTGCCATGACTCTGCTTGTAGAATTAAGCATTTTGGATGAGTCTGGATGATTTGTTGATGAAAAATGACTAGTTTGTGTGCAATACCATTGAAATTGATAGAAACACATAAAAAAGCATATGTTGTGTGTGCCATGTCTCTTGTAATAGGATTAATTATTTTGGATGAGTCTGGATCAAATATTATGAAAAATGACTATTTTGTTTGGAATAACAGTGACATTGATAGAAACACATAAAAAAGCATGTTTTGTATGCCATGACTCTGCTAGTAGAATTAAGGATTTTGGATGGGTCTGGATCAAATTTGATGAAAAATTACTAGTTTCTGTGGAATAGCAGTGAAATTGATAGAAACACATAAAAAAAGCATATGTTGTGTGTGCCATGTCTCTTGTAATAGGATTAATTATTTTGGATGAGTCTGGATCAAATATTATGAAAAATGACTATTTTGTTTGGAATAACAGTGACATTGATAGAAACACATAAAAAAGCATGTTTTGTATGCCATGACTCTGCTAGTAGAATTAAGGATTTTGGATGGGTCTGGATCAAATTTGATGAAAAATTACTAGTTTCTGTGGAATAGCAGTGAAATTGATAGAAACACATAAAAAAAGCATATGTTGTGTGTGCCATGTCTCTTGTAATAGGATTAATTATTTTGGATGAGTCTTGATGATCGGTTAATGAAAAATGACTAGTTTGTGTGGAATAGCATTGAAATTGATAGAAACACATAAAAAAGCATATGTTGTGTGTGCCATGACTCTTGTAATTGGATTAAGTATTTTGGATGAGTCTGGATCGAATATTATGAAAAATGAGTAGTTTGTGTGGAATAGCATTGAAATTGCTTTTCCTGCAATTGTTGTGTGTGCCATGACTCTGCTAGAAGAATTAAGCATTTTGAATGAGTCTGGATCAAATTTGATGAAAAATGATGAGTTTGTGTGCAATAGCATTGAAATTGATAGAAACACATAAAAAAACATATGATGTGTGTGCCATGACTCTGCTTGTAGAAATAAGCATTTTGGATGAATCTGGATGATCGGTTGATGAAAAATGACTAGTTTGTGTGCAATAGCATTGAAATTGATAGAAACAAATAAAAAAGCATATGTTCTGTGTGCCATGACTCTGCTAGTAGAATTAGATTTTTTGGATGAGTCTGGATCAAATGTGATGAAAAATGACTAGTTTGTGTGCTATAGCAGTGAAATTTATAACAACACATCAAAAAGCATATGTTGTGTGTGCCATGACTCTGCTAGTAGAATTCAGCATTTTGGACGAGTCTGGATCAAATGTGATGAAAAATGACTAGTTTGCTTGGAATAGCAGTGACATTGATAGAAACACATAAAAAAGCATGTTTTGTATGCCATGACTCTGCTAGTAGAATTAAGCATTTTGGATGAGTCTGAATCAAATTTGACGAAAAATTACTAGTTTCTGTGGAATAGCAGTGAAATTGATAGAAACATATAAAAAAGCATATGTTGTGTGTGCCATGTCTCTTGTAATAGGATTAATTATTTTGGATGAGTCTTGATGATCGGTTGATGAAAAATGACTAGTTTGTGTGGAATAGCATTGAAATTGATAGAAACACATAAAAAAGCATATGTTGTGTGTGCCATGACTCTTGTAATACGATTAAGTATTTTGAATGAGTCGGGATCGAATATTATGAAAAATGAGTAGTTTGTGTGGAATAGCATTGAAATTGCTTTTCCTGCAATTGGCGTGTGTGCCATGACTCTGCTAGTAGAATTAAACATTTTGGATGAGTCTGGATCAAATTTGATGAAAAATGAAGAGTTTGTGTGCAATAGCTTTGAAATTGATAGAAACACATAAAAAAGCATATGATGTGTGTGCCATGACTCTGCTTGTAGAATTAAGCATTTTGGATGAGTCTGGATGATTTGTTGATGAAAAATGACTAGTTTGTGTGCAATACCATTGAAATTGATAGAAACACATAAAAAAGCATATGTTGTGTGTGCCATGTCTCTTGTAATAGGATTAATTATTTTGGATGAGTCTGGATCAAATATTATGAAAAATGACTATTTTGTTTGGAATAACAGTGACATTGATAGAAACACATAAAAAAGCATGTTTTGTATGCCATGACTCTGCTAGTAGAATTAAGGATTTTGGATGGGTCTGGATCAAATTTGATGAAAAATTACTAGTTTCTGTGGAATAGCAGTGAAATTGATAGAAACACATAAAAAAAGCATATGTTGTGTGTGCCATGTCTCTTGTAATAGGATTAATTATTTTGGATGAGTCTGGATCAAATATTATGAAAAATGACTATTTTGTTTGGAATAACAGTGACATTGATAGAAACACATAAAAAAGCATGTTTTGTATGCCATGACTCTGCTAGTAGAATTAAGGATTTTGGATGGGTCTGGATCAAATTTGATGAAAAATTACTAGTTTCTGTGGAATAGCAGTGAAATTGATAGAAACACATAAAAAAAGCATATGTTGTGTGTGCCATGTCTCTTGTAATAGGATTAATTATTTTGGATGAGTCTTGATGATCGGTTAATGAAAAATGACTAGTTTGTGTGGAATAGCATTGAAATTGATAGAAACACATAAAAAAGCACATGTTGTGTGTGCCATGACTCTTGTAATTGGATTAAGTATTTTGGATGAGTCTGGATCGAATATTATGAAAAATGAGTAGTTTGTGTGGAATAGCATTGAAATTGCTTTTCCTGCAATTGTTGTGTGTGCCATGACTCTGCTAGAAGAATTAAGCATTTTGGATGAGTCTGGATCAAATTTGATGAAAAATGATGAGTTTGTGTGCAATAGCATTGAAAGTGATAGAAACACATAAAAAAGCATATGATGTGTGTGCCATGACTCTGCTTGTAGAAATAAGCATTTTGGATGAATCTGGATGATCGGTTGATGAAAAATGACTAGTTTGTGTGCAATATCATTGAAATTGATAGAAACAAATAAAAAAGCATATGTTCTGTGTGCCATGACTCTGCTAGTAGAATTAGATTTTTTGGATGAGTCTGTATCAAATGTGATGAAAAATGACTAGTTTGTGTGCTATACCAGTGAAATTTATAATAACACATCAAAAAGCATATGTTGTGTGTGCCATGACTCTGCTAGTAGAATTCAGCATTTTGGACGAGTCTGGATCAAATGTGATGAAAAATGACTAGTTTGTTTGGAATAGCAGTGAAAGTTATAGAAACACATAAAAGAGCATATGTTGTGTGTGCCATGACTCTGCTAGTAGAATTAAGCATTTTGGATGAGTCTGAATCAAATTTGACGAAAAATTACTAGTTTCTGTGGAATAGCAGTGAAATTGATAGAAACACATAAAAAAAGCATATGTTGTGTGTGCCATGTCTCTTGTAATAGGATTAATTATTTTGGATGAGTCTTGATGATCGGTTGATGAAAAATGACTAGTTTGTGTGGAATAGCATTGAAATTGATAGAAACACATAAAAAAACATATGTTGTGTGTGCCATGACTCTTGTAATACGATTAAGTATTTTGAATGAGTCGGGATCGAATATTATGAAAAATGAGTAGTTTGTGTGGAATAGCATTGAAATTGCTTTTCCTGCAATTGGTGTGTGTGCCATGACTCTGCTAGTAGAATTAAACATTTTGGATGAGTCTGGATCAAATTTGATGAAAAATGAAGAGTTTGTGTGCAATAGCTTTGAAATTGATAGAAACACATTAAAAAGCATATGATGTGTGTGCCATGACTCTGCTAGTATAATTAACCATTTTGGATGAATCTGGATGATCGGTTGATGAAAAATTACTAGTTTGTGTGGAATAGCATTGAAATTGATAGAAACACATAAAAAAGCATATGTTGTGTGTGCCATGACTCTTGTAATAGGATTAAGTATTTTGGATGATTCTGGATCGAATATTAGGAAATATTATTAGTTTGTGTGCTATAGCATTGAAATTGATAGAAACACATAAAAGAGCATATGTTGTGTGTGCCATGACTCTGCAAGAAGAATTAAACATTTTGGATGAGTCTGGATCAAATTTGATGAAAAATGACTAGTTTCTGTGCAATAGCAGTGCAATTGATAGAAACACATCAACAAGCATATGCTGTGTGTGCCATGACTCTGCTATTAGAATTAAGTATTTTGGATGAGTCTGGATCAAATATGATTAAAAATGACTGTTTTGTTTGGAATAGCAGTGAAACTGATAGAAACACATAAAAGAGCATATGTTGTGTGTGCCATGACTCTGCTAGTAGAATTCAGCATTTTGGATGAGTCTGGATGATTTGTTGATGAAAAATGACTAGTTTGTGTACAAAACCATTGAAATTGATAGAAACACATAAAAAAGCATATGTTGTGTGTGCCATGTCTCTTGTAATAGGATTAATTATTTTGGATGAGTCTGGATCAAATATTATGAAAAATGACTAGTTTGTGGGCAATAGCAGTGAAATTGATAGAAACATATAAAAAAGCATATGTTGTGTATGCCATGACTCTGCTATTGGAATTAAGCATTTTGGATGAGTCTGGATCAAATTTGATGAAAAATTACTAGTTTCTGTGGAATAGCAGTGAAATTGATAGAAACACATAAAAAAAGCATATGTTGTGTGTGCCATGTCTCTTGTAATAGGATTAATTATTTTGGATGAGTCTTGATGATCGGTTAATGAAAAATGACTAGTTTGTGTGGAATAGCATTGAAATTGATAGAAACACATAAAAAAGCACATGTTGTGTGTGCCATGACTCTTGTAATTGGATTAAGTATTTTGGATGAGTCTGGATCGAATATTATGAAAAATGAGTAGTTTGTGTGGAATAGCATTGAAATTGCTTTTCCTGCAATTGTTGTGTGTGCCATGACTCTGCTAGAAGAATTAAGCATTTTGGATGAGTCTGGATCAAATTTGATGAAAAATGATGAGTTTGTGTGCAATAGCATTGAAAGTGATAGAAACACATAAAAAAGCATATGATGTGTGTGCCATGACTCTGCTTGTAGAAATAAGCATTTTGGATGAATCTGGATGATCGGTTGATGAAAAATGACTAGTTTGTGTGCAATATCATTGAAATTGATAGAAACAAATAAAAAAGCATATGTTCTGTGTGCCATGACTCTGCTAGTAGAATTAGATTTTTTGGATGAGTCTGTATCAAATGTGATGAAAAATGACTAGTTTGTGTGCTATACCAGTGAAATTTATAATAACACATCAAAAAGCATATGTTGTGTGTGCCATGACTCTGCTAGTAGAATTCAGCATTTTGGACGAGTCTGGATCAAATGTGATGAAAAATGACTAGTTTGTTTGGAATAGCAGTGAAAGTTATAGAAACACATAAAAGAGCATATGTTGTGTGTGCCATGACTCTGCTAGTAGAATTAAGCATTTTGGATGAGTCTGAATCAAATTTGACGAAAAATTACTAGTTTCTGTGGAATAGCAGTGAAATTGATAGAAACACATAAAAAAAGCATATGTTGTGTGTGCCATGTCTCTTGTAATAGGATTAATTATTTTGGATGAGTCTTGATGATCGGTTGATGAAAAATGACTAGTTTGTGTGGAATAGCATTGAAATTGATAGAAACACATAAAAAAACATATGTTGTGTGTGCCATGACTCTTGTAATACGATTAAGTATTTTGAATGAGTCGGGATCGAATATTATGAAAAATGAGTAGTTTGTGTGGAATAGCATTGAAATTGCTTTTCCTGCAATTGGTGTGTGTGCCATGACTCTGCTAGTAGAATTAAACATTTTGGATGAGTCTGGATCAAATTTGATGAAAAATGAAGAGTTTGTGTGCAATAGCTTTGAAATTGATAGAAACACATTAAAAAGCATATGATGTGTGTGCCATGACTCTGCTAGTATAATTAACCATTTTGGATGAATCTGGATGATCGGTTGATGAAAAATTACTAGTTTGTGTGGAATAGCATTGAAATTGATAGAAACACATAAAAAAGCATATGTTGTGTGTGCCATGACTCTTGTAATAGGATTAAGTATTTTGGATGATTCTGGATCGAATATTAGGAAATATTATTAGTTTGTGTGCTATAGCATTGAAATTGATAGAAACACATAAAAGAGCATATGTTGTGTGTGCCATGACTCTGCAAGAAGAATTAAACATTTTGGATGAGTCTGGATCAAATTTGATGAAAAATGACTAGTTTCTGTGCAATAGCAGTGCAATTGATAGAAACACATCAACAAGCATATGCTGTGTGTGCCATGACTCTGCTATTAGAATTAAGTATTTTGGATGAGTCTGGATCAAATATGATTAAAAATGACTGTTTTGTTTGGAATAGCAGTGAAACTGATAGAAACACATAAAAGAGCATATGTTGTGTGTGCCATGACTCTGCTAGTAGAATTCAGCATTTTGGATGAGTCTGGATGATTTGTTGATGAAAAATGACTAGTTTGTGTACAAAACCATTGAAATTGATAGAAACACATAAAAAAGCATATGTTGTGTGTGCCATGTCTCTTGTAATAGGATTAATTATTTTGGATGAGTCTGGATCAAATATTATGAAAAATGACTAGTTTGTGGGCAATAGCAGTGAAATTGATAGAAACATATAAAAAAGCATATGTTGTGTATGCCATGACTCTGCTATTGGAATTAAGCATTTTGGATGAGTCTGGATCAAATTTGATGAAAAATGACTAGTTTGTGTGGAATAGCAGTGAAATTGATAGAAACACATAAAAAAAGTATTTGTGTGTGCCATGACTCTGCTAGTAGAATTAAGCATTTTGGATGAGTTTGGATGATCGGTTGATGAAAAATGACTAGTTTGTGTGCAATAGCATTGAAATTGATAGAAACACATAAAAAAGCATATGTTGTGTGTGCATGACTCTTGTAATAGGATTAAGTATTTTGGATGATTCTGGATCGAATATTATGAAAAATGAGTAGTTTGTGTGCTATAGCATTGAAATTGATAGAAACACATAAAAGAGCATATGTTGTGTGTGCCATGACTCTGCATGAAGAATTAAACATTTTGGATGAGTCTGGATCAAATTTGATGAAAAATTACTAGTTTCTGTGCAATAGCAGTGAAATTGATAGAAACACATAATAAAGCATATGTGGTGTGTGCCATGACTCTGCTAGTAAAATTAAGCTTTTTGGATGAGTCTGGATCAAATATGATGAAAAATGACTAGTTTGTTTGGAATAGCAGTGAAATTGAGAGAAACACATCAAAAACCATATGTTGTGTGTGCCATGACTCTGCTAGTAAAATTAAGCATTTTGGACGAGTCTGGATCAAATATGATGAAAAATGACTAGTTTGTTTGGAATACCAGTGACATCGATAGAAACACATAAAAAAGCATCTTTTGTATGCCATGACTCTGCTAGTAGAATTAAGTATTTTGGATGAGTCTGGATCAAATATGATGGAAAATGACGGTTTTGTTTGGAATAGCAGTGAAAGTTATAGAAACACATAAAAGAGCATATGTTGTGTGTGCCATGACTCTGCTAGTAGAATTAAGCATTTTGGATGAGTCTGGATGATTGGTTGATGAAAAATGACTAGTTTGTGTGCAATAGCATTGAAATTGATAGAAACACATTTAAAAGCATATGTTGTGTGTGCCATGTCTCTTGTAATAGGATTAATTATTTTGGATGAGTCTGGATCAAATATTTTGAAAAGTGAGTAGTTTGTGTGGAATACCATTGAAATTGCTTTTCCTGCAATTGTTGTGTGTGCCATGACTCTGCTAGTAGAGTTAAGCATTTTGGATGAGTCTGGATCAAATTTGATGAAAAATGACTAGTTTGTGTGGAATAGCAGTGAAATTGATAGAAACACATAAAAGAGCATATGATGTGTGTGCCATGACTCTGCTTGTAGAATTAAGCATTTTGGATGAGTCTGGATGATTTGTTGATGAAAAATGACTAGTTTGTGTGCAATACCATTGAAATTGATAGAAACACATAAAAAAGCATATGTTGTGTGTGCCATGTCTCTTGTAATAGGATTAATTATTTTGGATGAGTCTGGATCAAATATTATGAAAAATGACTATTTTGTTTGGAATAACAGTGACATTGATAGAAACACATAAAAAAGCATGTTTTGTATGCCATGACTCTGCTAGTAGAATTAAGGATTTTGGATGGGTCTGGATCAAATTTGATGAAAAATTACTAGTTTCTGTGGAATAGCAGTGAAATTGATAGAAACACATAAAAAAAGCATATGTTGTGTGTGCCATGTCTCTTGTAATAGGATTAATTATTTTGGATGAGTCTTGATGATCGGTTAATGAAAAATGACTAGTTTGTGTGGAATAGCATTGAAATTGATAGAAACACATAAAAAAGCATATGTTGTGTGTGCCATGACTCTTGTAATTGGATTAAGTATTTTGGATGAGTCTGGATCGAATATTATGAAAAATGAGTAGTTTGTGTGGAATAGCATTGAAATTGCTTTTCCTGCAATTGTTGTGTGTGCCATGACTCTGCTAGAAGAATTAAGCATTTTGGATGAGTCTGGATCAAATTTGATGAAAAATGATGAGTTTGTGTGCAATAGCATTGAAATTGATAGAAACACATAAAAAAACATATGATGTGTGTGCCATGACTCTGCTTGTAGAAATAAGCATTTTGGATGAATCTGGATGATCGGTTGATGAAAAATGACTAGTTTGTGTGCAATAGCATTGAAATTGATAGAAACAAATAAAAAAGCATATGTTCTGTGTGCCATGACTCTGCTAGTAGAATTAGATTTTTTGGATGAGTCTGGATCAAATGTGATGAAAAATGACTAGTTTGTGTGCTATAGCAGTGAAATTTATAACAACACATCAAAAAGCATATGTTGTGTGTGCCATGACTCTGCTAGTAGAATTCAGCATTTTGGACGAGTCTGGATCAAATGTGATGAAAAATGACTAGTTTGTTTGGAATAGCAGTGAAAGTTATAGAAACACATAAAAGAGCATATGTTGTGTGTGCCATGACTCTGCTAGTAGAATTAAGCATTTTGGATGAGTCTGAATCAAATTTGACGAAGAATTACTAGTTTCTGTGGAATAGCAGTGAAATTGATAGAAACACATAAAAAAAGCATATGTTGTGTGTGCCATGTCTCTTGTAATAGGATTAATTATTTTGGATGAGTCTTGATGATCGGTTGATGAAAAATGACTAGTTTGTGTGGAATAGCATTGAAATTGATAGAAACACATAAAAAAGCATATGTTGTGTGTGCCATGACTCTTGTAATACGATTAAGTATTTTGAATGAGTCGGGATCTAATATTATGAAAAATGAGTAGTTTGTGTGGAATAGCATTGAAATTGCTTTTCCTGCAATTGGTGTGTGTGCCATGACTCTGCTAGTAGAATTAAACATTTTGGATGAGTCTGGATCAAATTTGATGAAAAATGAAGAGTTTGTGTGCAATAGCTTTGAAATTGATAGAAACACATTAAAAAGCATATGATGTGTGTGCCATGACTCTGCTAGTATAATTAAGCATTTTGGATGAATCTGGATGATCGGTTGATGAAAAATGACTAGTTTGTGTGGAATAGCATTGAAATTGATAGAAACACATAAAAAAGCATATGTTGTGTGTGCCATGACTCTTGTAATAGGATTAAGTATTTTGGATGATTCTGGATCGAATATTAGGAAATATTATTAGTTTGTGTGCTATAGCATTGAAATTGATAGAAACACATAAAAGAGCATATGTTGTGTGTGCCATGACTCTGCAAGAAGAATTAAACATTTTGGATGAGTCTGGATCAAATTTGATGAAAAATGACTAGTTTCTGTGCAATAGCAGTGCAATTGATAGAAACACATCAACAAGCATATGCTGTGTGTGCCATGACTCTGCTAGTAGAATTAAGTATTTTGGATGAGTCTGGATCAAATATGATTAAAAATGACTGTTTTGTTTGGAATAGCAGTGAAACTGATAGAAACACATAAAGGAGCATATGTTGTGTGTGCCATGACTCTGCTAGTAGAATTAAGCATTTTGGATGAGTCTGGATGATTGGTTGATGAAAAATGACTAGTTTGTGTGCAATAGCAGTGCAATTGATAGAAACACATCAAAAAGCATATGCTGTGTGTGCCATGACTCTGCTAGTAGAATTAGGTTTTTTGGATGAGTCTGGATCAAATATGATGAAAAATGACTGTTTTGTTTGGAATAGCAGTGAAACTGATAGAAACACATAAAAGAGCATATGTTGTGTGTGCCATGACTCTGCTAGTAGAATTCAGCATTTTGGATGAGTCTGGATGATTTGTTGATGAAAAATGACTAGTTTGTGTACAATACCATTGAAATTGATAGAAACACATAAAAAAGCATATGTTGTGTGTGCCATGTCTCTTGTAATAGGATTAATTGTTTTGGATGAGTCTGGATCAAATATTATGACAAATGACTAGTTTGTGGGCAATAGCAGTGAAATTGATAGAAACATATAAAAAAGCATATGTTGTGTATGCCATGACTCTGCTATTGGAATTAAGCATTTTGGATGAGTCTGGATCAAATTTGATGAAAAATGACTAGTTTGTGTGGAATAGCAGTGAAATTGATAGAAACACATAAAAAAAGTATTTGTGTGTGCCATGACTCTGCTAGTAGAATTAAGCATTTTGGATGAGTCTGGATGATCGGTTGATGAAAAATGACTAGTTTGTGTGCAATAGCATTGAAATTGATAGAAACACATAAAAAAGCATATGTTGTGTGTGCATGACTCTTGTAATAGGATTAAGTATTTTGGATGATTCTGGATCGAATATTATGAAAAATGAGTAGTTTGTGTGCTATAGCTTTGAAATTGATAGAAACACATAAAAGAGCATATGTTGTGTGTGCCATGACTCTGCATGAAGAATTAAACATTTTGGATGAGTCTGGATCAAATTTGATGAAAAATTACTAGTTTCTGTGCAATAGCAGTGAAATTGATAGAAACACATAACAAAGCATATGTGGTGTGTGCCATGACTCTGCTAGTAAAATTAAGCTTTTTGGATGAGTCTGGATCAAATATGACGAAAAATGACTAGTTTGTTTGGAATAGCAGTGAAATTGAGAGAAACACATCAAAAACCATATGTTGTGTGTGCCATGACTCTGCTAGTAGAATTAAGAATTTTGGACGAGTCTTGATCAAATATGATGAAAAATGACTAGTTTGTTTGGAATACCAGTGACATCGATAGAAACACATAAAAAAGCATGTTTTGTATGCCATGACTCTGCTAGTAGAATTAAGTATTTTGGATGAGTCTGGATCAAATATGATGGAAAATGACGGTTTTGTTTGGAATAGCAGTGAAAGTTATAGAAAGACATAAAAGAGCATATGTTGTGTGTGCCATGACTCTGCTAGCAGAATTAATCATTTTGGATGAGTCTGGATGATTGGTTGATGAAAAATGACTAGTTTGTGTGCAATAGCATTGAAATTGATAGAAACACATTTAAAAGCATATGTTGTGTGTGCCATGTCTCTTGTAATAGGATTAATTATTTTGGATGTGTCTGGATCAAATATTTTGAAAAATGAGTAGTTTGTGTGGAATACCATTGAAATTGCTTTTCCTGCAATTGTTGTGTGTGCCATGACTCTGCTAGAAGAATTAAGCATTTTGGATGAGTCTGGATCAAATTTGATGAAAAAAGACTAGTTTGTGTGGAATAACAGTGAAATTGATAGAAACACATAAAAAAAAGCATATGTTGTGTGTGCCATGACTCTGCTAGTAGAATTAAGCATTTTGGATGAATCTGGATCAAATTTGATGAAAAATGACTAGTTTCTGTGCAATAGCAGTGCAATTGATAGAAACACATCAAAAAGCATATGTTGTGTGTGCCATGACTCTGCTAGTAGAATTCAGCATTTTTGACGAATCTGGATCAAATGTGATGAAAAATGACTAGTTTGTGTGCTATAGCAGTGAAATTTATAACAACACATCAAAAAGCATATGTTGTGTGTGCCATGACTCTTGTAATAGGATTAAGTATTTTGGATGATTCTGGATCGAATATTATGAAAAATGAGTAGTTTGTGTGCTATAGCATTGAAATTGATAGAAACACATAAAAAAAAGCATATGTTGTGTGTGCCATGACTCTGCTAGTAGAATTAAGCATTTTGGATGAGTCTGGATCAAATTTGATGAAAAATGACTAGTTTGTGTGGAATAGCAGTGAAATTGATAGAAACACATCACAAAGCATATGTTGTGTTTGCCATGACTCTGCTAGTAGAATTAAGCATTTTGGATGAGTCTGGATCAAATTTGATGAAAAATGACTAGTTTGTGGGCAATAGCAGTGAAATTGATAGAAACATATAAAAAAGCATATGTTGTGTATGCCATGACTCTGCTATTGGAATTAAGCATTTTGGATGAGTCTGGATCAAATATTATGAAAAATGAGTAGTTTGTGTGGAAGAGCATTGACATTGCTTTTCCTGCAATCGTTGTGTGTCCCAGGACTCTACTAATAGAATTAAATATTTGGTCAAGTCTGGAACCAATATGATGAGAAATGACTAGTTTGTGTGCAATAGCAGTGAAAATGATTGAAACACATAAAAAAGCATATGTTGTGTGTGCCATGACTCTGCTAGTAGAATTAAGCATTTTGGATGAGTCTGGATTAAATTTTAAGAAAAATGACTAGTTTGTGTGGAATAGCAGTGAAATTGCTTTTCCTGCAACTCTTATGTGTGCCATGACTCTACTAGTAGAATTCAGCATTTTGGACGAGTCTGGATCAAATGTGGTGAAAAATGACTAGTTTGTGTGCAATAATATTGAAATTGATAGAAACACATAAAAAAGCATATGTTGTGAGTGCCATGACTCTTGTACTAGGATTTATTATTATGAATGAGTCTGGATCGAATATGAAAAATGAGTAGTTTGTGCGTTATACCAGTGAAATTGATAGAAACACATAAAAAAAAGCATATGTTCTGTGTGCCATGTCTCTTGTAATATGATTAATTGTTTTGGATGAGTCTGGATCAAAAATTATGAAAAATGAGTACTTTGTCTGAAATACCTTTGAAATTGCTTTTCCTGCAATTGTTGTGTGTGCCATGACTCTGCTAGTAGAATTTAACATTTCAATAGCATTGAAATTGATAGAAACACATAAAAGAGCATATGTTTTGTGTGCCATGACTCTACTAGTAGAATTAAGCATTTTGGATGAATCTGGATCAAATTTGATGAAAAATTACTAGTTTCTGTGCAATAGCAGTGAAATTGCTTTTCATGCAACTGTTGTGTGTGCCATGACTCTGCTAGTAGATTTCAGCATTTTGGACGAGTCTGGATCAAATGTGATGATAAATGACTAGTTTGTGTGCTATAGCAGTGAAATTTATAGAAACACATCAAAAAGCACATGTGGTGTGTGCCATGACTCTGCTAGTAGAATTAAGCATTTTGGATGAGTCTGGATCAAATTTGATGAAAAAAGACTAGTTTGTGTGGAATAACAGTGAAATTGATAGAAACACATAAAAAAAAGCATATGTTGTGTGTGCCATGACTCTGCTAGTAGAATTAAGCATTTTGGATGAATCTGGATCAAATTTGATGAAAAATGACTAGTTTCTGTGCAATAGCAGTGCAATTGATAGAAACACATCAAAAAGCATATGCTGTGTGTGCCATGACTCTGCTAGTAGAATTAGGTATTTTGGATGAGTCTGGATCAAATATGATGAAAAATGACTGTTTTGTTTGGAATACGAGTAAAACTGATAGAAACAAAAAAAAGAGCATATGTTGTGTGCCATGACTCTGCTAGTAGAATTCAGCATTTTTGACGAATCTGGATCAAATGTGATGAAAAATGACTAGTTTGTGTGCTATAGCAGTGAAATTTATAACAACACATCAAAAAGCATATGTTGTGTGTGCCATGTCTCTTGTAATAGGATTAAGTATTTTGGATGATTCTGGATCGAATATTATGAAAAATGAGTAGTTTGTGTGCTATAGCATTGAAATTGATAGAAAAACATAAAAAAAAGCATATGTTGTGTGTGCCATGACTCTGCATGAAGAATTAAACATTTTGGATGAGTCTGGATCAAATTTGATGAAAAATTACTAGTTTCTGTGCAATAGCAGTGAAATTGATAGAAACACATAACAAAGCATATGTGGTGTGTGCCATGACTCTGCTAGTAAATTTAAGCTTTTTGGATGAGTCTGGATCAAATATGATGAAAAATGACTAGTTTGTTTGGAATAGCAGTGAAATTGAGAGAAACACATCAAAAACCATATGTTGTGTGTGCCATGACTCTGCTAGTAGAATTAAGAATTTTGGACGAGTCTGGATCAAATATGATGAAAAATTACTAGTTTGTTTGGAATACCAGTGACATCGATAGAAACACATAAAAAAGCATGTTTTGTATGCCATGACTCTGCTAGTAGAATTAAGTATTTTGGATGAGTCTGGATCAAATATGATGGAAAATGACGGTTTTGTTTGGAATAGCAGTGAAAGTTATAGAAAGACATAAAAGAGCATAGGTTGTGTGTGCCATGACTCTGCTAGTAGAATTAATCATTTTGGATGAGTCTGGATGATTGGTTGATAAAAACTGACTAGTTTGTGTGCAATAGCATTGAAATTGATAGAAACACATTTAAAAGCATATGTTGTGTGTGCCATGTCTCTTGTAATAGGATTAATTATTTTGGATGAGTCTGGATCAAATATTTTGAAAAATGAGTAGTTTGTGTGGAATACCATTGAAATTGCTTTTCCTGCAATTGTTGTGTGTGCCATGACTCTGCTAGAAGAATTAAGCATTTTGGATGAGTCTGGATCAAATTTGATGAAAAAAGACTAGTTTGTGTGGAATAACAGTGAAATTGATAGAAACACATAAAAAAAAGCATATGTTGTGTGTGCCATGACTCTGCTAGTAGAATTAAGCATTTTGGATGAATCTGGATCAAATTTGATGAAAAATGACTACTTTCTGTGCAATAGCAGTGCAATTGATAGAAACACATCAAAAAGCATATGTTGTGTGTGCCATGACTCTGCTAGTAGAATTCAGCATTTTTGACGAATCTGGATCAAATGTGATGAAAAATGACTAGTTTGTGTGCTATAGCAGTGAAATTTATAACAACACATCAAAAAGCATATGTTGTGTGTGCCATGACTCTTGTAATAGGATTAAGTATTTTGGATGATTCTGGATCGAATATTATGAAAAATGAGTAGTTTGTGTGCTATAGCATTGAAATTGATAGAAACACATAAAAAAAAGCATATGTTGTGTGTGCCATGACTCTGCTAGTAGAATTAAGCATTTTGGATGAGTCTGGATCAAATTTGATGAAAAATGACTAGTTTGTGTGGAATAGCAGTGAAATTGATAGAAACACATCACAAAGCATATGTTGTGTTTGCCATGACTCTGCTAGTAGAATTAAGCATTTTGGATGAGTCTGGATCAAATTTGATGAAAAATGACTAGTTTGTGGGCAATAGCAGTGAAATTGATAGAAACATATAAAAAAGCATATGTTGTGTATGCCATGACTCTGCTATTGGAATTAAGCATTTTGGATGAGTCTGGATCAAATATTATGAAAAATGAGTAGTTTGTGTGGAAGAGCATTGACATTGCTTTTCCTGCAATCGTTGTGTGTCCCAGGACTCTACTAATAGAATTAAATATTTGGTCAAGTCTGGAACCAATATGATGAGAAATGACTAGTTTGTGTGCAATAGCAGTGAAAATGATTGAAACACATAAAAAAGCATATGTTGTGTGTGCCATGACTCTGCTAGTAGAATTAAGCATTTTGGATGAGTCTGGATTAAATTTTAAGAAAAATGACTAGTTTGTGTGGAATAGCAGTGAAATTGCTTTTCCTGCAACTCTTATGTGTGCCATGACTCTACTAGTAGAATTCAGCATTTTGGACGAGTCTGGATCAAATGTGGTGAAAAATGACTAGTTTGTGTGCAATAATATTGAAATTGATAGAAACACATAAAAAAGCATATGTTGTGAGTGCCATGACTCTTGTACTAGGATTTATTATTATGAATGAGTCTGGATCGAATATGAAAAATGAGTAGTTTGTGCGTTATACCAGTGAAATTGATAGAAACACATAAAAAAAAGCATATGTTCTGTGTGCCATGTCTCTTGTAATATGATTAATTGTTTTGGATGAGTCTGGATCAAAAATTATGAAAAATGAGTACTTTGTCTGAAATACCTTTGAAATTGCTTTTCCTGCAATTGTTGTGTGTGCCATGACTCTGCTAGTAGAATTTAACATTTCAATAGCATTGAAATTGATAGAAACACATAAAAGAGCATATGTTTTGTGTGCCATGACTCTACTAGTAGAATTAAGCATTTTGGATGAATCTGGATCAAATTTGATGAAAAATTACTAGTTTCTGTGCAATAGCAGTGAAATTGCTTTTCATGCAACTGTTGTGTGTGCCATGACTCTGCTAGTAGATTTCAGCATTTTGGACGAGTCTGGATCAAATGTGATGATAAATGACTAGTTTGTGTGCTATAGCAGTGAAATTTATAGAAACACATCAAAAAGCACATGTGGTGTGTGCCATGACTCTGCTAGTAGAATTAAGCATTTTGGATGAGTCTGGATCAAATTTGATGAAAAAAGACTAGTTTGTGTGGAATAACAGTGAAATTGATAGAAACACATAAAAAAAAGCATATGTTGTGTGTGCCATGACTCTGCTAGTAGAATTAAGCATTTTGGATGAATCTGGATCAAATTTGATGAAAAATGACTAGTTTCTGTGCAATAGCAGTGCAATTGATAGAAACACATCAAAAAGCATATGCTGTGTGTGCCATGACTCTGCTAGTAGAATTAGGTATTTTGGATGAGTCTGGATCAAATATGATGAAAAATGACTGTTTTGTTTGGAATACGAGTAAAACTGATAGAAACAAAAAAAAGAGCATATGTTGTGTGCCATGACTCTGCTAGTAGAATTCAGCATTTTTGACGAATCTGGATCAAATGTGATGAAAAATGACTAGTTTGTGTGCTATAGCAGTGAAATTTATAACAACACATCAAAAAGCATATGTTGTGTGTGCCATGTCTCTTGTAATAGGATTAAGTATTTTGGATGATTCTGGATCGAATATTATGAAAAATGAGTAGTTTGTGTGCTATAGCATTGAAATTGATAGAAAAACATAAAAAAAAGCATATGTTGTGTGTGCCATGACTCTGCATGAAGAATTAAACATTTTGGATGAGTCTGGATCAAATTTGATGAAAAATTACTAGTTTCTGTGCAATAGCAGTGAAATTGATAGAAACACATAACAAAGCATATGTGGTGTGTGCCATGACTCTGCTAGTAAATTTAAGCTTTTTGGATGAGTCTGGATCAAATATGATGAAAAATGACTAGTTTGTTTGGAATAGCAGTGAAATTGAGAGAAACACATCAAAAACCATATGTTGTGTGTGCCATGACTCTGCTAGTAGAATTAAGAATTTTGGACGAGTCTGGATCAAATATGATGAAAAATTACTAGTTTGTTTGGAATACCAGTGACATCGATAGAAACACATAAAAAAGCATGTTTTGTATGCCATGACTCTGCTAGTAGAATTAAGTATTTTGGATGAGTCTGGATCAAATATGATGGAAAATGACGGTTTTGTTTGGAATAGCAGTGAAAGTTATAGAAAGACATAAAAGAGCATAGGTTGTGTGTGCCATGACTCTGCTAGTAGAATTAATCATTTTGGATGAGTCTGGATGATTGGTTGATAAAAACTGACTAGTTTGTGTGCAATAGCATTGAAATTGATAGAAACACATTTAAAAGCATATGTTGTGTGTGCCATGTCTCTTGTAATAGGATTAATTATTTTGGATGAGTCTGGATCAAATATTTTGAAAAATGAGTAGTTTGTGTGGAATACCATTGAAATTGCTTTTCCTGCAATTGTTGTGTGTGCCATGACTCTGCTAGAAGAATTAAGCATTTTGGATGAGTCTGGATCAAATTTGATGAAAAAAGACTAGTTTGTGTGGAATAACAGTGAAATTGATAGAAACACATAAAAAAAAGCATATGTTGTGTGTGCCATGACTCTGCTAGTAGAATTAAGCATTTTGGATGAATCTGGATCAAATTTGATGAAAAATGACTACTTTCTGTGCAATAGCAGTGCAATTGATAGAAACACATCAAAAAGCATATGCTGTGTGTGCCATGACTCTGCTAGTAGAATTAGGTATTTTGGATGAGTCTGGATCAAATATGATGAAAAATGACTGTTTTGTTTGGAATACGAGTAAAACTGATAGAAACACATAAAAGAGCATATGTTGTGTGCCATGACTCTGCTAGTAGAATTAAGCATTTTTGACGAATCTGGATCAAATGTGATGAAAAATGACTAGTTTGTGTGCTATAGCAGTGAAATTTATAACAACACATCAAAAAGCATATGTTGTGTGTGCCATGACTCTTGTAATAGGATTAAGTATTTTGGATGATTCTGGATCGAATATTATGAAAAATGACTAGTTTGTGGGCAATAGCAGTGAAATTGATAGAAACATATAAAAAAGCATATGTTGTGTATGCCATGACTCTGCTATTGGAATTAAGCATTTTGGATGAGTCTGGATCAAATATTATGAAAAATGAGTAGTTTGTGTGGAAGAGCATTGACATTGCTTTTCCTGCAATCGTTGTGTGTCCCAGGACTCTACTAATAGAATTAAATATTTGGTCAAGTCTGGAACCAATATGATGAGAAATGACTAGTTTGTGTGCAATAGCAGTGAAAATGATTGAAACACATAAAAAAGCATATGTTGTGTGTGCCATGACTCTGCTAGTAGAATTAAGCATTTTGGATGAGTCTGGATTAAATTTTAAGAAAAATGACTAGTTTGTGTGGAATAGCAGTGAAATTGCTTTTCCTGCAACTCTTATGTGTGCCATGACTCTGCTAGTAGAATTCAGCATTTTGGACGAGTCTGGATCAAATGTGGTGAAAAATGACTAGTTTGTGTGCAATAACATTGAAATTGATAGAAACACATAAAAAAGCATATGTTGTGAGTGCCATGACTCTTGTACTAGGATTTATTATTATGAATGAGTCTGGATCGAATATGAAAAATGAGTAGTTTGTGCGTTATACCAGTGAAATTGATAGAAACACATAAAAAAAAGCATATGTTCTGTGTGCCATGTCTCTTGTAATATGATTAATTGTTTTGGATGAGTCTGGATCAAAAATTATGAAAAATGAGTACTTTGTCTGAAATACCTTTGAAATTGCTTTTCCTGCAATTGTTGTGTGTGCCATGACTCTGCTAGTAGAATTTAACATTTCAATAGCATTGAAATTGATAGAAACACATAAAAGAGCATATGTTTTGTGTGCCATGACTCTACTAGTAGAATTAAGCATTTTGGATGAATCTGGATCAAATTTGATGAAAAATTACTAGTTTCTGTGCAATAGCAGTGAAATTGCTTTTCATGCAACTGTTGTGTGTGCCATGACTCTGCTAGTAGAATTCAGCATT
Organism: Thunnus thynnus; assembly: GCF_963924715.1. Taxonomy (NCBI): domain Eukaryota; kingdom Metazoa; phylum Chordata; class Actinopteri; order Scombriformes; family Scombridae; genus Thunnus; species Thunnus thynnus. The sequence goes on from NC_089518.1 coordinate 9,659,482, forward strand.
TTGGACGAGTCTGGATCAAATGTGATGATAAATGACTAGTTTGTGTGCTATAGCAGTGAAATTTATAGAAACACATCAAAAAGCATATGTGGTGTGTGCCATGACTCTGCTAGTAGAATTAAGCATTTTGGATGAGTCTGGATCAAATTTGATGAAAAAAGACTAGTTTGTGTGGAATAACAGTGAAATTGATAGAAACACATAAAAAAAAGCATATGTTGTGTGTGCCATGACTCTGCTAGTAGAATTAAGCATTTTGGATGAATCTGGATCAAATTTGATGAAAAATGACTAGTTTCTGTGCAATAGCAGTGCAATTGATAGAAACACATCAAAAAGCATATGCTGTGTGTGCCATGACTCTGCTAGTAGAATTAGGTATTTTGGATGGGTCTGGATCAAATATGATGAAAAATGACTGTTTTGTTTGGAATACGAGTAAAACTGATAGAAACAAATAAAAGAGCATATGTTGTGTGCCATGACTCTGCTAGTAGAATTCAGCATTTTTGACGAATCTGGATCAAATGTGATGAAAAATGACTAGTTTGTGTGCTATAGCAGTGAAATTTATAACAACACATCAAAAAGCATATGTTGTGTGTGCCATGACTCTTGTAATAGGATTAAGTATTTTGGATGATTCTGGATCGAATATTATGAAAAATGAGTAGTTTGTGTGCTATAGCATTGAAATTGATAGAAAAACATAAAAAAAAGCATATGTTGTGTGTGCCATGACTCTGCTAGTAGAATTAAGCATTTTGGATGAGTCTGGATCAAATTTGATGAAAAATGACTAGTTTGTGTGGAATAGCAGTGAAATTGATAGAAACACATCACAAAGCATATGTTGTGTTTGCCATGACTCTGCTAGTAGAATTAAGCATTTTGGATGAGTCTGGATCAAATTTGATGAAAAATGACTAGTTTGTGGGCAATAGCAGTGAAATTGATAGAAACATATAAAAAAGCATATGTTGTGTATGCCATGACTCTGCTATTGGAATTAAGCATTTTGGATGAGTCTGGATCAAATATTATGAAAAATGAGTAGTTTGTGTGGAAGAGCATTGACATTGCTTTTCCTGCAATCGTTGTGTGTCCCAGGACTCTACTAATAGAATTAAATATTTGGTCAAGTCTGGATCCAATATGATGAGAAATGACTAGTTTGTGTGCAATAGCAGTGAAAATGATTGAAACACATAAAAAAGCATATGTTGTGTGTGCCATGACTCTGCTAGTAGAATTAAGCATTTTGGATGAGTCTGGATTAAATTTTAAGAAAAATGACTAGTTTGTGTGGAATAGCAGTGAAATTGCTTTTCCTGCAACTCTTATGTGTGCCATGACTCTGCTAGTAGAATTCAGCATTTTGGACGAGTCTGGATCAAATGTGGTGAAAAATGACTAGTTTGTGTGCAATAACATTGAAATTGATAGAAACACATAAAAAAGCATATGTTGTGAGTGCCATGACTCTTGTACTAGGATTTATTATTATGAATGAGTCTGGATCGAATATGAAAAATGAGTAGTTTGTGCGGTATACCAGTGAAATTGATAGAAACACATAAAAAAAAGCATATGTTCTGTGTGCCATGTCTCTTGTAATATGATTAATTGTTTTGGATGAGTCTGGATCAAAAATTATGAAAAATGAGTACTTTGTCTGAAATACCTTTGAAATTGCTTTTCCTGCAATTGTTGTGTGTGCCATGACTCTGCTAGTAGAATTTAACATTTCAATAGCATTGAAATTGATAGAAACACATAAAAGAGCATATGTTTTGTGTGCCATGACTCTGCTAGTAGAATTAAGCATTTTGGATGAATCTGGATCAAATTTGATGAAAAATTACTAGTTTCTGTGCAATAGCAGTGAAATTGCTTTTCATGCAACTGTTGTGTGTGCCATGACTCTGCTAGTAGAATTCAGCATTTTGGACGAGTCTGGATCAAATGTGATGATAAATGACTAGTTTGTGTGCTATAGCAGTGAAATTGATAGAAACACATCACAAAGCATATGTTGTGTTTGCCATGACTCTGCTAGTAGAATTAAACATTTTGGATGAGTCTGGATCAAATTTGATGAAAAATGACTAGTTTGTGGGCAATAGCAGTGAAATTGATAGAAACATATAAAAAAGCATATGTTGTGTATGCCATGACTCTGCTATTGGAATTAAGCATTTTGGATGAGTCTGGATCAAATATTATGAAAAATGAGTAGTTTGTGTGGAAGAGCATTGACATTGCTTTTCCTGCAATCGTTGTGTGTCCCAGGACTCTACTAATAGAATTAAATATTTGGTCAAGTCTGGAACCAATATGATGAGAAATGACTAGTTTGTGTGCAATAGCAGTGAAAATGATTGAAACACATAAAAAAGCATATGTTGTGTGTGCCATGACTCTGCTAGTAGAATTAAGCATTTTGGATGAGTCTGGATTAAATTTTAAGAAAAATGACTAGTTTGTGTGGAATAGCAGTGAAATTGCTTTTCCTGCAACTCTTATGTGTGCCATGACTCTGCTAGTAGAATTCAGCATTTTGGACGAGTCTGGATCAAATGTGGTGAAAAATGACTAGTTTGTGTGCAATAACATTGAAATTGATAGAAACACATAAAAAAGCATATGTTGTGAGTGCCATGACTCTTGTACTAGGATTTATTATTATGAATGAGTCTGGATCGAATATGAAAAATGAGTAGTTTGTGCGGTATACCAGTGAAATTGATAGAAACACATAGAAAAAAGCATATGTTCTGTGTGCCATGTCTCTTGTAATATGATTAATTGTTTTGGATGAGTCTGGATCAAAAATTATGAAAAATGAGTACTTTGTCTGAAATACCTTTGAAATTGCTTTTCCTGCAATTGTTGTGTGTGCCATGACTCTGCTAGTAGAATTTAACATTTCAATAGCATTGAAATTGATAGAAACACATAAAAGAGCATATGTTTTGTGTGCCATGACTCTGCTAGTAGAATTAAGCATTTTGGATGAATCTGGATCAAATTTGATGAAAAATTACTAGTTTCTGTGCAATAGCAGTGAAATTGCTTTTCATGCAACTGTTGTGTGTGCCATGACTCTGCTAGTAGAATTCAGCATTTTGGACGAGTCTGGATCAAATGTGATGATAAATGACTAGTTTGTGTGCTATAGCAGTGAAATTGATAGAAACACATCACAAAGCATATGTTGTGTTTGCCATGACTCTGCTAGTAGAATTAAGCATTTTGGATGAGTCTGGATCAAATTTGATGAAAAATGACTAGTTTGTGGGCAATAGCAGTGAAATTGATAGAAACATATAAAAAAGCATATGTTGTGTATGCCATGACTCTGCTATTGGAATTAAGCATTTTGGATGAGTCTGGATCAAATATTATGAAAAATGAGTAGTTTGTGTGGAAGAGCATTGACATTGCTTTTCCTGCAATCGTTGTGTGTCCCAGGACTCTACTAATAGAATTAAATATTTGGTCAAGTCTGGAACCAATATGATGAGAAATGACTAGTTTGTGTGCAATAGCAGTGAAAATGATTGAAACACATAAAAAAGCATATGTTGTGTGTGCCATGACTCTGCTAGTAGAATTAAGCATTTTGGATGAGTCTGGATTAAATTTTAAGAAAAATGACTAGTTTGTGTGGAATAGCAGTGAAATTGCTTTTCCTGCAACTCTTATGTGTGCCATGACTCTGCTAGTAGAATTCAGCATTTTGGACGAGTCTGGATCAAATGTGGTGAAAAATGACTAGTTTGTGTGCAATAACATTGAAATTGATAGAAACACATAAAAAAGCATATGTTGTGAGTGCCATGACTCTTGTACTAGGATTTATTATTATGAATGAGTCTGGATCGAATATGAAAAATGAGTAGTTTGTGCGGTATACCAGTGAAATTGATAGAAACACATAAAAAAAAGCATATGTTCTGTGTGCCATGTCTCTTGTAATATGATTAATTGTTTTGGATGAGTCTGGATCAAAAATTATGAAAAATGAGTACTTTGTCTGAAATACCTTTGAAATTGCTTTTCCTGCAATTGTTGTGTGTGCCATGACTCTGCTAGTAGAATTTAACATTTCAATAGCATTGAAATTGATAGAAACACATAAAAGAGCATATGTTTTGTGTGCCATGACTCTGCTAGTAGAATTAAGCATTTTGGATGAATCTGGATCAAATTTGATGAAAAATTACTAGTTTCTGTGCAATAGCAGTGAAATTGCTTTTCATGCAACTGTTGTGTGTGCCATGACTCTGCTAGTAGAATTCAGCATTTTGGACGAGTCTGGATCAAATGTGATGATAAATGACTAGTTTGTGTGCTATAGCAGTGAAATTTATAGAAACACATCAAAAAGCATATGTGGTGTGTGCCATGACTCTGCTAGTAGAAGTAAGCATTTTGGATGAGTCTGGATCAAATTTGATGAAAAAAGACTAGTTTGTGTGGAATAACAGTGAAATTGATAGAAACACATAAAAAAAAGCATATGTTGTGTGTGCCATGACTCTGCTAGTAGAATTAAGCATTTTGGATGAATCTGGATCAAATTTGATGAAAAATGACTAGTTTCTGTGCAATAGCAGTGCAATTGATAGAAACACATCAAAAAGCATATGCTGTGTGTGCCATGACTCTGCTAGTAGAATTAGGTATTTTGGATGAGTCTGGATCAAATATGATGAAAAATGACTGTTTTGTTTGGAATACGAGTAAAACTGATAGAAACACATAAAAGAGCATATGTTGTGTGCCATGACTCTGCTAGTAGAATTCAGCATTTTTGACGAATCTGGATCAAATGTGATGAAAAATGACTAGTTTGTGTGCTATAGCAGTGAAATTTATAACAACACATCAAAAAGCATATGTTGTGTGTGCCATGACTCTTGTAATAGGATTAAGTATTTTGGATGATTCTGGATCGAATATTATGAAAAATGAGTAGTTTGTGTGCTATAGCATTGAAATTGATAGAAACACATAAAAAAAAGCATATGTTGTGTGTGCCATGACTCTGCTAGTAGAATTAAGCATTTTGGATGAGTCTGGATCAAATTTGATGAAAAATGACTAGTTTGTGTGGAATAGCAGTGAAATTGATAGAAACACATCACAAAGCATATGTTGTGTTTGCCATGACTCTGCTAGTAGAATTAAGCATTTTGGATGAGTCTGGATCAAATTTGATGAAAAATGACTAGTTTGTGGGCAATAGCAGTGAAATTGATAGAAACATATAAAAAAGCATATGTTGTGTATGCCATGACTCTGCTATTGGAATTAAGCATTTTGGATGAGTCTGGATCAAATTTGATGAAAAATGAGTAGTTTGTGTGGAAGAGCATTGACATTGCTTTTCCTGCAATCGTTGTGTGTCCCAGGACTCTACTAATAGAATTAAATATTTGGTCAAGTCTGGAACCAATATGATGAGAAATGACTAGTTTGTGTGCAATAGCAGTGAAAATGATTGAAACACATAAAAAAGCATATGTTGTGTGTGCCATGACTCTGCTAGTAGAATTAAGCATTTTGGATGAGTCTGGATTAAATTTTAAGAAAAATGACTAGTTTGTGTGGAATAGCAGTGAAATTGCTTTTCCTGCAACTCTTATGTGTGCCATGACTCTGCTAGTAGAATTCAGCATTTTGGACGAGTCTGGATCAAATGTGGTGAAAAATGACTAGTTTGTGTGCAATAACATTGAAATTGATAGAAACACATAAAAAAGCATATGTTGTGAGTGCCATGACTCTTGTACTAGGATTTATTATTATGAATGAGTCTGGATCGAATATGAAAAATGAGTAGTTTGTGCGTTATACCAGTGAAATTGATAGAAACACATAAAAAAAAGCATATGTTCTGTGTGCCATGTGTCTTGTAATATGATCAATTGTTTTGGATGAGTCTGGATCAAAAATTATGAAAAATGAGTACTTTGTCTGAAATACCTTTGAAATTGCTTTTCCTGCAATTGTTGTGTGTGCCATGACTCTGCTAGTAGAATTTAACATTTCAATAGCATTGAAATTGATAGAAACACATAAAAGAGCATATGTTTTGTGTGCCATGACTCTGCTAGTAGAATTAAGCATTTTGGATGAATCTGGATCAAATTTGATGAAAAATTACTAGTTTCTGTGCAATAGCAGTGAAATTGCTTTTCATGCAACTGTTGTGTGTGCCATGACTCTGCTAGTAGAATTCAGCATTTTGGACGAGTCTGGATCAAATGTGATGATAAATGACTAGTTTGTGTGCTATAGCAGTGAAATTTATAGAAACACATCAAAAAGCATATGTGGTGTGTGCCATGACTCTGCTAGTAGAATTAAGCATTTTGGATGAGTCTGGATCAAATTTGATGAAAAATGACTAGGTTGTGTGCAATAGCAGTGCAATTGATAGAAACACATCAAAAAGCATATGCTGTGTGTGCCATGACTCTGCTAGTAGAATTAGGTATTTTGGATGAGTCTGGATCAAATATGATGAAAAATGACTGTTTTGTTTGGAATACGAGTAAAACTGATAGAAACACATAAAAGAGCATATGTTGTGTGCCATGACTCTGCTAGTAGAATTCAGCATTTTTGACGAATCTGGATCAAATGTGATGAAAAATGACTAGTTTGTGTGCTATAGCAGTGAAATTTATAACAACACATCAAAAAGCATATGTTGTGTGTGCCATGACTCTTGTAATAGGATTAAGTATTTTGGATGATTCTGGATCGAATATTATGAAAAATGAGTAGTTTGTGTGCTATAGCATTGAAATTGATAGAAACACATAAAAAAAAGCATATGTTGTGTGTGCCATGACTCTGCTAGTAGAATTAAGCATTTTGGATGAGTCTGGATCAAATTTGATGAAAAATGACTAGTTTGTGTGGAATAGCAGTGAAATTGATAGAAACACATCACAAAGCATATGTTGTGTTTGCCATGACTCTGCTAGTAGAATTAAGCATTTTGGATGAGTCTGGATCAAATTTGATGAAAAATGACTAGTTTGTGGGCAATAGCAGTGAAATTGATAGAAACATATAAAAAAGCATATGTTGTGTATGCCATGACTCTGCTATTGGAATTAAGCATTTTGGATGAGTCTGGATCAAATTTGATGAAAAATGAGTAGTTTGTGTGCTATAGCAGTGAAATTTATAACAACACATCAAAAAGCATATGTTGTGTGTGCCATGACTCTTGTAATAGGATTAAGTATTTTGGATGATTCTGGATCGAATATTATGAAAAATGAGTAGTTTGTGTGCTATAGCATTGAAATTGATAGAAACACATAAAAAAAAAGCATATGTTGTGTGTGCCATGACTCTGCTAGTAGAATTAAGCATTTTGGATGAGTCTGGATCAAATTTGATGAAAAATGACTAGTTTGTGTGGAATAGCAGTGAAATTGATAGAAACACATCACAAAGCATATGTTGTGTTTGCCATGACTCTGCTAGTAGAATTAAGCATTTTGGATGAGTCTGGATCAAATTTGATGAAAAATGACTAGTTTGTGGGCAATAGCAGTGAAATTGATAGAAACATATAAAAAAGCATATGTTGTGTATGCCATGACTCTGCTATTGGAATTAAGCATTTTGGATGAGTCTGGATCAAATATTATGAAAAATGAGTAGTTTGTGTGGAAGAGCATTGACATTGCTTTTCCTGCAATCGTTGTGTGTCCCAGGACTCTACTAATAGAATTAAATATTTGGTCAAGTCTGGAACCAATATGATGAGAAATGACTAGTTTGTGTGCAATAGCAGTGAAAATGATTGAAACACATAAAAAAGCATATGTTGTGTGTGCCATGACTCTGCTAGTAGAATTAAGCATTTTGGATGAGTCTGGATTAAATTTTAAGAAAAATGACTAGTTTGTGTGGAATAGCAGTGAAATTGCTTTTCCTGCAACTCTTATGTGTGCCATGACTCTGCTAGTAGAATTCAGCATTTTGGACGAGTCTGGATCAAATGTGGTGAAAAATGACTAGTTTGTGTGCAATAACATTGAAATTGATAGAAACACATAAAAAAGCATATGTTGTGAGTGCCATGACTCTTGTACTAGGATTTATTATTATGAATGAGTCTGGATCGAATATGAAAAATGAGTAGTTTGTGCGTTATACCAGTGAAATTGATAGAAACACATAAAAAAAAGCATATGTTCTGTGTGCCATGTCTCTTGTAATATGATTAATTGTTTTGGATGAGTCTGGATCAAAAATTATGAAAAATGAGTACTTTGTCTGAAATACCTTTGAAATTGCTTTTCCTGCAATTGTTGTGTGTGCCATGACTCTGCTAGTAGAATTTAACATTTCAATAGCATTGAAATTGATAGAAACACATAAAAGAGCATATGTTTTGTGTGCCATGACTCTGCTAGTAGAATTAAGCATTTTGGATGAATCTGGATCAAATTTGATGAAAAATTACTAGTTTCTGTGCAATAGCAGTGAAATTGCTTTTCATGCAACTGTTGTGTGTGCCATGACTCAGCTAGTAGAATTCAGCATTTTGGACGAGTCTGGATCAAATGTGATGATAAATGACTAGTTTGTGTGCTATAGCAGTGAAATTTATAGAAACACATCAAAAAGCATATGTGGTGTGTGCCATGACTCTGCTAGTAGAATTAAGCATTTTGGATGAGTCTGGATCAAATTTGATGAAAAATGACTAGTTTGTGTGCAATAGCAGTGCAATTGATAGAAACACATCAAAAAGCATATGCTGTGTGTGCCATGACTCTGCTATTAGAATTAGGTTTTTTGGATGAGTCTGGATCAAATATGATGAAAAATGACTGTTTTGTTTGGAATAGCAGTGAAATTGATAGAAACACATAAAAGAGCATATGTTGTGTGTGCCATGACTCTGCTAGTAGAATTAAGCATTTTGGATGAGTCTGGATGATTTGTTGATGAAAAATGACTAGTTTGTGTGCAATACCATTGAAATTGATAGAAACACATAAAAAAGCATATGTTGTGTGTGCCATGTCTCTTGTAATAGGATTAATTATTTTGGATGAGTCTGGATCAAATATTATGAAAAATGAGTAGTTTGTGTGAAATACCATTTAAATTGCTTTTCCTGCAATTGCTGTGTGTGCCATGACTCTGCTAGAAGAATTAAACATTTCAATAGCATTGAAATTGATAGAAACACATAAAAGAGCATATGTTCTGTGTGCCATGACTCTGCTAGTAAAATTAAGCTTTTTGGATGAGTCTGGATCAAATTTGATGAAAAATTACTAGTTTCTGTGCAATAGCAGTGCAATTGATAGAAACACATCAAAAAGCATATGCTGTGTGTGCCATGACTCTGCTAGTAGAATTAAGTATTTTGGATGAGTCTGGATCAAATATGATTAAAAATGACTGTTTTGTTTGGAATAGCAGTGAAACTGATAGAAACACATGAAGGAGCATATGTTGTGTGTGCCATGACTCTGCTAGTAGAATTAAGCATTTTGGACGAGTCTGGATCAAATATGATGAAAAATGACTAGTTTGTTTGGAATAGCAGTGACATTGATAGAAACACATAAAAAAGCATGTTTTGTATGCCATGACTCTGTTAGTAGAATTAAGCATTTTGGATGAGTGTGGTTCAAATTTGATGAAAAATTACTAGTTTCTGTGGAATAGCAGTGAAATTGATAGAAACACATAAAAAAAGCATATGTTGTGTGTGCCATGTCTCTTGTAATAGGATTAATTTTTTTGGATGAGTCTTGATGATCGGTTGATGAAAAATGACTAGTTTGTGTGGAATAGCATTGAAATTGATAGAAACACATAAAAAAGCATATGTTGTGTGTGCCATGACTCTTGTAATAGGATTAAGTATTTTGAATGAGTCTGGATCGAATATTATGAAAAATGAGTAGTTTATGTGGAATAGCACTGAAATTGCTTTTCCTGCAATTGTTGTGTGTGCCATGACTCTGCTAGTAGAATTAAGCATTTTGGATGAGTCTGGATCAAATTTGATGAAAAATGATGAGTTTGTGTGCAATAGCATTGAAATTGATAGAAACACATAAAAAAGCATATGATGTGTGTGCCATGACTCTTGTAATAGGATTAAGTATTTTGAATGAGTCTGGATCGAATATTATGAAAAATGAGTAGTTTGTGTGGAATAGCATTGAAATTGCTTTTCCTGCAATTGTTGTGTGTGCCATGACTCTGCTAGTAGAATTAAGCATTTTGGATGAGTCTGGATCAAATTTGATGAAAAATGATGAGTTTGTGTGCAATAGCATTGAAATTGATAGAAACACATAAAAAAGCATATGTTGTGTGTGCCATGACTCTTGTAATAGGATTAAGTATTTTGAATGAGTCTGGATCGAATATTATGAAAAATGAGTAGTTTGTGTGGAATAGCATTGAAATTGCTTTTCCTGCAATTGTTGTGTGTGCCATGACTCTGCTAGTAGAATTAAGCATTTTGGATGAGTCTGGATCAAATTTGATTAAAAATGATGAGTTCGTGTGCAATAGCATTGAAATTGATAGAAACACATAAAAAAGCATATGATGTGTGTGCCATGACTCTGCTAGTAGAATTAAGCATTTTGGATGAATCTGGATGATCACTTGATGAAAAATGACTAGTTTGTGTGCAATAGCATTGAAATTGATAGAAACACATAAAAAAGCATATGTTGTGTGTGCCATGACTCTTGTAATAGGATTATGTATTTTGGATGATTCTGGATCGAATATTATGAAAAATTAGTAGTTTGTGTGCTATAGCATTGAAATTGATAGAAACACATAAAAGAGCATATGTTGTGTGTGCCATGACTCTGCCAGAAGAATTAAACATTTTGGACGAGTCTGGATCAAATTTGATGAAAAATTACTAGTTTCTGTGTAATAGCAGTGAAATTGCTTTTCATGCAACTGTTGTGTGTGCCATGACTCTGCTAGTAGAATTAAGCATTTTCGATGAGTCTGGATCAAATATGATGAAAAATTACTGTTTTGTTTGGAATAGCAGTGAAGCTGATAGAAACACATAAATGAGCATATGTTGTGTGTGCCATGACTCTGCTAGTAGAATTAAGCATTTTGGATGAGTCTGGATGATTGGTTGATAAAAAATGACTAGTTTGTGTGCAATAGCATTGAAATTGATAGAAACACATAAAAAAGCATATGTTGTGTGTGCCATGACTCTTGTAATAGGATTAAGTATTTTGGATGATTCTGGATTGAATATTATGAAAAATGACTAGTTTGTGTGCAATAGCATTGAAATTGATAGAAACACATAAAAGAGCACATGTTGTGTGTGCCATGACTCTGCAAGAAGAATTAAACATTTTGGATGAGTCTGGATCAAATTTGATGAAAAATTACTAGTTTCTGTGCAATAGCAGTGAAATTGATAGAAACACATAACAAAGCATATGTGGTGTGTGCCATGACTCTGCTAGTAGAATTAAGCATTTTGGATGAGTCTGGATCAAATTTGATGAAAAATGACTAGTTGCTGTGCAATAGCAGTGCAATTGATAGAAACACATCAAAAGCATATGCTGTGTGTGCCATGACTCTGCTAGTAGAATTAAGTATTTTGGATGAGTCTGGATCAAATATTATGAAAAATGAGTAGTTTGTGTGGAAGAGCATTGACATTGCTTTTCCTGCAATCGTTGTGTGTCCCAGGACTCTACTAATAGAATTAAATATTTGGTCAAGTCTGGAACCAATATGATGAGAAATGACTAGTTTGTGTGCAATAGCAGTGAAAATGATTGAAACACATAAAAAAGCATATGTTGTGTGTGCCATGACTCTGCTAGTAGAATTAAGCATTTTGGATGAGTCTGGATTAAATTTTAAGAAAAATGACTAGTTTGTGTGGAATAGCAGTGAAATTGCTTTTCCTGCAACTCTTATGTGTGCCATGACTCTGCTAGTAGAATTCAGCATTTTGGACGAGTCTGGATCAAATGTGGTGAAAAATGACTAGTTTGTGTGCAATAACATTGAAATTGATAGAAACACATAAAAAAGCATATGTTGTGAGTGCCATGACTCTTGTACTAGGATTTATTATTATGAATGAGTCTGGATCGAATATGAAAAATGAGTAGTTTGTGCGTTATACCAGTGAAATTGATAGAAACACATAAAAAAAAGCATATGTTCTGTGTGCCATGTCTCTTGTAATATGATTAATTGTTTTGGATGAGTCTGGATCAAAAATTATGAAAAATGAGTACTTTGTCTGAAATACCTTTGAAATTGCTTTTCCTGCAATTGTTGTGTGTGCCATGACTCTGCTAGTAGAATTTAACATTTCAATAGCATTGAAATTGATAGAAACACATAAAAGAGCATATGTTTTGTGTGCCATGACTCTGCTAGTAGAATTAAGCATTTTGGATGAATCTGGATCAAATTTGATGAAAAATTACTAGTTTCTGTGCAATAGCAGTGAAATTGCTTTTCATGCAACTGTTGTGTGTGCCATGACTCAGCTAGTAGAATTCAGCATTTTGGACGAGTCTGGATCAAATGTGATGATAAATGACTAGTTTGTGTGCTATAGCAGTGAAATTTATAGAAACACATCAAAAAGCATATGTGGTGTGTGCCATGACTCTGCTAGTAGAATTAAGCATTTTGGATGAGTCTGGATCAAATTTGATGAAAAATGACTAGTTTGTGTGCAATAGCAGTGCAATTGATAGAAACACATCAAAAAGCATATGCTGTGTGTGCCATGACTCTGCTATTAGAATTAGGTTTTTTGGATGAGTCTGGATCAAATATGATGAAAAATGACTGTTTTGTTTGGAATAGCAGTGAAATTGATAGAAACACATAAAAGAGCATATGTTGTGTGTGCCATAACTCTGCTAGTAGAATTAAGCATTTTGGATGAGTCTGGATGATTTGTTGATGAAAAATGACTAGTTTGTGTGCAATACCATTGAAATTGATAGAAACACATAAAAAAGCATATGTTGTGTGTGCCATGTCTCTTGTAATAGGATTAATTATTTTGGATGAGTCTGGATCAAATATTATGAAAAATGAGTAGTTTGTGTGAAATACCATTTAAATTGCTTTTCCTGCAATTGCTGTGTGTGCCATGACTCTGCTAGAAGAATTAAACATTTCAATAGCATTGAAATTGATAGAAACACATAAAAGAGCATATGTTCTGTGTGCCATGACTCTGCTAGTAAAATTAAGCTTTTTGGATGAGTCTGGATCAAATTTGATGAAAAATTACTAGTTTCTGTGCAATAGCAGTGCAATTGATAGAAACACATCAAAAAGCATATGCTGTGTGTGCCATGACTCTGCTAGTAGAATTAAGTATTTTGGATGAGTCTGGATCAAATATGATTAAAAATGACTGTTTTGTTTGGAATAGCAGTGAAACTGATAGAAACACATGAAGGAGCATATGTTGTGTGTGCCATGACTCTGCTAGTAGAATTAAGCATTTTGGACGAGTCTGGATCAAATATGATGAAAAATGACTAGTTTGTTTGGAATAGCAGTGACATTGATAGAAACACATAAAAAAGCATGTTTTGTATGCCATGACTCTGTTAGTAGAATTAAGCATTTTGGATGAGTGTGGTTCAAATTTGATGAAAAATTACTAGTTTCTGTGGAATAGCAGTGAAATTGATAGAAACACATAAAAAAAGCATATGTTGTGTGTGCCATGTCTCTTGTAATAGGATTAATTTTTTTGGATGAGTCTTGATGATCGGTTGATGAAAAATGACTAGTTTGTGTGGAATAGCATTGAAATTGATAGAAACACATAAAAAAGCATATGTTGTGTGTGCCATGACTCTTGTAATAGGATTAAGTATTTTGAATGAGTCTGGATCGAATATTATGAAAAATGAGTAGTTTATGTGGAATAGCACTGAAATTGCTTTTCCTGCAATTGTTGTGTGTGCCATGACTCTGCTAGTAGAATTAAGCATTTTGGATGAGTCTGGATCAAATTTGATGAAAAATGATGAGTTTGTGTGCAATAGCATTGAAATTGATAGAAACACATAAAAAAGCATATGATGTGTGTGCCATGACTCTTGTAATAGGATTAAGTATTTTGAATGAGTCTGGATCGAATATTATGAAAAATGAGTAGTTTGTGTGGAATAGCATTGAAATTGCTTTTCCTGCAATTGTTGTGTGTGCCATGACTCTGCTAGTAGAATTAAGCATTTTGGATGAGTCTGGATCAAATTTGATGAAAAATGATGAGTTTGTGTGCAATAGCATTGAAATTGATAGAAACACATAAAAAAGCATATGTTGTGTGTGCCATGACTCTTGTAATAGGATTAAGTATTTTGAATGAGTCTGGATCGAATATTATGAAAAATGAGTAGTTTGTGTGGAATAGCATTGAAATTGCTTTTCCTGCAATTGTTGTGTGTGCCGTGACTCTGCTAGTAGAATTAAGCATTTTGGATGAGTCTGGATCAAATTTGATTAAAAATGATGAGTTCGTGTGCAATAGCATTGAAATTGATAGAAACACATAAAAAAGCATATGATGTGTGTGCCATGACTCTGCTAGTAGAATTAAGCATTTTGGATGAATCTGGATGATCACTTGATGAAAAATGACTAGTTTGTGTGCAATAGCATTGAAATTGATAGAAACACATAAAAAAGCATATGTTGTGTGTGCCATGACTCTTGTAATAGGATTATGTATTTTGGATGATTCTGGATCGAATATTATGAAAAATTAGTAGTTTGTGTGCTATAGCATTGAAATTGATAGAAACACATAAAAGAGCATATGTTGTGTGTGCCATGACTCTGCCAGAAGAATTAAACATTTTGGACGAGTCTGGATCAAATTTGATGAAAAATTACTAGTTTCTGTGTAATAGCAGTGAAATTGCTTTTCATGCAACTGTTGTGTGTGCCATGACTCTGCTAGTAGAATTAAGCATTTTCGATGAGTCTGGATCAAATATGATGAAAAATTACTGTTTTGTTTGGAATAGCAGTGAAGCTGATAGAAACACATAAATGAGCATATGTTGTGTGTGCCATGACTCTGCTAGTAGAATTAAGCATTTTGGATGAGTCTGGATGATTGGTTGATAAAAAATGACTAGTTTGTGTGCAATAGCATTGAAATTGATAGAAACACATAAAAAAGCATATGTTGTGTGTGCCATGACTCTTGTAATAGGATTAAGTATTTTGGATGATTCTGGATTGAATATTATGAAAAATGACTAGTTTGTGTGCAATAGCATTGAAATTGATAGAAACACATAAAAGAGCACATGTTGTGTGTGCCATGACTCTGCAAGAAGAATTAAACATTTTGGATGAGTCTGGATCAAATTTGATGAAAAATTACTAGTTTCTGTGCAATAGCAGTGAAATTGATAGAAACACATAACAAAGCATATGTGGTGTGTGCCATGACTCTGCTAGTAGAATTAAGCATTTTGGATGAGTCTGGATCAAATTTGATGAAAAATGACTAGTTGCTGTGCAATAGCAGTGCAATTGATAGAAACACATCAAAAGCATATGCTGTGTGTGCCATGACTCTGCTAGTAGAATTAAGTATTTTGGATGAGTCTGGATCAAATATTATGAAAAATGAGTAGTTTGTGTGGAAGAGCATTGACATTGCTTTTCCTGCAATCGTTGTGTGTCCCAGGACTCTACTAATAGAATTAAATATTTGGTCAAGTCTGGAACCAATATGATGAGAAATGACTAGTTTGTGTGCAATAGCAGTGAAAATGATTGAAACACATAAAAAAGCATATGTTGTGTGTGCCATGACTCTGCTAGTAGAATTAAGCATTTTGGATGAGTCTGGATTAAATTTTAAGAAAAATGACTAGTTTGTGTGGAATAGCAGTGAAATTGCTTTTCCTGCAACTCTTATGTGTGCCATGACTCTGCTAGTAGAATTCAGCATTTTGGACGAGTCTGGATCAAATGTGGTGAAAAATGACTAGTTTGTGTGCAATAACATTGAAATTGATAGAAACACATAAAAAAGCATATGTTGTGAGTGCCATGACTCTTGTACTAGGATTTATTATTATGAATGAGTCTGGATCGAATATGAAAAATGAGTAGTTTGTGCGTTATACCAGTGAAATTGATAGAAACACATAAAAAAAAGCATATGTTCTGTGTGCCATGTCTCTTGTAATATGATTAATTGTTTTGGATGAGTCTGGATCAAAAATTATGAAAAATGAGTACTTTGTCTGAAATACCTTTGAAATTGCTTTTCCTGCAATTGTTGTGTGTGCCATGACTCTGCTAGTAGAATTTAACATTTCAATAGCATTGAAATTGATAGAAACACATAAAAGAGCATATGTTTTGTGTGCCATGACTCTGCTAGTAGAATTAAGCATTTTGGATGAATCTGGATCAAATTTGATGAAAAATGACTAGTTTCTGTGCAATAGCAGTGAAATTGCTTTTCATGCAACTGTTGTGTGTGCCATGACTCAGCTAGTAGAATTCAGCATTTTGGACGAGTCTGGATCAAATGTGATGATAAATGACTAGTTTGTGTGCTATAGCAGTGAAATTTATAGAAACACATCAAAAAGCATATGTGGTGTGTGCCATGACTCTGCTAGTAGAATTAAGCATTTTGGATGAGTCTGGATCAAATTTGATGAAAAAAGACTAGTTTGTGTGCAATAGCAGTGCAATTGATAGAAACACATCAAAAAGCATATGCTGTGTGTGCCATGACTCTGCTATTAGAATTAGGTTTTTTGGATGAGTCTGGATCAAATATGATGAAAAATGACTGTTTTGTTTGGAATAGCAGTGAAATTGATAGAAACACATAAAAGAGCATATGTTGTGTGTGCCATGACTCTGCTAGTAGAATTAAGCATTTTGGATGAGTCTGGATGATTTGTTGATGAAAAATGACTAGTTTGTGTGCAATACCATTGAAATTGATAGAAACACATAAAAAAGCATATGTTGTGTGTGCCATGTCTCTTGTAATAGGATTAATTATTTTGGATGAGTCTGGATCAAATATTATGAAAAATGAGTAGTTTGTGTGAAATACCATTTAAATTGCTTTTCCTGCAATTGCTGTGTGTGCCATGACTCTGCTAGAAGAATTAAACATTTCAATAGCATTGAAATTGATAGAAACACATAAAAGAGCATATGTTCTGTGTGCCATGACTCTGCTAGTAAAATTAAGCTTTTTGGATGAGTCTGGATCAAATTTGATGAAAAATTACTAGTTTCTGTGCAATAGCAGTGCAATTGATAGAAACACATCAAAAAGCATATGCTGTGTGTGCCATGACTCTGCTAGTAGAATTAAGTATTTTGGATGAGTCTGGATCAAATATGATTAAAAATGACTGTTTTGTTTGGAATAGCAGTGAAACTGATAGAAACACATGAAGGAGCATATGTTGTGTGTGCCATGACTCTGCTAGTAGAATTAAGCATTTTGGACGAGTCTGGATCAAATATGATGAAAAATGACTAGTTTGTTTGGAATAGCAGTGACATTGATAGAAACACATAAAAAAGCATGTTTTGTATGCCATGACTCTGTTAGTAGAATTAAGCATTTTGGATGAGTGTGGTTCAAATTTGATGAAAAATTACTAGTTTCTGTGGAATAGCAGTGAAATTGATAGAAACACATAAAAAAAGCATATGTTGTGTGTGCCATGTCTCTTGTAATAGGATTAATTTTTTTGGATGAGTCTTGATGATCGGTTGATGAAAAATGACTAGTTTGTGTGGAATAGCATTGAAATTGATAGAAACACATAAAAAAGCATATGTTGTGTGTGCCATGACTCTTGTAATAGGATTAAGTATTTTGAATGAGTCTGGATCGAATATTATGAAAAATGAGTAGTTTATGTGGAATAGCACTGAAATTGCTTTTCCTGCAATTGTTGTGTGTGCCATGACTCTGCTAGTAGAATTAAGCATTTTGGATGAGTCTGGATCAAATTTGATGAAAAATGATGAGTTTGTGTGCAATAGCATTGAAATTGATAGAAACACATAAAAAAGCATATGATGTGTGTGCCATGACTCTTGTAATAGGATTAAGTATTTTGAATGAGTCTGGATCGAATATTATGAAAAATGAGTAGTTTGTGTGGAATAGCATTGAAATTGCTTTTCCTGCAATTGTTGTGTGTGCCATGACTCTGCTAGTAGAATTAAGCATTTTGGATGAGTCTGGATCAAATTTGATGAAAAATGATGAGTTTGTGTGCAATAGCATTGAAATTGATAGAAACACATAAAAAAGCATATGTTGTGTGTGCCATGACTCTTGTAATAGGATTAAGTATTTTGAATGAGTCTGGATCGAATATTATGAAAAATGAGTAGTTTGTGTGGAATAGCATTGAAATTGCTTTTCCTGCAATTGTTGTGTGTGCCATGACTCTGCTAGTAGAATTAAGCATTTTGGATGAGTCTGGATCGAATTTGATTAAAAATGATGAGTTCGTGTGCAATAGCATTGAAATTGATAGAAACACATAAAAAAGCATATGATGTGTGTGCCATGACTCTGCTAGTAGAATTAAGCATTTTGGATGAATCTGGATGATCACTTGATGAAAAATGACTAGTTTGTGTGCAATAGCATTGAAATTGATAGAAACACATAAAAAAGCATATGTTGTGTGTGCCATGACTCTTGTAATAGGATTATGTATTTTGGATGATTCTGGATCGAATATTATGAAAAATTAGTAGTTTGTGTGCTATAGCATTGAAATTGATAGAAACACATAAAAGAGCATATGTTGTGTGTGCCATGACTCTGCAAGAAGAATTAAACATTTTGGACGAGTCTGGATCAAATTTGATGAAAAATTACTAGTTTCTGTGTAATAGCAGTGAAATTGCTTTTCATGCAACTGTTGTGTGTGCCATGACTCTGCTAGTAGAATTAAGCATTTTCGATGAGTCTGGATCAAATATGATGAAAAATTACTGTTTTGTTTGGAATAGCAGTGAAGCTGATAGAAACACATAAATGAGCATATGTTGTGTGTGCCATGTCTCTGCTAGTAGAATTAAGCATTTTGGATGAGTCTGGATGATTGGTTGATAAAAAATGACTAGTTTGTGTGCAATAGCATTGAAATTGATAGAAACACATAAAAAAGCATATGTTGTGTGTGCCATGACTCTTGTAATAGGATTAAGTATTTTGGATGATTCTGGATTGAATATTATGAAAAATGACTAGTTTGTGTGCAATAGCATTGAAATTGATAGAAACACATAAAAGAGCACATGTTGTGTGTGCCATGACTCTGCAAGAAGAATTAAACATTTTGGATGAGTCTGGATCAAATTTGATGAAAAATTACTAGTTTCTGTGCAATAGCAGTGAAATTGATAGAAACACATAACAAAGCATATGTGGTGTGTGCCATGACTCTGCTAGTAGAATTAAGCATTTTGGATGAGTCTGGATCAAATTTGATGAAAAATGACTAGTTGCTGTGCAATAGCAGTGCAATTGATAGAAACACATCAAAAGCATATGCTGTGTGTGCCATGACTCTGCTAGTAGAATTAAGTATTTTGGATGAGTCTGGATCAAATATGATGAAAAATGACTGTTTTGTTTGGAATAGCAGTGAAACTGATAGAAACACATAAAAGAGCATATGTTGTGTGTGCCATGACTCTGCTATTAGAATTAAGCATTTTGGATGAGTCTGGATGATTGGTTGATGAAAAATGACTAGTTTGTGTGCAATACCATTTAAATTGATAAAAACACATTTAAAAGCATATGTTGTGTGTGCCATGTCTCTTGTAATAGGATTAATTATTTTGGATGAGTCTGGATCAAATATTATGAAAAATGAGTAGGTTGTGTGGAATACCATTGAAATTGCTTTTCCTGCAATTGTTGTGTGTGCCATGACTCTGCTAGAAGAATTAAACATTTCAATAGCATTGAAATTGATAGAAACACATAAAAGAGCATATGTTCTGTGTGCCATGACTCTGCTAGTAGAATTTAAGAATTTTGGATGAGTCTGGATCAAATATGATGAAAAAATGACTAGTGTGTGTGGAATAGCAGTGAAATTGCTTTTCCTGCAACTCTTGTGTGTGCCATGACTCTGCTAGTAGAATTCAGCATTTTGGATGAGTCTGGATCGAATGTTATGAAAAATGAGTAGTTTGTGTGCTATAACAGTGAAATTGATAGAAACACATCAAAAAGCATATGTTGTGTGTGCCATGACTCTGCTAGTAGAATTCAGCATTTTGGACGAGTCTGGATGATCGGTTGATGAAAAATGACTGGTTTGTGTGCAATAGCAATGAAATTGCTTTTCCTGCAACTGTTGTGTGTGCCATGACTCTGCTAGTAGAATTCAGCATTTTGGACGAGTCTGGATCAAATGTGATGAAAAATGACTAATTTCTGTGGAATAGCAGTGAAATTGATAGAAACACATCGAAAAGCATATGTTGTGTGTGCCATGACTCTGCTAGTGGAATTAAGTATTTTGGATGACTCTGGATGATCGGTTGATGAAAAATGACTAGTTTGTGTGCAATAGCAATGAAATTGATAGAAACACATAAAAGAGCATATGTTGTGTGTGCCATGACTCTGCTAGTAGAATTAAACATTTTGGACGAGTCTGGATCAAATTTGATGAAAAATTACTAGTTTCTGTGCAATAGCAGTGAAATTGCTTTTCATGCAACTGTTGTGTGTGCCATGACTCTGCTAGTAGAATTCAGCATTTTGGACGAGTCTGGATCAAATGTGATGAAAAATGACTAGATTGTGTGCTATGGCAGTGAAATTTATAGAAACACATCAAAAAGCATATGTTGTGCGTGCCATCACTCTGCTAGTAGAATTAAGCATTTTGGATGAGTCTGGATGATCGGTTAATGAAAAATGACTAGTTTGTGTGCAATAGCATTGCAATTGATAGAAACACATAAAAAAGGATATGTTCTGTGTGCATGACTCTGCTAGTAGAATTAAGCATTTTGGATGAGTCTGGATGATCGGTTGATGAAAAATGACTAGTTTATGTGCAATAGCATTGAAACTGATAGAAACACAAAAAAAAGCATATGTTGTGTGTGCCACGACCCTTGTAATAGGATTAAGTATTTTGGATGAGTCTGGATCGAATATTATGAAAAATGAGTAGTTTGTGTGGACTAGCATTGAAATTACTTTTCCTTCAATTGTTATGTGTGCCATGACTCTGCTAGAAGAATTAAGCATTTTGGATGAGTCTGGTTCAAATTTGATGAAAAATTACTAGTTTGTGATGAATAGCAGTGAAATTGATAGAAACACATAAAAAAAGCATATGTTGTCTGTGCCATGACTCTGCTAGTAGGATTAAGCATTCTGGATGAGTCTGGATGATCGGTTAATGAAAAATGACTAGTTTGTGTGCAATAGCATTGGAATTGATAGAAACACATAAAGGAGCATATGTTGTGTGTGCCATGACTCTGCTAGTAGAATTAAGCATTTTGGATGAGTCTGGGTGATTGGTTAATGAAAAACGACTAGTTGGTGTGCAATAGCATTGAAATTGATAGAAACACATAAAAAAGCATATGTTGTGTGTGCCATGACTCTTGTAATAGGATTAAGTATTTTGGATGAGTCTGGATCGAATATTGTGGAAAATGAGTAGTTTGCGTGCTATGGCATTGAAATTGATAGAAACACATAAAAGAGCATATGTTGTGTGTGCCATGACTCTGCAAGAAGATTTAAACATTTTGGATGAGTCTGGATCAAATTTGATGAAAAATTACTAGTTTCTGTGCAATAGCAGTGAAATTGATAGAAACACATAACAAAGCATATGTGGTGTGTGCCATGACTCTGCTAGTAGAATTAAGCATTTTGGATGAGTCTGGATCAAATTTGATGAAAAATGACTAGTTTCTGTGCAATAGCAGTGCAATTGATAGAAACACATCAAAAAGAATATGCTGTGTGTGCCATGACTCCGCTAGTAGAATTAAGCATTTTGGACGAGTCTGGATCAAATATGATGAAAAATGACTGTTTTGTTTGGAATAGCAGTGAAACTGATAGAAACACATAAAGGAGCATATGTTGTGTGTGCCATGACTCTGCTAGTAGAATTAAGCATTTTGGATGAGTCTGGATGATTTGTTGATGAAAAATGACTAGTTTGTGTGCAATAGCATTGAAATTGATAGAAACATATAAAAAAACATATGTTATGTATGCCATGTCTCTTGTAATAGGATTAATTATTTTGGATGAGTATGGATCAAATATTATGAAAAATGAGTAGTTTGTGTGAAATACCATTTAAATTGCTTTTCCTGCAATTGTTGTGTGTGCCATGACTCTGCTAGAAGAATTAAACATTTCAATAGCATTGAAATTGATAGAAACACATAAAAGAGCATATGTTCTGTGTGCCATGACTCTGCTAGTAGAATTAAGCATTTTGGATGAGTCTGGATCAAATATGATGAAAAATGAATAGTTTGTTTGGAATAGCAGTGAAATTGATAGAAACACATCAAAAAGCGTGTTTTGTATGCCATGACTCTGCTAGTAGAATTAAGCATTTTGGATGAGTCTGGATCAAATTTGATGAAAAATTACTAGTTTGTGTGGAATAGCAGTGAAATTGATAGAAACACATAAAAAAAGCATTTGTTGTGTATGCCATGACTCTGCTAGTAGAATTAAGCATTTTGGATGAATCTGGATCAAATTTGATGAAAAATTACTAGTTTCTGTGTAATAGCAGTGAAATTGCTTTTCATGCAACTGTTGTGTGTGCCATGACTCTGCTAGTAGAATTAAGCATTTTCGATGAGTCTGGATCAAATATGATGAAAAATTACTGTTTTGTTTGGAATAGCAGTGAAGCTGATAGAAACACATAAATGAGCATATGTTGTGTGTGCCATGACTCTGCTAGTAGAATTAAGCATTTTGGATGAGTCTGGATGATTGGTTGATAAAAAATGACTAGTTTGTGTGCAATAGCATTGAAATTGATAGAAACACATAAAAAAGCATATGTTGTGTGTGCCATGACTCTTGTAATAGGATTAAGTATTTTGGATGATTCTGGATTGAATATTATGAAAAATGACTAGTTTGTGTGCAATAGCATTGAAATTGATAGAAACACATAAAAGAGCACATGTTGTGTGTGCCATGACTCTGCAAGAAGAATTAAACATTTTGGATGAGTCTGGATCAAATTTGATGAAAAATTACTAGTTTCTGTGCAATAGCAGTGAAATTGATAGAAACACATAACAAAGCATATGTGGTGTGTGCCATGACTCTGCTAGTAGAATTAAGCATTTTGGATGAGTCTGGATCAAATTTGATGAAAAATGACTAGTTGCTGTGCAATAGCAGTGCAATTGATAGAAACACATCAAAAGCATATGCTGTGTGTGCCATGACTCTGCTAGTAGAATTAAGTATTTTGGATGAGTCTGGATCAAATATGATGAAAAATGACTGTTTTGTTTGGAATAGCAGTGAAACTGATAGAAACACATAAAAGAGCATATGTTGTGTGTGCCATGACTCTGCTAGTAGAATTAAGCATTTTGGATGAGTCTGGATGATTGGTTGATGAAAAATGACTAGTTTGTGTGCAATACCATTTAAATTGATAAAAACACATTTAAAAGCATATGTTGTGTGTGCCATGTCTCTTGTAATAGGATTAATTATTTTGGATGAGTCTGGATCAAATATTATGAAAAATGAGTAGGTTGTGTGGAATACCATTGAAATTGCTTTTCCTGCAATTGTTGTGTGTGCCATGACTCTGCTAGAAGAATTAAACTTTTAAATAGCATTGAAATTGATAGAAACACATAAAAGAGCATATGTTCTGTGTGCCATGACTCTGCTAGTAGAATTTAAGAATTTTGGATGAGTCTGGATCAAATATGATGAAAAAATGACTAGTGTGTGTGGAATAGCAGTGAAATTGCTTTTCCTGCAACTCTTGTGTGTGCCATGACTCTGCTAGTAGAATTCAGCATTTTGGATGAGTCTGGATCGAATGTTATGAAAAATGAGTAGTTTGTGTGCTATAACAGTGAAATTGATAGAAACACATCAAAAAGCATATGTTGTGTGTGCCATGACTCTGCTAGTAGAATTCAGCATTTTGGACGAGTCTGGATGATCGGTTGATGAAAAATGACTGGTTTGTGTGCAATAGCAATGAAATTGCTTTTCCTGCAACTGTTGTGTGTGCCATGACTCTGCTAGTAGAATTCAGCATTTTGGACGAGTCTGGATCAAATGTGATGAAAAATGACTAATTTCTGTGGAATAGCAGTGAAATTGATAGAAACACATCGAAAAGCATATGTTGTGTGTGCCATGACTCTGCTAGTGGAATTAAGTATTTTGGATGACTCTGGATGATCGGTTGATGAAAAATGACTAGTTTGTGTGCAATAGCATTGAAATTGATAGAAACACATAAAAGAGCATATGTTGTGCGTGCCATGACTCTGCTAGTAGAATTAAACATTTTGGACGAGTCTGGATCAAATTTGATGAAAAATTACTAGTTTCTGTGCAATAGCAGTGAAATTGCTTTTCATGCAACTGTTGTGTGTGCCATGACTCTGCTAGTAGAATTCAGCATTTTGGACGAGTCTGGATCAAATGTGATGAAAAATGACTAGATTGTGTGCTATGGCAGTGAAATTTATAGAAACACATCAAAAAGCATATGTTGTGTGTGCCATCACTCTGCTAGTAGAATTAAGCATTTTGGATGAGTCTGGATGATCGGTTAATGAAAAATGACTAGTTTGTGTGCAATAGCATTGCAATTGATAGAAACACATAAAAAAGGATATGTTCTGTGTGCATGACTCTGCTAGTAGAATTAAGCATTTTGGATGAGTCTGGATGATCGGTTGATGAAAAATGACTAGTTTATGTGCAATAGCATTGAAACTGATAGAAACACATAAAAAAGCATATGTTGTGTGTGCCATGACTCTTGTAATAGGATTAAGTATTTTGGATGATTCTGGATTGAATATTATGAAAAATGACTAGTTTGTGTGCAATAGCATTGAAATTGATAGAAACACATCAAAAAGCATATGCTGTGTGTGCCATGACTCTGCTATTAGAATTAGGTTTTTTGGATGAGTCTGGATCAAATATGATGAAAAATGACTGTTTTGTTTGGAATAGCAGTGAAATTGATAGAAACACATAAAAGAGCATATGTTGTGTGTGCCATGACTCTGCTAGTAGAATTAAGCATTTTGGATGAGTCTGGATGATTTGTTGATGAAAAATGACTAGTTTGTGTGCAATACCATTGAAATTGATAGAAACACATAAAAAAGCATATGTTGTGTGTGCCATGTCTCTTGTAATAGGATTAATTATTTTGGATGAGTCTGGATCAAATATTATGAAAAATGAGTAGTTTGTGTGAAATACCATTTAAATTGCTTTTCCTGCAATTGCTGTGTGTGCCATGACTCTGCTAGAAGAATTAAACATTTCAATAGCATTGAAATTGATAGAAACACATAAAAGAGCATATGTTCTGTGTGCCATGACTCTGCTAGTAAAATTAAGCTTTTTGGATGAGTCTGGATCAAATTTGATGAAAAATTACTAGTTTCTGTGCAATAGCAGTGCAATTGATAGAAACACATCAAAAAGCATATGCTGTGTGTGCCATGACTCTGCTAGTAGAATTAAGTATTTTGGATGAGTCTGGATCAAATATGATTAAAAATGACTGTTTTGTTTGGAATAGCAGTGAAACTGATAGAAACACATGAAGGAGCATATGTTGTGTGTGCCATGACTCTGCTAGTAGAATTAAGCATTTTGGACGAGTTTGGATCAAATATGATGAAAAATGACTAGTTTGTTTGGAATAGCAGTGACATTGATAGAAACACATAAAAAAGCATGTTTTGTATGCCATGACTCTGCTAGTAGAATTAAGCATTTTGGATGAGTCTGGTTCAAATTTGATGAAAAATTACTAGTTTCTGTGGAATAGCAGTGAAATTGATAGAAACACATAAAAAAGCATATGTTGTGTGTGCCATGACTCTTGTAATAGGATTAAGTATTTTGAATGAGTCTGGATCGAATATTATGAAAAATGAGTAGTTTATGTGGAATAGCACTGAAATTGCTTTTCCTGCAATTGTTGTGTGTGCCATGACTCTGCTAGTAGAATTAAGCATTTTGGATGAGTCTGGATCAAATTTGATGAAAAATGATGAGTTTGTGTGCAATAGCATTGAAATTGATAGAAACACATAAAAAAGCATATGATGTGTGTGCCATGACTCTTGTAATAGGATTAAGTATTTTGAATGAGTCTGGATCGAATATTATGAAAAATGAGTAGTTTGTGTGGAATAGCATTGAAATTGCTTTTCCTGCAATTGTTGTGTGTGCCATGACTCTGCTAGTAGAATTAAGCATTTTGGATGAGTCTGGATCAAATTTGATGAAAAATGATGAGTTTGTGTGCAATAGCATTGAAATTGATAGAAACACATAAAAAAGCATATGTTGTGTGTGCCATGACTCTTGTAATAGGATTAAGTATTTTGAATGAGTCTGGATCGAACATTATGAAAAATGAGTAGTTTGTGTGGAATAGCATTGAAATTGCTTTTCCTGCAATTGTTGTGTGTGCCATGACTCTGCTAGTAGAATTAAGCATTTTGGATGAGTCTGGATCAAATTTGATTAAAAATGATGAGTTCGTGTGCAATAGCATTGAAATTGATAGAAACACATAAAAAAGCATATGATGTGTGTGCCATGACTCTGCTAGTAGAATTAAGCACTTTGGATGAATCTGGATGATCAGTTGATGAAAAATGACTAGTTTGTGTGCAATAGCATTGAAATTGATAGAAACACATAAAAAAGCATATGTTGTGTGTGCCATGACTCTTGTAATAGGATTATGTATTTTGGATGATTCTGGATCGAATATTATGAAAAATTAGTAGTTTGTGTGCTATAGCATTGAAATTGATAGAAACACATAAAAGAGCATATGTTGTGTGTGCCATGACTCTGCAAGAAGAATTAAACATTTTGGACGAGTCTGGATCAAATTTGATGAAAAATTACTAGTTTCTGTGTAATAGCAGTGAAATTGCTTTTCATGCAACTGTTGTGTGTGCCATGACTCTGCTAGTAGAATTAAGCATTTTCGATGAGTCTGGATCAAATATGATGAAAAATTACTGTTTTGTTTGGAATAGCAGTGAAGCTGATAGAAACACATAAAGGAGCATATGTTGTGTGTGCCATGACTCTGCTAGTAGAATTAAGCATTTTGGATGAGTCTGGGTGATTGGTTAATGAAAAACGACTAGTTGGTGTGCAATAGCATTGAAATTGATAGAAACACATAAAAAAGCATATGTTGTGTGTGCCATGACTCTTGTAATAGGATTAAGTATTTTGGATGAGTCTGGATCGAATATTGTGGAAAATGAGTAGTTTGCGTGCTATGGCATTGAAATTGATAGAAACACATAAAAGAGCATATGTTGTGTGTGCCATGACTCTGCAAGAAGATTTAAACATTTTGGATGAGTCTGGATCAAATTTGATGAAAAATTACTAGTTTCTGTGCAATAGCAGTGAAATTGATAGAAACACATAACAAAGCATATGTGGTGTGTGCCATGACTCTGCTAGTAGAATTAAGCATTTTGGATGAGTCTGGATCAAATTTGATGAAAAATGACTAGTTTCTGTGCAATAGCAGTGCAATTGATAGAAACACATCAAAAAGAATATGCTGTGTGTGCCATGACTCCGCTAGTAGAATTAAGCATTTTGGACGAGTCTGGATCAAATATGATGAAAAATGACTGTTTTGTTTGGAATAGCAGTGAAACTGATAGAAACACATAAAGGAGCATATGTTGTGTGTGCCATGACTCTGCTAGTAGAATTAAGCATTTTGGATGAGTCTGGATGATTTGTTGATGAAAAATGACTAGTTTGTGTGCAATAGCATTGAAATTGATAGAAACATATAAAAAAACATATGTTATGTATGCCATGTCTCTTGTAATAGGATTAATTATTTTGGATGAGTATGGATCAAATTTGATGAAAAATTACTAGTTTGTGTGGAATAGCAGTGAAATTGATAGAAACACATAAAAAAAGCATTTGTTGTGTATGCCATGACTCTGCTAGTAGAATTAAGCATTTTGGATGAATCTGGATCAAATTTGATGAAAAATTACTAGTTTCTGTGTAATAGCAGTGAAATTGCTTTTCATGCAACTGTTGTGTGTGCCATGACTCTGCTAGTAGAATTAAGCATTTTCGATGAGTCTGGATCAAATATGATGAAAAATTACTGTTTTGTTTGGAATAGCAGTGAAGCTGATAGAAACACATAAATGAGCATATGTTGTGTGTGCCATGACTCTGCTAGTAGAATTAAGCATTTTGGATGAGTCTGGATGATTGGTTGATAAAAAATGACTAGTTTGTGTGCAATAGCATTGAAATTGATAGAAACACATAAAAAAGCATATGTTGTGTGTGCCATGACTCTTGTAATAGGATTAAGTATTTTGGATGATTCTGGATTGAATATTATGAAAAATGACTAGTTTGTGTGCAATAGCATTGAAATTGATAGAAACACATAAAAGAGCACATGTTGTGTGTGCCATGACTCTGCAAGAAGAATTAAACATTTTGGATGAGTCTGGATCAAATTTGATGAAAAATTACTAGTTTCTGTGCAATAGCAGTGAAATTGATAGAAACACATAACAAAGCATATGTGGTGTGTGCCATGACTCTGCTAGTAGAATTAAGCATTTTGGATGAGTCTGGATCAAATTTGATGAAAAATGACTAGTTGCTGTGCAATAGCAGTGCAATTGATAGAAACACATCAAAAGCATATGCTGTGTGTGCCATGACTCTGCTAGTAGAATTAAGTATTTTGGATGAGTCTGGATCAAATATGTGGAAAATGACTGTTTTGTTTGGAATAGCAGTGAAACTGATAGAAACACATAAAAGAGCATATGTTGTGTGTGCCATGACTCTGCTAGTAGAATTAAGCATTTTGGATGAGTCTGGATGATTGGTTGATGAAAAATGACTAGTTTGTGTGCAATACCATTTAAATTGATAAAAACACATTTAAAAGCATATGTTGTGTGTGCCATGTCTCTTGTAATAGGATTAATTATTTTGGATGAGTCTGGATCAAATATTATGAAAAATGAGTAGGTTGTGTGGAATACCATTGAAATTGCTTTTCCTGCAATTGTTGTGTGTGCCATGACTCTGCTAGAAGAATTAAACTTTTAAATAGCATTGAAA